>NC_045736.1:1854182-1861239 GCF_008692095.1 Etheostoma spectabile | reverse complement strand
TAAGTGATGGATTTTTTTTTTTTTTTCCTGAATATCCCAACGGAAGCTCATCATCCACGCTCACCTTTTTGAGACCTCTGGGTGGTTTAAAGTAGAAGCTGGAGGACTGTCCTTATTCTCCAGCTGCCCGATTCATGTGACAAATTGATCATGCAGGAAGAAAAGAGACAATTAAGACAAAATAGCTCAGGGGCAAAGAGGGTAGTTGTGCAGTAGGGGAGTGAGAGGCTAAAAAAGGAGGCAAGGACACGAGGAGAAGAAACACAAACACACCCTATAAAGATAGAATCATAGCAGAGGTCAGAATAGATGGCGAGATGCAGTAGAAGAGACGGAAAGGAAAGGAAGAGTGGAGCTGGCAGGGGTGGAGGAAAAAGAGAACTGCTGGTGTTTTATGAGCAGGGGAGAAGGTTAAAGAAAGTGGTAGTAAAAGGTGGGTTGGACTCCCGTAGAGGAAACCAGCAGTGGAGAGCCATCCCGGTAAAAAATCAAATGTATTTTAATGGCCAATGATAAATCTACACACATAAAGCGCCGCTCAGCTGGGTAGTTGCCAGTTTCATTGGCTTTATATGTGTAAATGTGTGTGTGTGTGCAGGCTAGCTGCAATGCGTGTGTGCATTTACCCCTGTTAAGAGTGTCTTCTCTTGTTTATTTGATCTAATAAGTGAGACCACAAGTCAACTGTGCAGGGAGATGCCCTAAGGACATGAGTCTGGTCACATGAAATCAGACATTTGTCCAAATCAAATTGTACAGTGGGGAAATTGAATTGCTACTCACATGATCACGGAGGAACAAAGGACAACCAAAGCCTTGAACCTAAAAGATGTCTGTGGGTTTCAACAAACTCCTGTGCGGTGTGTTTTCTGAGTAAGGCTGCAGACACGGGGCAGCTCTGTGAAGGTGTTATTCCCCCTGTGAAGAAAACCAAACTGTAAGCGAGATTCATATTTGCCATGACATTTTATTAAGGTGGGAGCAGTCGTAAAATGTGTAAGAACCATGGTCAGCTTCAGGAGGGGAGGGAGAGAATGGCTGTTGCTGCCTTATACCAAATGTAAAGAATATAAATCACCATTTACTGAGAATTCTCCATGGTATAAATGTTAGCGGAGGGTGTCTCCTCTGAAATAGTTTTTTGTGGCTGGCCAGAGGTGTGCGGTTAGTAAGTCATGTAAGGTTTGCATTGGCAGGAGTTGAGAGGGGGTAGGAGATGCATGTTTTTTCCTGATAAGTTAACACACAGAGATTATCAATGATAACATTATACAAATGTCAACCACATGGTGGTGCAAGAGGAAAAGTCAGGGGATCCTCAAATAATTAGGATTCATCCCCTAGGAACAAAGAATGTCTGTACAAAATGAGAGTCAAAAAGTTATATCCAGGGATATCCAGTCCCTCCAGGATTTTGCAGACTGTTTTTAGGATTGTTGCAGACCAAAATGCCTGATTTTGTGGGAGCTTTTGTAAGAAATTGCGAGAAAAGTTGTAATGTTTTTTGTATGTTTGTTGCAATGAAGTTGCGGTAGACAGAGAAAGTTGCAAAAAAAGTTGCAAAAATTTTCTTTTTGTATATAGTTTTTTAAAAATAAAAAGGAAACTTGTTTTGGGGAGAATGCAACTACTATGGGCTGTGTTTTCCTAGTGCAAATGTTGGTATAATATGAAAATGACTGGTGGATTTAAGACAAAAAGTATGTTGAATGAATCAAACTCGAACATACGTGGCAGTGGCTGGTTGATCTTTACGTTGTTAATTTCCTATCCTGGCCTGGGACACACATTCATACAGTTTGATAAAGGACTTATTGGACTTTAACTTATCATTGCACTTACAATAATGAGGTTAGCTGTCCTCATTTAGGTCATAGCATCTCCGGTTTGTGTGTGTGTGTGTGTGTGTGTGTGTGTGTGTGTGTGTGTGTGTGTGTGTGAGCACGTCAGTCACAGAGGAAACTCAGCACCCCCGCCCGCTGCAGAGACCCAACAGGATAGAAACAGCAAAAAAGAACTGTTACAGCATACATTGATGTTAAAATGTATCCAGGTTGGCAGGACGGTCTGACGTGTCTTTCACGATCTTTAGGTGTACGTTTTGTTGGTAAATGTGAGATGTTCGAGTCACACACGTCTCGTTAAAAAAGGAAATGAATATGGCCACGCATGTGTGACGTCAACCTGTTCTCACTCTTGCTTTGTCATTGGCTCTCAGAGTCACATACTGATACAGAGTCTGGCATATGGGACTGCTGGGATTGGTTGAAGTCACAGGAAACGCCGGTGTTTCGTCAAATTTGCAAAAAAGTTTTGGTAACTGGTAAAAATTGCAAGTCACAGTGATCGCGTGAATTTGCGTGAGTTTGCGTGAATTTGCGCAATCTCACATTTCACATGGCGAAATCCTAGAGGTACGGGATATCCCCCCCCCCACACACACACACACACACACACACTATCTCTTTTTTCCATTGTCGTTGCATCCATGGCTTAGCGCTGCCCAGGTCAGTTATGATTGGTATGAAGAAATGCAAATAAGCCAAAGCGTTTTTTCTCTTATTGCGGATAGAAAAACGGTGAAACCAGACCACACTCCAGCGCTGACACAGTGCTGTGGAGATAGATCTGGCAATCCGAGATTAAGACTTAAAGTTGCAGACTGACTTCCTGACCAACCAACTTTGCCACCTAAAGACATGCTGCTAGCATGGCCAACAAACAGTACATGAAGTTAACCACTGAACATTTAAAATAACTTTCTTCAGAGAACTGTTAAAATACTAGTTTTCAACCAGTAACTTCAATTATTCACTATATTTTTTAAAAGGCCCAAATGTACTTTTAG
The DNA here is from genome assembly GCF_008692095.1 of Etheostoma spectabile. NCBI lineage: Eukaryota > Metazoa > Chordata > Actinopteri > Perciformes > Percidae > Etheostoma > Etheostoma spectabile. Next base: position 1,858,391 of record NC_045736.1, on the reverse strand, counting down.
GTTTGTGGCATTTTCAATTCAATATTAAATATGTACTTTTTGAAAAATCCTCCAGTAAACCTAAATTAGTCCCAAACCAGAACACTGGGTAGGAGCTGCAGGACAGTCTCGCCTCAAGCCCTAAAGTCAAAGTTAAACTCTGTCATCATCTGCCTTCGGCATTAAGTGACCTCATTTCACTGTGGTTTCAAAGGGTAACTCTTATCTAAATGAAGTACTTTGTCAAGGTCAGGACAGTGTCCCATAACCTATCAGAGCCATTTTTCTTTTTGAATGAAAAAAAAACGTAATTACGAGTCCTTAGCGGCAGCGCGAGATAATCAGTCTGTCTGCAATCTTAATACTAGTATTTACGAGGCATTCTTGGAAGAGGCTCTCTCAGTCTGTCCATCTACCTGATTTCCTTTGTGTGTCTCTCTAAGTATTTGCTGAGCTTTGTTCAGTCCTGCAGTACTCTCAAGACTATTGAAATCCCTGTTCTGTCCAGGGGTGGACTGGGACAAAGATTCAGCTCTGGCACTGTGGCCACACCAGCCCACATCTGTGTACAGATGTTAAAATGATATAAGTAGTACCTTATGTAACAGATTTTTAAACATGTAACCTTTAATATATTCTATTAATCAAACATGATCAGTGATGTTGAATATAGCGTTCAGTGTAATGGACCACCACCGTACATGCATACATGTGAACCGCGGATTAATTTAAACTACATGGTGTAAAACTGAAGACTATGTGAATGGGGCACAGCAGAAAGACGCTGCTTGTTCAGGGTCCTCGTGTGTCCCATAGGCCTACACTTCTCATCGTGCATACCAAAACACCGAATTTGACTACTACTTAACGCGACAACAAGACATTTTTAACCGGTAATGAAACTGTCTCAATTTAATACTGATGCCTTCAGACGACCGCGGATAGACAGCAGTTGGAGCTCTGTGCCCGGCAGCAGTAATGTTATTATTAATATAATTATTATTATTATAACATAGTGAAATCATGCAAGCAATAACAGCCCATCCTATGCATTGTCAGCCTGTAAAGACAATTTAATTGTATATTCAAAAAGATGAATAAAATCTGACCTGCCCACATTTAAAAAAAATGGTCCAGCCTCTCTGGAAGTTGCCAGAATTGCCAGATGGCCAATCCGCCTCTGGTTCTGTCATTCGGTCATTGTTGATGAACACAGCTGCAAAAATGAATTGATTTGTGACTGCTTGTATAATCCATTAATTTGGTTATTTTTATGTAAAAATTCTCTGATTCCAGTTTCTTAAACATGATTAATTTGTAGTTTCTTTACTCCTCTATGACAGTGAACTGAAGAGGTTGTGGACAAAAACAAGATATCTTGGGCTTTGGAATACACTGATTGCCATTTGTCTTCATTTTCTAAAATTTTATAGACCAAACAATTAATTGATTAATAAATAATTGTTACTTGCAGCCCTATTGATGACAATGAACAGTATCTCTAGATAGATAACGATATTAGATTTGGGTTTGTATATTCTTATACACATGCAACACACCCTGCCTCTACCCTCTTGTTCCTGAGTGATTCTAATGAAAGAACAAACAGCGCTTGTCTTAAATGAAATACAATGGCCTGATTGGGATAATTAATCTAATGATCACTATGGATTTGCAAGCACTTCATTAATTTGAATTAAGGGCGAGGCTCAATTATGAATTCAATTTCAATTGATCTCCCTTGGTCGATATGCAACAATGCACAAAAATGATTAGATGAGGTAGGACTCCACACCATTATGTTATGGACTTTCCAAATATTGTGAAGCAACTCCAGTATTAGACCTAATGTTAGCTGACATTCAAAATAATCAAGAATAATCTCTGCTCTGCAATAACAATCTCAGTGTTGGGTGTCATGGCGCCCGTTTGCCTGCTGGAAACAATTGGAAGTTACACTAGGATAGAACAGGATGGTGAGTTACTGAGGTGAAATAGCTGGCTGACCTGCACTTCCCCTGGTGATTGTTCCTCAATCCATTCTGGCTTCAGCAGCCTCCACAATGACCAGCTGCTGCCCCAGTACCATTGCTTTTGCTATTGCTATGGTAACCAAGTTAGAGGTTTAGGGAAGTGAGTAATCTAATCTTCCCATAGCGATAAGGCTCACCAGCCCACCGGCGTGTGTGTGTGTGTGTGTGTGTGTGTGTGTGTGTGTGCGTGTGTGTGTGTGTCCTATTTGGTCATTCTATAATGCATGTCTTACGCACACACACACAGAACCTATTTAGCCAATATGTTCCACCCTAATAGGCAGGTGAAAGCCGAAGGGCAGATAGGCTTCCAGCCCTGTTGAAAAGTCTGAACCTTACTGATGTTGACATTCTGCACCAATGGTCTCTACATTATAGGAAAGCTCCACTGATGTTATTGCACAGGTTAATGTAAGAGAAGTTTGACTTGTTTCAACAATTTCTGCAATATCAAGTATTCAGTGCCACCTTATAGATCACATCCCAAACACTATGAATCCGCCTGGCTATATGCACACAGAAAGCACATGTTCATTTAAGTTAATGCGCTGTATACGTCTGTACATGACAATATAATGTAAAAATGGTGTTTTCTTTATGGGTTGTTTTTTCTGTGCGGTGATGGTGAGTTGATTATCAACTGTCCATCAGCTGACTGTCGGGTTATACCTCTGTTAAGGCCTCTTTACGGTTTCCATTCCCGACCTGCCGTGCGACAACTTGACATCAAATTGACGTAGCTCTTGCTGGCACGTCAGGATTTAGAGTGTTTGACTCTATTTTTTTCAGCGCCGTACAACAAAGCGGAAACAGGAAGCATGGACGAGTTCGAGGACAAGCTTTCCGAGCAAGTGCGCAAATAGCAACTATATTCTGTCTGGTACCGGATGCCAGGACTCTCAGAATGTCTGCAAGTCTCTCTTGTAAACTTACTGGGTTAAGATGAGTTCTTTTAGGATGAATGAAAGGATCGATCTGACGAAGTAGGTCATTGAATCGTTGTGCAGACATTCTGAAGTATTCAAAGTGCTTCTATTCGTCTACCATCCTCATTTGTTTCACAAGAATATTGCACTCACCATATTTATGTTTTTCGTTATTCAAAGGACAAACATTCCGTTTTTTTTCAATACTTTGTAGGTAGGCTCAAAAGCAGCTGTGATTCCTCAGTCATTGACTCCAATATCATCTTAGCCACTGTTGACATTGACGTCAATGCTGCTGCCAGTTCTGCCATTGGTTACCTTTTTCTTCTTCTTCTCGTCCGTAGAAATAGCAATGTCAGTAGCCTTTCCTCTGTGCCTTTCATCTAGTCACGATCACCGTAGCTCGGGAATGGCGAGTATACCGCTTCTCTTTTCTGTCTTTTCTCTTCGCTGCGGAGGAGGGTCTGGCTAGTCCACACAGCATTCCTCGATGGGAGAAAAACCAGCTCAGGTTTATTGGCATTTCTTTAAACCAATCACAATCTTCACGGTGCTTCTGCAAAAAAGTCTCAGGAAGGAACTTGTTTTGGTGGAACATGTGTTCGTTCAAAAGTAGTTTTAGTTGTGCAACAGAAAACTCAGATTGGACAGATAGTCTATATGTTGTCTTCACTACAGTGTAGTAACTGCAGCTATTCAACTAGCTAAACTCTTCTTGAAAATGACGAGTTGAGTCGTAGTAAGCTTCTTTAGCTGTTTACTGTGGCTCTTTACATGATGTCACAGACAAAGAGAGTGAAAAGACATTGCCTCTGCAGCATTTACCATGCGGATTGCAATGGATGATGAAAGCATGTTAGGTGATTCTGCCATTTTTCTCTAACCACTAACAGGAAACTGACCTCTTGAACTTCCTTGAGGACAAAAGCATTTCAAAATAAAAGCTCCTACAAAATAAAAGTCTATACAACATAATACCTATTGCCTTAAAGGCGACACACTCCCCGCCTGGCCTCAGTGAGGTCACTAGTACTTCTAAACTAGGAAATGGGTGTGTTTTAGTACATCAGTCTTTAACTAAAAGCAACACAACTTCTGAGACTGGCCTGAGGAAAGTCTTTGAAGATCCCTGGACTGTAGTCCTTAATTCCACCTTCCTCACTCTTCCGTCCTTTCCAGGAAAGGTTTTTGTGATTATAGCCGTCGGCCAGTGGTTACGGGCTACTTGAGTGTCTTTAAGAAGGACAATGTCTCCCTCCTGAAGGTTTTGG
>NC_045736.1:1851474-1854163 GCF_008692095.1 Etheostoma spectabile | reverse complement strand
TTCTGCAAAGCAAGGTGGGCAAGTACTCACGACTCCAACGATTCCAGAACCTGTTGGCTAGAGACTGAACTTGTCTCCACTGCTTGGTGAGGAGGTCTTTTTCTGTGAAGTCCCCTGGTGGGGGAGGGACTCCCACTTTCTGAGTTAGGAGCATTGATGGTGACAGGATGAATGGATCCTCAGGATCATTTGAAACTGGGATTAGTGGCCTCGCATTTAAGATTGCTGTGACTTCTGCCATTAGCGTGCACAGGACATCATGGGTTAAGCGAGTGTACTGTTCGAGGAGCATTGAATCCAGAATTCTTCGGGCCAGACCGATTAGACGTTCCCAAGAACCACCCATGTGTGAGGCGTGCGGGGGATTGAACTCCCAAGAACACCCTTCTTGGTTAAGATACGTCTGCACAGCAACATCTGGTTGGTCCTTGCCCATCCCAAGTTCTTTACAGGCCCCTATGAAGTTTGTGCCGCAATCTGATCTCAGTTGTTTGGCTGGTCCTCTTATTGCAAAGAAACGCCTTAAAGCGTTGATGCAGCCTGATGTGTCCATTGAGTCAATGACCTCAATGTGGACAGCCCTGGAGCTCATGCAGCAGAACATTATGGCCCACCGTTTACTCTCAGCTTGCCCCCCTCTTGTCCGTCTGGCGCAGATGACCCAGGGTCCGAAGACATCCAAACCTACGTACGTAAAGGGAGGGCAGGTCTTAAGGCGTTCTGGAGGTAAGTCTGCCATGCGTTGTTGCTGGAATTTACCTCTAAGCCTACGACAGGTTACGCATTTGTGTAGGACCGAATTGATGATCCTTTTCCCACCCAAGATCCAAAGTCCTGCTGCCCGGACAGCACCTTCCGTCAGATGACGACCTTGATGTTTGACCTCAGTGTGATAGTGTCTGACGAGTAGCAAGGAAACATGGTTGTCTTTGGGGAGGATGACCGGGTTCTTTTCTCCAATGTCCAGGTTAGCATTCTTTAGCCGGCCTCCAAGGCAGATAAGATTGTTCTGCAACATTGGGCTAAGCGGATAAAGGCTGCTGTTCAAAGGGACTGGCATAGATGTCTCCAAAGCTTCGAATTCTTTTTTGAATGCTTCCTTCTGAATAGCTCTGATGATGACCTCCTTAGCTTGGCTTAGTTCATCTGGAGTGCGGGACAGATCACACTTGTGCCATCCCTTACATTTGTCATTCCAGTTGGATGGTTTTTGACACCTTGCAATATGCATTAGGAGTGCAATGGCTCGAACAAGGGTCTTGAAGCTGGAGAACCTTTGAAAGCGTTCCGAGCTAAGTCCTTTCTCTTTGAGCTGTGTGGCATAGCTCCTTACTTTTGGACGGATCTCTACGTCTATATCCGGTTTGATGAGATCGAAAGACTTAACTGGTTCGTCAGAAGTTTTGAAGAGGAAGTTGGGCCCTGTAAACCACGTTGTTTCTTGTAGACGGGAAGCAGGAACTGACCGTGATGCATGGTCAGCGGGATTTTCCTCTGTGGGCACGTAGTGCCATTGTTCAGGTCTTGTAGATTGGCGAATACGCTGAACTCTATTATGCACGTAGACGTAGAAGCGTTTGCTCTCGTTGTAGATATAGCCGAGAACAACCTTGCTGTCGCTGTAGAACTTGGTTGAGTCCAGCTTAATATCTAGTTCATCATGAATTAACTCTAGCATTTCCACGGCCAAGACGGCCGCACATAGCTCGAGTCTTGGGATGGTTGGTTCAGACTGAGGTGCCAGTTTTGACTTTCCCATAACAAACCCAATTTGAATTTGTTCGTCTTCTTGTATGACCTTCAAGTATGCCACAGCACCGATAGCTTTAGTGGACGCATCACAGAATACGCAGAGCTCGGTTTTCACCGCTTTGGCTAGAGAGCTTACTGTGTATGCCCTTGGTATGTGAAGGAGCTTGAGGTCCTGGAGTGAGTCTCTCCAGACCTCCCACTTTCTCAATTTGTCTGCAGGTAGAGGTGTATCCCATTCAGAAAGCTCGACCGTGAGTTCCCTGAGAAGGGCTCTTCCTTGGATAGTGACCGGGGCCACAAACCCAAAGGGGTCAAAAACACTGTTTACTGTGGAGAGGACTCCACGGCGAGTAAACGGCTTCACATCAGTTGAAACAGAGAAGGTGAACGTGTCCCCTGTTATCTCCCATAGGAGACCCAGACTCCGTTGAGTGTGTGCAGCTTCTCCACTGAGGTCTACATCTTTTATGCACCCTGTACAGTCTTCTGGTGGGAAGGCTTGCAAGACTTCTTTACTGTTTGAGGCAAACTTGTGAAGACGGAGGTTAGACTCTGCAAGTGAAGTCTGGGTTCTGCGTAGTAGGTCGATGGCTTCCGCATCTGTTGGCGTAGAATAGAGGCCATCATCAACATAGAAATGCCGCTTAACAAAGTTGACTGTGTCTTCCCCATATTCTTGGGAACCTTCCCTGATAGCTCTTCTAAGCCCATAAATGGCTATGGCAGGAGACGGGCTGTTGCCAAAAACATGAACCTTCATTCTGAAGTCTATGACGTCTTTGGTCACATCATTGTCCCTATACCACAGAAATCTGAGGTAGTTCCTGTGATCTTCTCGTACCACAAAGCAGTGAAACATCTGCTGTATGTCCGCTAGGACAGCAACTCTTTCCTTCCGAAACCGCAATAGAACTCCCAGAAGTGAGTTGTTCAGGTC
>NC_045736.1:1850070-1851464 GCF_008692095.1 Etheostoma spectabile | reverse complement strand
AGGAGCACGTCATTGAGCGAAACCCCTGAATGTTTAGCACTCGAGTCGAACACCACCCGTATTTGCCCTGGCTTTTGTGGATGGAACACCCCAAAGGTTGGCAGAAACCAACATTCTTCGCCTTTTTCCAGCGGTGGTGCAACCTCGGCGTGGTCGTTCTCCAACATTTTTCCCATGAAGGCTACAAACTGTTGTTGCGTATCTGGCTTCCTATTAAGGCTTCGTTGGAGTGATGCAAAGCGCTGCATTGCTTGTTCCCGGTTGTTAGGTAAGTATTGTCTTGGTTGTCGGAATGGGAGTGGGGCTACCCAACTTTGTGATTCATCCCTGAAGACTTCCTCGTCCATAAGCTTTAAGAACACCTCGTCTTCAAATGAGGATGCAAACCTATTGTCGTTTTCTGTGTGATTGAAAACAGTTTGTCCCAACATCTCTCCTGTAACCTTGCTAGAGATGTGTCTTGCCTCCCTACCGCAAAGAACCATTTCTTTGGCTTGTAGGAAACTGGTGCAAGGTCTAAGGAGTGATGGGCGGCCATTGTCAAGCACAGCTGTCTTGAAGGTACTGACCGTAGGCTTGTGCGCGTGCCCCAAGCAGACTTCTCCGACTAGCACCCAGCCAAGGTCTAGGCGTTGGGCAAATGGAGCATTGTGTGGACCATTGATTTGTTCCCGTACCTTGTGAACTCTAATGATATCTCTGCCGAGCAACAAGAGAATCTCTGCTGTAGGGTCAACTTCTGGGATGTGTTCCGCTACCTTGTGAAGGTGAGGGTGACATAGAGCTGCATTTGGCGTTGGGATTTCTGACCGATTGTCGAGAATGTCATTGCACTCAATAAGGGGTGGGAGAGGGATTGAGACCCTGCCGTCAAGTGACTCCACCACAAACTCTTCAGCCCTACGTCCAGATGTTTCCACTGTGCCGGAACACGTCCTCAAAAGGTAGGAATATGGTTCGCGCTTGACATTGAAAAGTTCAAAGAAAGTAGACCTTGCTAACGATCGATTACTTTGGTCGTCCAATATAGCGTAGGCCTTGATGACTTTGTCTGGTTGACGTTTGTGGTATACCTTCACCAAGCAAATCTTTGAACATGACCTGCTGACTTGTCCTGTTCCATAAACTTCGGTACAATTCGCGCTGATGACGGCTTTGGTGTCGGTGCTCTCGTCTCCCTCCCCGCCATTGTGTGGTGAGGTTGAGGGAGACCTGTCTTGAGGTGCAGGACCCGGATGCATAGCAGCGTCATGGTAAGTGCTATCACACTCTGTACACTTAACCGTAACTGGACAGTCCTTCGCCAAGTGAGTAGTTGAACCACAGCATTTGAAGCAGATTCCTTTTGCCTTGAGAAAGGTTTTTCTTTCTTCTAGGTTTTTAGCTCTAAAAGC
>NC_045736.1:1840935-1850060 GCF_008692095.1 Etheostoma spectabile | reverse complement strand
GTGAGGTTTACCATGTATTGGACAGGTTTTGTTTGGTTCAATGGTACCTCTTGGATTGTTTGGGTGTGTTGAGGCGATATCTGTCTTGTGAACTGAAATAGGGGTTTGGTTGCTTTTAAAGGAGGGCCTTTCAGGCTTTGCGGGTAAGCCACTGGCTAGAGCAAAGCTAGGGTCATTCCTTTTCCTTGCCTCATAGTGTATAAAACTTGCAAAGAACTCGAATGGAGGAAACCGTCCATTATTTTCATCCTTGTGCTTTAAACCGGCAGATACCCACTTTTCGTGAAGACCATAAGGCAGTTTTGCAACTATGGGTTCGATCCCTCTTGCAGTGTCCAGGTAAGACAGGCCTGGGAGGAAGCCGTCCTCCTTGGCTCCCTGCACTTCCATTAACAGGTCGGCTAGTTCACGTAGCTTTGTGTGTTCTTTTCCTGAAAGTCTTGGGAAATTATCTAGCCTGTTGAAAAGTGACCTTTCGATAACTTCAGGTGCTGCGTAACATTCCTGGAGACGTTCCCAAGCCTTTCTGAGTGCTACTGCAGGATTTGTCACATGCACTGAACGGAGACGTTTGACTTGGTCACTGGATTCCCTACCGAGCCATTTGGTCATTAAGTCTAACTCCTCCGTAGCTGTGAGTCCTAGCCCTTGAGTGGCATTTATGTATGATGAATGCCAAGCTCGAAAGTTTTCTGGTTTATCATCAAATTGATACAAACTTGAACTCACCAGGTCGCGACGAGCTAAGTACTGTGCCAGATGTTCAGTTCCGGGTGCTCCATGGTTAGCTGCTGTCGTGTAGTGTGGAAGGAAAGTCCGAGCGGGGTTTGAGTACGTGTTACGCATGTTGGTGTTTGCCTGATGGTTGGTCCCCTTTCGCGGGATCTGACTTTCCACTTTAACAGCTGAAGGCATTTGCACATTTTCCAAGCCATAGTTTGCTAATGCGGGGTTGGTAGTGTTATTAGCATATGGCGGTTCTTTGGGACGAACAGGCGGCTGCCATGCTGGAAGGGAAGGATTGTAAGAATATTCTTGAATAGTTTCATTTGCAGGGAGCGGAGATAGTAGGGAGCCAGCGTTCATGCCTGCTTGCCTCAGGGACTTGGTACGTGGATGGGTTTCACCTGCGTGTAGGTCATATTGAGACTGGACATATTCACTTGTACGCTCCAGTTTGTCTTTTTCTGATGGGCCTGCCTCATCTAATACAACAAAGTTGTCCATTGCATCCTCCCACGCAGCAGCTTCAGCTTCGGCAGCTGCTGCCTCACGATGACTAGCAAGCGCTTCTAGCTCAGCATCCTTTCTTGCCTTCTCCAACTGCAATTCAAACTCAATAGCTGCTTTCTCTTTGTGATATTCCGCTTCTCTTTCTGCCTTTTCTTTTTGAAGCTCAGCCTCCTTTGCAGCTCTTTCCATCTTAGCTCTTGCTTCTTGGTCTGCAAATGTAGCGCGTGCTTTAGCTGCCTCTGCTTTAGCACGAACACGTGTTAATGAGCTAGCTGATGAAGCTGAAGATCGTGAACTTCTTTTACTAGCCACTGAATCCCTGTCGCTTAGTTTACCATCCATCTTACCACGATGTACAACACCGGCCTTCTTTGTCTTTTCACTATGTTGTCTTCACTACAGTGTAGTAACTGCAGCTATTCAACTAGCTAAACTCTTCTTGAAAATGACGAGTTGAGTCGTAGTAAGCTTCTTTAGCTGTTTACTGTGGCTCTTTACATGATGTCACAGACAAAGAGAGTGAAAAGACATTGCCTCTGCAGCATTTACCATGCGGATTGCAATGGATGATGAAAGCATGTTAGGTGATTCTGCCATTTTTCTCTAACCACTAACAGGAAACTGACCTCTTGAACTTCCTTGAGGACAAAAGCATTTCAAAATAAAAGCTCCTACAAAATAAAAGTCTATACAACATAATACCTATTGCCTTAAAGGCGACACAGTCTAGCTAGCTGTCTGGGTTTACCCTGCAGAGATCCGAGGTCCAGGTAACCATAGTCCTCAGATTGGACAGATAGTCTAGCTAGCTGTCTGGATTTACCCTGCAGAGATCTGAGGTCCAGGTAACCATAGTCCTCAGATTGGACAGATAGTATAGCTAGCTGTCTGGATTTACCCTGCAGAGATCTGAGGAACAGGTAACCATAGTCCTCAGATTGGACAGATAGTCTAGCTAGCTGTCTGGATTTACCCTGCAGAGATTTGAGGACCAGGTAATCCATAGTCCTCAGAAATCCACCAGAGGTTAAAATTCCAACAAAAAGAATTAAAAAAAAGAATGCCCAAACCCACGAGAACAGCTTTATCCCATACCGAAACACTAAATAAAGAATGCTGACCATGTAAGCTGTGTCCAGGACTACAAACATCTATCAGAGAAAAGCTTCAAACATTAGATAAATTACGAGCATAGCAAGATTGAAATGAGAAAACAAATCTAAAACCATGCAGTTGGGTTTATAATTTATGACGGTAGAACTATACCTTTATATTCTACTTAGGTATTTCAGAAAATTACACTGAGGATGCAGAATGTATGAATAAGCTTAAATTTGTCTTCATCTCTACTTGCAAAAAAGTAATACGTACATGATTAGTAGATATGGTCCGATACCATTTTTTGTTTCCCAATACCGATTCTGATACCTGAACTTGCATATCGGCCGATAACGAGTACTGATCCAGCTGTATACTACTATCCCTGTATGGATGTGATATGATTTCTATCTTTGTTGTTGTTCTGGCTCAGGTTAAACTCTTTGTGAAACATGAATAAACACAACAATGAAGTTTGACAGTCAGTCATAACGGAAAAAAAGCATAAACAAAATCCTTTTCTTTAGGGCTTTATTACATGGTATCGGATCGGTGCATAAACCCCAGTATTTGCCGATACCAATACCAGCGTTTTAGGCAGTATCGGAGGCATCTCTAACGACTAGCTGTAGTTATAGTTTCCAAAACATAGGTGCTAATGAAAGCTAGTTAGTGTAGCAGCATTAACAACCAAGGCTGTGGTTTAACCGCTGTATGTCATTTAAAACATTTAAATCCAGAAGCTTTGTGCATGATACACACAACCAGTGCCATTGTCGTTCCTACACTAAAACCTAATGTTTTTTTATTGGTACACAAGTCTCTTTGGATAAGCATCTACCGAACAGCAGCATTACATACTCAATTTTTATTCTGACTTTGCTGACAATTGTGAAAATAAAGATAAAAGGTTAGGGACCTTGTTCTGGTACCTGCTGTACACACAAACAGCCCCATTCCTCACAGTGTACGCCACATGAAAATGAAGGGCATACGAGGTTCATTGAAATGTACACCAGGATAGTCTCTACGTTAGAACCGATCTATCTCACGGTCTCACAGAGCATACTGTACGTTCAGGCAGTGCAGAAGAGAGAAGCTTGGCCGTTAAGCCTTTATTTTGACACGGGGATAACGTTGTAATATAGACAGAGAGGGATGGGATCTGCAAATGAGATAGAAGCAAAGTCGTTAGATCCCTTCATCCGCACACGTTCACTCTCTCACACAATCTCCCTTACCAATCACAGCCCTCTGCTGCTTGTGCTTTTCCTTCGTCTCTCCATGGGGACGTATCCAATCTTAACATTGAAGTTATTATTGAAAAGTGTGTGTGTGTGTGTGTGTGTGTGTGTGTGTGTGTGTGTGTGTGTGTTTGTTGTTGTGTTGGTGGCAATGTTGAGGTAGTGTGGTCAGGTTCAGACAGTATCTAGTGTTGAGAAGGGTGAATATAAGCTGCTGTGTGTCAGATCTATCAGTGAAGGTGGGTGAAAAGTGGAAAAGTGGGACGGGAGGCTGATGAGAATAGCAGGGTCACCTCTGGGCCAGCCCTTGCTCTCACCAGCATCAGGGATTTTATTGTTATATTTTATTTTTTTTGTCATGCTGAAAATAATGGAACAGGGTTGAGACGAAAAATGGCTCGGAGCAAGATTGCGCCAATTCAGGGGCCAGGGAGGGATGGACAGATATTGGGAGAGAGGGATGGCAGGATTGGGTTTTTTTCTGTAATTGCATATTTGAGTGGGATTAAGAGGGAACAGGGGATCAGGTAGGCACTTCAGGAAAGATTTTGATCTGTGTGTGTGTGTGTGTGTGTGTGTGTGTGTGTGTGTGTGTGTGTGTGGTGTGTGTGTGTGTGGGTGTGTGTGTGTGTGTGTGGTGTGTTGTGTGTGTGTGGGGGGGGCGGGGGGGGGTGTTCCAGTTTCAGTGTAAACTGAAGGTCAGCAGTTGTGAAGCTTTATATTTAACTGGAGAAAAGTAGATTGTAAAACTGCACATATAGCAGCAGTTCATCATAATGTCAATACATGAATGTAAATGAAACAAATGACAGATTGTATCTTTATCAGCGCAGTGATATTCAGTTATTTTGTGCCATAACCATCTGCTGTATACACACAGCCCTACAGTGTAATGTGTAGTGGCATGGCTGTAAAGACTGGACTCAGGGAAACCAATAGAATGTCCCAGATAGATGAAGGCTCATAATCCTTCATACAGCAGAAGTGGAGACATCACACGGCCTTTTGGCCTTCCCCTGGGGATTTTAGGTCGTGTCATGCCTTCTTGTGTAAGCTTGATAAAAGCACTTGTAATGGAACATCAGCCAAGTTTTTTCAGTGTATTTCTGGATTTAAAAATACTAGTATTATAACCACAACTACTATTATTTCTAACATGCCCAATTTATTCATTACATCATAGGTTTTTAGTCATTATGGTGATATGCTTGTGAGATTTCCCCCCCAAGTATTGGATTCTAAGTAAAATTGATGTTCCTCATTTAGAGTTTCTCCTTCTTCAGATCCTTTTCCACAAGTTCCAGTGTATTCAAGTCCCAGAATTCTGTAATCATTCCAGCTTTCAGTTTCATTGTCACCAGTGAGCTAGCTCATTAGAGGCTGTGTGCGGCTGAATGATGCTAGCAAAGCAATTTGAGTTTTGGGCTCACAGAGAGATGTTGGCCTCAATTCCAGGTACAAAGGAAGAAAGAAGGAAAGTAAGAGAGAGAGAGGAGATAGTGAGGTTTCTCTTATGGGTCATTCTGCCGAGGAGAACATTTTTTTTCATTTGCTCAAAAATAATTGCTGCAATTATTATTCTGCTGATGCTCAGTTGAGCAGTAACCCAGATCAGGTCATTTTATATGGGACTTTTATTCACAGCCAAGGTGTAAGATCTGCTGGAAACCTTAGAGATATGTGTTGTATAGTTGTTTTCCCATCTCATTGTTCACAGCAACCATTAATAGAGTAAGAAGATGATTACATACCAAGTGTTCCAACAGTGGGCTCTATTAGTACATTATTCTAAAGTTTAAATAAAAAACATGCAATTTTAGAAACACAAAAACCCTACATACTGTCACTTTAAATATGTATATCATTTTATCTACAATGGGGTATTTGAGAGGTCCTAATTGTGGTTTTATGTTAGGACGTGTAAAAAACAAAATCTTGTACATTGTGAGCAAAAGCATTCCAGTTTTTTCTGAATATGCAAACCTATTCTTTTTGATCTGCACCTGTAATATTTCCCCGTGCCTAAGTACATTTTGGATCACCCTAAACCAAAAGCAGATGTTTTCTGATTCTTCTCATCAACAGTGCAAATGAGATTTCCGCTCTCTCTCTGCGGGCCTTCGACAGCGTTGTGCTCCATATGTACACATCTGAAGGCTGTTTATTTTGGGGCTTTAACACTCCTCCCCAGGGGGAGCGGGCGAATCCCTCGGGCCGAGTAGAGTGGGGAAACTCTGCGTGCTAATGGCTCTGTGTTTTGAGTGCAGAACTTATGGGTTGTGCTTTGGGAATGCCCAGCACGGCTTGTTTACATTAAAGAAGCAGATCGTCATACTGAGGGTTGGGATTTGGGAGGGTGCATTGGCAGTTAAGGTACAGTCAACATGTTTATTTACTTACATTACAGAAGCAGTGGGAAAGTTCTGCAAGATAAAGTGAAGCACGTATGCATTTGTTCAGCAGAGGCAATCCGCCTCATCTCATTCAACTTCAGTTAGTTTAAAAAAACAAAGCTGTTAAGGGTGGCAGTAGCTCAGTCAGTAGGGAGTTGGGTTGGAACTGGAGGGTTGCTGGTTCAATTCCTGTGTGGAACATAGTATGGGGGTGGACTCGTAGCTGGAGTGGTGCCTGTTCACCTCCTGGGCACGGCCAAGGTGCTCTTGAGCACTGAACCCATAATTGGTTGGGGTGTCACACTCTCACATCTCTCTGTTAGTACATTTATAGGTACTGAGCATGTGGGTGTAATTCTGTGTCTAATGTGTGTGATAACAACAGAGTGTAAATCTAATACTCTAGTAATTTCCCCTTGTGGGACTAATTAAGTATACGTTATTATTATTATTATTCACCTGTAATGTACAACAGGTGGAGATTAGTGCTACAATGGTGATAATGGGGAGCCTCGTTCTGTCCTTAAAGGACATCTGTTTATGGTTGTCTCTGGTAAAACTGGTATCTCTGCTTCTTTTTTAGCTGGCTATTTTGCTGGCTCATTTGTATGACTGTAACTGTAGATGCAAAATAACTTATTATTCTTTTACTGTACTGTTTGGATTTCCCTGTGCAAAATGATGTGTATGTGCAGACCTATAATAATAATAATAATAATACATTTGATTTAAAATGCACTTTACATGTGTGTGCTGCAAGTGCTACAGGGTAAAAGCACATTGGATACTGAAAGGCTGTTCTCACACTCATCTGCTGAAGATGGAAAGTTTCTTTGTGCTCACCTGAAAGCCCACATACTGATAGTAATGCCAAGAATTCTTCTTGTTAAGTTGTAAATTACATGCGTCTTTCACCCACTGGCCTTATGTTGCTGTGCTCTACAGTTCCATGAGACAGTTGCCTTTTTTAACACATCTAAGTGTATTAGATCATATAATAAATAATAATAACACATAATGAACACACTTCACATCTGCTCTATGAAGAAGGTTAGTCTGTATTT
Source organism: Etheostoma spectabile (assembly GCF_008692095.1). Classification (NCBI taxonomy): domain Eukaryota; kingdom Metazoa; phylum Chordata; class Actinopteri; order Perciformes; family Percidae; genus Etheostoma; species Etheostoma spectabile. The sequence continues at coordinate 1,843,028 of NC_045736.1, read as the reverse complement.
GAATATATACTGGTTATGTTTGAATGCATATTCATGAAGCGTGAAATGTAATCTACTTCTTTAATATCAGTTTCTTCCCTCGTAATCATTATTATTTTTTTCCTATTTGAATCACATATAAAAGATAACTTCACTATCAGACCGAAATAAGTCAAATTAATTAATTACAAGCCTTTCATGTTTTCACCAGCGAGGACATGTTTGATAGCTGTTGATGACATGTTTGATGTAGGTGATGATTGTGAGGCTACCCAGACAATTAACACATTTTGTAAAGATCTTTTCATCTTTTGAAGATATGCTTCCACCAATCTCTTGAACCGTATAAATGTTGCGGCTTGTATGAAATAATTCAATTCAATTCAATTTTATTTATAGTATCAATTCATAACGAGTTCTCTCAAGACACTTTACAGATAGAGTAGGTCTAGACCACACTCCAGAATTTACAAGGACCCAACAGTTCTAGTAGTTTCCTCCAGAGCAAGCAACAGTGCGACAGTGGCGAGGAAAAACTTCCTTTTAGGCAGAAACCTGGGTCAGACCCAGGCTCTTGGTAGGCGGCATCTGAAATTGAAGTAATAAATGGTCACAACCACAAGAAAAAAAAGCACACAAGAATTCACTTTTGTGTCTGTCTTGTTTTCTCTGTTGGAATATTGCCCTGCCAAAATTTACCTTCTGATGCTTTTCACTGGCATGGAAAACTCCAAGAGCGCACTTGTCAGAATTCTTTTGCGGTATGCTGTTTTCATGTTTTTCATGTTCAAGTGCTCCATAGACGAGTCATGTCTTAATAAATATGTTACCCCTCATCTTCATTGGACTGTTTGTGTCATTCTCAACAATAACTGCATTAAATGTGGAAACCTGTGGAAAGCTACAGTCAAAATAAAAGTTCAAAGTGGTAATGAAGTCAGCTGCTGCCACATTCTTTTTACCTATGATAAAGATGTGCTCTTTTGATGGCTGTTGAAGGCCTCTCCTGCAGGTCGGGGGATCGTTTAAAGAGGCTATACTCTAATGTCTAAGATGTAGCAGTTTTTGATTGTTGGATTAATTTCATGTATTCACATTATTCTTGCTATTTTTGGATGGTATCTTCATGGTTGAATGCAGTTATTGTAAGTCACTTTGGATAAAAAGTGTCTAAGCTAATTGAATGTAATGTACTGTGATTAACTCTCTATGGACTGCTCCTCAGTATATCAGATTACATCTAAATCTGACTTTGATTTCATTACTGATTTAGTATTTAAAGCTGGTATAATCAATATTTTCATACCATGAATGCTCTAATGACTACATGTGTTGTGAAAGATTGTTGTCGTAGTGATTAATACACATAAAATGATGACTCAACTCTGCCGTTCCTTTCTTCTGTACAGAGCTTTTTACCGTCAATTAGGTCATTGTTTTGGTTTTCTGCCTGCGATTTTACGGTTTTCTTCAGTTTCATTGCTCTCGCTTCCAGACACAGCAGACAGCTATTTTTATCTCAGATGAAGACACTGTAATATACCTACTCGGCACCGGACAGCAAACACACAAAGATAGCAACTAGCTGGTATAAAGTGGAGCGTTTCACAGCTAAAGAGACAGATATTTATCTTGAGAGATGGTGGAGAGACCCAGCAACAAGTCCTTTAAATTGCTTGTACCTGCCCTCCAGAACGACACATAACATTATCTGATCTGACACCCATAATTGTTAAAATCGTTGTTGTGGTATGTGGAAAAAACTATGTTAAAGGTTGCTTAGGTTTCAGGCACATAACCGACTTGATCAAGGAAAAAAATCATTTGGGGGTTAAAATAACTACATTGTTAAGTTTTGGGAAGTTAATAGTCTGGATCAATGGAAGTACATTTCCAGTATAAAGCCTGATATCCGGCGCATGGCTCACATGTCCCTCCCCTTCCGCTCTCTGTGTGTTGTCCTTCTCAAAATCCCTTTGCTATGGAAAACATACTACACCAAGGCAGGTCTGCTTGGTTCTCGTGGGGAACAACTGTAAAGATTTACAAAGAATATGTTTACAACAGTTACTATCTAACTAATTTAAATAGCTCACGTTACAGTATTGTGTGAA
>NC_045736.1:1837526-1840925 GCF_008692095.1 Etheostoma spectabile | reverse complement strand
AGTTAACTTCCTTTAATATTGTATGTGCCATGTTTTTTTGCCAGTTCCTTCCAGAGACTATTTTGCAGAGCCACCGTCTGGAGCTTACCGTCACCCAGGACACTGTAATTAGTTTAAAGAAACGCAATTAGCCCAGACTATTTTTCCTCCCATCCCAGAATGTATCTGTGCTGTGGCCAGACCTTACTACACAGCGCTGTGGGGATAGAGCTGACAATGTGAGATTAGGGAGCTAACAACGTAGGTAAGGTTAGAGAACAATCATGGTTTTGGTTTAAAAAGTTTCTTTTCGTAGTAAAATGTGGACTGCATACCATGTGGCACGTCACTGTGATGTACAAACTGCTTACATTTCCTTTAATAAATGGGTGTTACAGTGCAGATATCTGGACCACTGAGAACCAGCTCTTCCCACCACTCATCACAACCCCTGTTATGGCTTTACTCATACCCCCTTTTCCTCAGCTGTTTTCTTCTCACCTGGTCCAACCCACAGTCCTATATCCCCTGTAGCTCTCTCTTTAGCCCAGGCCAATCCTCTCTGGTGGTCTTATGGACACAGGATTAGCCATTAGCTCGTAGTTTTCTCTTCCTCTCTCTCACTTGAGACCAAACCCTGCCACCACTCCCCCGCCACCCGGCTGTCCAAGGCTCCTCTCCAACACTCAGTGGTGTGTGATTGGCCCCTGCAGGCTAGTGGCGAGATTAGACGTGGCATGGTGGGGCTCAGTGTGCTGCCAGCCGGCACCGGCGGACTTAGTACAGAGCAGTTGCAGGCTGGAGGCTGACATTTCCTGAGATTTTCTGTCACCGATGCATAATGGAGCAAGCAGGTGATGGGGACAGAAGGGGCATTGCTGTGCCAAGACCGCTAAAGTGTGTGTTTGCCCAAGGACAGAAGGGTTACGAGATGAGGATGTCAGGGGAGTGTCTGCTCAGACAAGGTGTGCATGCAGGTGCATAGAGCTGGGTGATATGGAGAAAATGAAATATCACATTTTTGACCAGAAACATTGATATCAATGTGGCGGCGATATTGTGGGGTTGACTATTGATGCTTTCACAAAATATATACATAATGAGAGTTTTGATAAATATTCATCAGTAATGTGGATATAATGACTAAGTGGGTAAAAGCAAATAACACAACAGCCAGAACAGTCTGGTAAGTTTAGAAAATGATGTCACTTTACTGTAATGCAGCCTTTAAAACCAGAAAAATACAACACTTGTTCAAGTCACGATATTATAATATCCGGATCAAGTGTCATATAACGATGTCGATATATTGCCCAGCCATACAGGATCATACAGTGTTCTATGTCTAAACCTTCCATCATATGATTTGTATACAACTTGATATCAATATGCATCACAGTATACATCAAGTCAATATTTTTGTTGAGGTTATTGATTTACTTTGGTTATTTTAACACAATATGTAAATGCCATTTGTAAATTGAAAGAGTTGTGGGTAGCTGTAAGTATTCCTTCTGTCATAATGACATGAGTACACCAGGCTATGAGATGGGAACCAAAGCCACAGTCTTGGTTCTGTGCAAAAGTTGTAGTGTTACATTTAGTGTTGCTTACCACATCACAAGTTTGACCTGTGACAGTTTCCTGCATGACTTCCCCCCTTCTCTCCCCCCTTTCTCACCTAGCTGTCTTGTCCATCAAAGGCCGAAAAGTCCCAAAAAATAATCTTTAAAAAAAAATTGAATTTCAAGGGGGGCATCCTCAAGTCCTGCTGTTGGAAATTTGTATGGTAATTTCAGTAATCTTACTAAAGGACCTAAAACAATTAGAAAATATGACCTACACCTGTCAAAGATGTGTCATCAGAGCAGTGCTAAACTGCTAACAGAAACTACCGGTAAGTGCGAATGGTCTGACATGAAGTAATGCTAAAAATATGTCTTGTCACCGGCTAGTTACAAGCTCTGTGTATTTGCCGGTTGTTGCTGAGCAGGCAGTGTACAGTGGGTTATTGGAGCTTTTCCCACTGAAAACAGCTGCTGTAAGAGCAGTGACTGTGAACCAAAACAGTAAAGTTGTGTTCCAGACAACTCAACAATGGGATGAAACTCACCATACTGAAGGGAGCAGCAGATTCAGGTGATAATTCACTGTAGGGTTATTAACATTATGAACACCTTTCACATTGTCGATGCCAGAATATATTTCCATTAGAGTTGATCTATCGGACCACACAACGTTTTATCACAATAATTCTTTGCGTTTATGGCTGTTGAGCTGGTACTTTCTTTGGCAGAGTTTTCCTCTGAAGGAACACTCACCCTTTCTGTCTATTTGTCTGTTTAGCATCGTTCCTTGAATTGGCACTGTGCCCTAAAAGTATATTTTAGTTTCTCTTATTCACCTTTCGGAATTGTTCAAGTAAAACGCTGTAGCTCTACCTACTAAAGTAACACTACAGATGTCTTCCTCTGCGTTCTGAAAGCCCTGGTCAAATGCATAGTTTGATTAAAGTACTCCTAAACGGCTCTGAGAAATATAGCAAGATAATAAATGGAGCTTTTGAAATAACAGATAATGAATGTCTGTGGGAACACAAAAGCTTCTTAATCGTAGCGTCCTACAGGAGAGCTACTTCATTTCTGGCGAGTTGTTCCTGATATCTGCTTCAGTATGAGCAAATCAACCTGTCTGCTCGAAAGATAAGCCTCAAGATAAGATTCAGACATGGACAGTTCAAAGCCATAGCAAACCTTTTGTCTAGTTGACGATGCTTTTAAATGCCAGCAGGTTTTGTGAGGGTGGAATACTCAGTTTTAATTTGTTTATGAGCGGCTGTTGGAAACGTTCGTATTTTTTAGTCATCAAGGGTCAGTAAAGGCGTTGAAATTTATAACGTTTTGGGTTTTCTAATTTTTGCTTTAGTGTTTGTATTATTTTAAAAGAAGGCGATTTGAGCAACTAACAAGACAGCGAGTGAGGAGAGGGCGGTCCTGATGAGAGGGCGATGACCCATGTAGGTTCAAAATGATATATAGGTATGTTAATTTTGTGCAAGGTTGAAATTGCAGGCTAGGAAATGCACTTTTGTTTTTATTCACTTCCTATATATAGGTCGGATTGAATTTTCACCTTAAATAAACTGAATTCTAGAGCACTTGGAAGCAAACTGAGACCCCTGTTTTCAAGAAGACCAATTCAATTCAATTCAATTTTATTTATAGTATCAATTCATAACAAGAGTTATCTCAAGACACTATACAGATAGACCACACTCCAGAATTTACAAGGACCCAACAGTTCTAGTAGTCTCCTCCAGAGCAAGCAACAGTGGCGACAGTGGCGAGGAAAAACTTCCTTTTAGGCAGAAATCTGGGACAGACCCAGGCTCTTGGTAGGCGGTGTCTGACGGGCCGGTTG
>NC_045736.1:1836560-1837516 GCF_008692095.1 Etheostoma spectabile | reverse complement strand
AATGAAGAGTGGCAACAACAAAAATAGAAAAAATTAGTAGTTTGTAGTGGTTCTTTGTAGTAGTTCATGGCATAGCAGGACGCTGTGCGGCATCACAAGGCACAGCAGGACGTAGCAGGACGTAGCAGGCCACTTTATTTTTTGGCACCAGAGTTCAAAAGGAATTTTCACACCACCAACTTGACTATCCGATGAAAAGCTCTAGGGTTTGGTTAAAACGGACCAAACTGGTTAGGTGTGAAAGCACCCTTAGTCTCTGCTAACTCCATACCAACTTTACCAGTTGGCTCAGTCAAAATCCCTGCTGCATCATGCACCCAAACATAATGATTATCGTATTTGTCCTCATTTTCACACATTCATTGACTTTGTCTTGCTCTTTATCTTGTATTGCTTCACGCTTTGTCATTCTTCTTCCTGCCTGAGGGATATACACAGACATGTTTAAAGGGTCACTCTGTTGCTTTTTTTATCCTCGGGTCAAATTGACCCGTTTTCCTATATCAATGTTCTTTTTAGCCACCCAATTGTTACTAACCAAAATAACATGATGGATTCCACACAACGCTCTTTAGAACAAATCTCTACTTTCATTAATTTTGAGGTGTCTTATTCAATTTTATAGCATATGAAAATAAAAAAAATTGAAGTGGTTTCCAAATAGTATTGAGTAAAAGTTGACATATACCAGTTTGTGATTACCCATCAACATCCATTCCTTTAATTTTAGTCTAAATAATTCAAAATCTCTGCTTTTCTAACTCAAACATTAGGTAGAATTTCCTCTAAATTAGTTTAATTGACCATAAATTCCAAAAATAACTGTAAAACCAAAGTTAACAAGTTAGTGTTAAGTAGTGTTGAAAACATAAAAAAAGTGACTTTAAAAAAAGCGTCAAAAGTGTTGAAAAAAGGGACAAAAATGTAGGAAAAGTTAAAAACATTGATAAAAAGCG
>NC_045736.1:1827711-1836550 GCF_008692095.1 Etheostoma spectabile | reverse complement strand
TGTTGATTTTCAATTTTGACGGGAAGATTACACAAGGGTTTATCAGGTCATGCTTTTGGGACAGTAATAATAAAATGTGTCTCTAAAAAGTCATCTGAGAGCTGTCATCTTTGCTACAAGATTGTACAGTTCAAATAATGTTGTGATGAAGAGCTACTCAACAACCGAACAATGGCTACTCATGGTGCAGTTGGAAAGCACTCAAAGCAGTGTCAGCTCTGAGAGCTAGATACTACGAGCAGCCACGCTAGCCTGGTTTAGCAGTAGTAACAACATCAAATGACACAACTTATAATTACATTGCTGGTCAAATGTAGCATTTTAGCTTACAGTTATGAGTCAGCTGCTGTCCTCTTTGTTTGCCATGTGGGCTCGCCATCTGCAAGGAGAGGAATCTGGGTGTGGTGTGCTGCCAGCTGAACGCTAGCAAGGAAAAAAAGACGGCAAAATATGGACGGGTTTACTTGTTGGGGCTTGGTGTCTCTTTTAGATCACCTTGAGCCATTAACTACAGTATAAGCACCTATAAATATAAATCAGCTAATTTATAAGTCAGCACCTGCTTGTCAAAATAATCACCATGACCAGCCACAAAGATAGCAACAACAATTCAATTCAATTCAATTTTATTTAAATTATTAATTCATAACAAGCGTTATCTCGATACACTTTACAGATAGAGCAGGTCTAGACCACACTCCAGAATTTACAAGGACCCAACAGTTCTAGTAGTTTCCTCCAGAGCAAGCAACAGTGCGACAGTGGCGAGGAAAAACTTCCTTTTAGGCAGAAACCTCGGTCAGACCCAGACCCAGGCTCTTGGTAGGCGGTGTCTGACGGGCCGGTTGGGGTTAGAATGAAGAGTGGCAAAAATAGTAGTTTGTAGTTCATAACACTCGTTATAATGACAAAAACAACCCAAAAACAAAAAATACACACACAGGTTAGCTTGTGCTCCACTTGGCCTTCATTCCAATATGTGTTTGGACATGAAGGCCTTCTTGCATCGGTATTTTTGAAAAGCTAAAGCATGACACTAGGCTCCTGTGTTATATATTCTAATGTTACAAACTATGAAATCTGTCTGCCGGTCGGACTGACTTGATTCTGTTTGGGTGGTGTCATTTTTTTTTAATCTGTGGTCCAACAGGTAAATTAGATAGTGAGTGAAAATTAGTGAGTGAAGATGTTGACATATGAGAGCATCAAGCATGCAGATTAGATGAAGGAGATGAGCGTATATCCATTTGTTTCTCGCCCGGTTATAATGCTTGTTTTTACAGTGTAAAAACAAAAATAAGGAAGGGAAATTTGGATAAATAAAAATGACAGTCCCTAATCCCTACCCACAATAACCCACCCCGGACTGCAATCAGGATACTGCTTGTCCTGTAAGATAGGAGTCCAAAGGTTGCCAAGGTTCTCAAAGTCTTCTTAGTTTGTCCTTAAGGATGAACCAGATCCTCTCAAGGTGGAGTGTGTGCATCAGCTCCGTGATTGTTGGCCCCTCTTTCTTTTTCCAGAATAAGAGGATACACTTTTTTGCAGTGAGAATAACATATGCCAAGAAGCGTTGTTGTGCCAGTGTCAGTCTCTTAGCTTTACTAGACATCCCTAAGATTACTAAAACTGGATCTGGGATCATTTGAATATTTAACACCTTAGACATGAAACTAAAGATATCACTCCAGTAACCTTGTATTTTGCAACAAAGAACATAACTATGAAGCAAATCACCGATATGAGTGTCACATTTTTCCCATAGAGGAGAGAGTTCAGGAAGTCTTTCTTTGTAATAATGTAGCATAAGTAGGATTTTACACTGTATTAGACAATGACATACAATTATGGAGCACTTGGATATACTATATACAGTATATACATATATATGTATATATATATACATATATATATATATAAAGGTAATTTGGTATATTCGCACCCAATGCTCAGTGCATTTCAATTGTATGGATGGACCACAGGGGTTTTCAACCTCACAGTTATTGTGAACAACCATTGTGATTGGATTGGAATCAGTGTAGCATCAAAATTAATTGATTAAGGTACAATAGTTACACAATGTTGCTTTAAGTTGTATTTGAGAGCTGGTTTTTGACAATTGGATAGAGATTCTGATGAAAACAATGTATAGACAATTCAAAGAGTTCCTGGAATAAGTTGACAGTTACATATTTGGTCAGACAGTTTTGGGTGTATCATTTTCCTCATACATCCACATTACAATGAAGTGTGTCCCAGTACCTATTCCCTAAAGCTCCACACTGGTTATTGTGTGCTTCGTATGGCCCATACAAGCCACATTGGATAGCATATTTTTTGCAGAACGACCACTCAACAAGAGTGCATCACAATTTCCCATAAGGGTGAATAGATAACGACAGAGACAGTGAAAGAGAGGATGTTTGTTACTCTCTGCCAGCTCATTCCTGTATGTTCTCCACATTGTGCTGAGAACTGGCGAGTAAATATGCCAAGGTTAGAGAGGCCTAGCTGCTAGTGCGAACTGAGAAGGAATTTAATTGAATTTCCAACGAGCATGCTGATGTGAGATATGGAAAGGAAATTCAAAATGCTTCTGAGCTTTGAGGAGAAATAATGGAGTAATGGAAGGACGGAGAGATGGACAAAAAAATAAAAACACTGTAAATCATGGTGATCCGCATTTTGATGCCTCTGTGGTGTCATCTTCCACATTCAAATAAAAATGAAATAAAACTAAATAGATTTGAAATCAAGTAGAAACAAAGGCTTGAATTATTTAGTGTGGTTTATGAAACAATAAAACATCTACAAATTTGTTTTCCAGTTTAATAGACAGTGAGTGCTGCGTGCTAGGGCTGTGTCAAAATGCATTACTCCTTAAATGTAACTTAAAATAGATGGGTGTCCTCTTTAGGGAAGAATAGCCTGCATTGCTTTCTCCATGTGCTATTTGAAGTTCAATGTGACTTGCTTTAGGCTAATTCAGCCTATTTCCGGATTAAAACCAGAATCTTGTCTGGGACACAATACAGGAAGGGACTGTTCAAACTAAAAGGCTGTAGCAAATACAGAGGAAGAAAGGCACAAAAGCTGATTCCACAGCTTGTTGTTGCCAAAGCAGAGCACTGTGGAATGCTTTTTGCACAATACTAAGCTCTCCATATTCTAGATGTCAATACTTAGTTCATAAATTGTGTAAACATAAACACAGTTTTTCATGGGTGGGTACACAATCAAGATACCTCTCTAATTGGAACTGATGATGAATTAGCATAAAACAGGAAGACAGCATGGCTGACTTGTGTGACATCTGATGGACTACTACTGGAACTAAATTAATAAATATAATAGCGGTCAAAATCAATCATATCTACTAGGACTTCATATGTTGTTGGGCACTCAACTGATATGTTTTAGACTGCACTGTATTTAGGCTTTGTTTTTATTTGTGTTCAGACTAAACAGAAAACTATTTTTTATAGAAGAAAAAAAAAATCCTCAATGTGAGCTATCACAAAATGTACAGTAAAATGTTGGTATTGGTACCATACCTTAAAGGAATGCATTGATATTGTGGGAAATTATTATTTGCCATAGCATTAACTCTAAAGCAAATGCCAGGAGGCAATTAGTGTAGCCTGCAGACGGGGAGCAGGGGTGCAAGTAGCTAACAGGTTCAAAATATGAGTGACAAAAGCATTTTGTTTTCACATGCAGATAGACCACGGCGAGAGGGGCGATGTTGCTAATGGAGCTAATGTTGAGGCTCAGGAACAGTACGTTTCTCTAAATGTCAATGCCCCTTTAAAATATGGTTTCACTTGCATATCTTTACAATGGTCGAGAACTAAACACAGATCCTACACTGTCTCTGTCATTAGTTAGTTTAGAATGAAGAAGAAGCAGGTTTAGACAGGCTACTTCTCCCTAAAGTGTATGGAGCAACCTGAATACACTTTCCCAGAGCTCCTATTGACTGCAGATAGGTGACAGGATTGAAAGACAGTCACTGGGCCATCCAAGTGAGCAGAGAACAGAATGCAGGGTCTAATCCTCTCAAAGCTGGGAAAGATGAATTTTTAAAGCCGTAATTCCTCCTTTTTAATCCATTCATAAAGGCTCTGACCCAGTTGGGGACCTTGTTCGTGGATTCGTTAACAGCTCCACAGCCACGGCACAGAGACAGAGTCACCCAACAGAGTCCTTTCAAAATGAAGTGTTGATGGTGTTTCTTGTTAGTGCAGCGCTGTGTATTTGTGCTTTGAATGCTCACCTGTTTGGACAGCTAACATATTTTTTCCTTGTTTGAATTAAAAAGCAACAGTTTTGAAAGGCCAAACATTTCCAAAGCCAGCTCTACTGTAAAAAAGCTAAAGAGAGATACTGCAAAATGCATAAGCTATTGTTTGTCATTCAGCCAATCAGTCCAACAACAGTTTAGGGGCCGGTGACGAAATCTGCCGTTCTTTAATGTCGCCAATTGTCGTTTTATGCTGTTTTTAGGCAATGGCACCCTTTTAAAAGTGACGTTTTAACACTGGTATCGAAAAGGGAAAAAAAGGCTACCCAACCCTATTTGATTTAGCATGTTCTCTGCTGAATTTCCACTATAACAGGTCAGGTTTAAGGGCTAATTGCTACTTAACCAGTTACAGTAACATGTTGACAGGAGGTTATTTGCTGAAATATTTTGGTATGTCACATCAACCGTTGAAATAATGATACATATCAAGTTATGAATAGTAAGAAAGTTTACAAATCCATCTTCTTGCCAAAGGGTGTGATCCATGGAGCCTGTAAGATGTGGTAGGCAATTTATTTGACAACAAGCAGGTAAAGGGTGGTAGTAAATATTAATAATCTGAATCAGAATCAGAATGTGACTTTGACGGGGCTCAGCCATTGCATGACAAACCTGCCAAAGGAAGATTACCAACAATATGTGCAAAGCTACAGGGCCTCATGTGAGTCATCTCCACCACATTCACCAGCATGCCTCAATTACAAATAATAGGAATAATAATAATAATAATGTATACTTTAATAATCCCGCAAGGGGAATTACAATTTACACTCTGTTGTTATTACACGCAGGCCTAAATTACACACACATGCTCAGTACCTATACATGCACTAAATGGAGAGATGTCAGAGTGAGGGGGCTGCCCATGGAAAGACCCCCCCCCCAAAGCAGTTGGGGGTTTGGTGCCTGGCTTAAGAGCACCTTGGCAGTTCACAGGAGGTGAATTAACATCTCTCCAGCTACCAATCAGACTCCCCTACTGACTGAGTTGTCATTTCTGGTTGGATCTTGCTTAAACATGAGAGCAAGGCAGTGGGAAATGCCCCCTGGTGAGGACTTTATCAAAGTTATGGTGTGTTCAGGCCAAACGTGGCCAATGGTGATATGCAATCTCAGCAGCTCAACAGCATGCCTTCTTTTCTGCTGCTTGTGTTATTTCACTGTGCAGTAATAAACAAGGACATTTACAATCAATATTTTCTAAATGAGAGGTCAATCCCACCCACCTGAATTAGCTGGACATTGATAAGCCTAGCTATTTTTCAAAGTTCAATTAGATTGAACTATGCACAAGGCGAATTATGTGGGATCAATTCTTGACCGGAAGCAAATAGGTCTGGCCCACTCTCTCATTTAAATGCAAGAAAATGTTGGTCATGTATACAAACTCCAACAGTTGAAATGTGATGCCTTTTGGTCAGTTGAATGTGTATGAATAGTGTTTGTGTTTGTGTCCTTTCCAGCTTTTTTTTAAATATGGCTTGGTGGGTTGTGTGTTGGTCACAGGAGTACTACCACATGGACTGTGTTTTTTGTTTCCCTGCCAATGCCCACCAAGCATTTTGATAACATCATTATTTATATCGCAATCTTTATTGCACCGTGCCTGATTCATTTTGTCATCCACGTCACTGGAACGACCGCCCTTGGCTCACTTTTTGGAGAAGCTCTGCTTCTCCTCATCGGCCTTATGGCTGACAAATGACTTTGTGGAAAGCGATATGGTCTCTTGCAAGAAAGAAAAAAAGAACAGAAATTGAATCCTGGCTTCTGTCGGCAGTCTCATCTGTCATCTTTTCAATATTGATGTCCATTATGTTTATGGATTATTTGGCTGTCTTCTGTTCTCTGGCCCAGCTTGCCCTGTCAGATTGACCACTTGGGACAGCGACCTGCTGATAATGCCATTTTGATTGATGGGTTTCATAGTTTAATTGTCATCAGTTTTGTTTAAATGGAGCTCCGCACACAACTGAAAGACTACATCTTAGGTGAGTCGGATGTGTGATGTGATGAAGATACAATATGACTGTACCATAGATACAGTATCATCATCCCGGGCCATTATCAGCTATGTGGCTCATGTTTATTGCTTCCTGGATCACCTTACATGGATCATATGTCCGTTTGCGGGAAGAAAACAGCCCTCGATAAGATTTATCACAGCTGCCAATAGGCATCATTTTTTTTTGCTGGCATTGGGTAATTAATCTCTAGCCTGTATACCACTCTTTCGGGACACTCAATGCAATTGGGTATATGTAATTAGGAGAAATGTGATAGGTGCACATAGCTAAAAGCTATTGCAGTCTAATACAACAGCTCTGCACCCTAATTAAGCTTCTAATGTTTAGTTTTTGTTGTTTCAGAGTTTTGATTCAACTTGGAGGCTGTTTGTACTGCTGATTAATTATATTGCGTTATACTAAGATGTTTTTCTAATATTCTGTCTACCTCATTTATATCAATTAGGGTAAACTATAGAAAACTGTCTACAGGGTGGTTCATTGTTCTATTGTACTACATAGGAAGATTGAATAAATAAATCTGCATTGATGAATCCTGTCATTGCACAATTTGTCATTTGGATTGTCCCTAACCTATTTTCGATGTCCAATATCTATATCTGTTTACAACAGATTCCATGCATGTTGAATACCAGATTGCAATATTACAACACATTGCATCACACTGACGCGCCACATGGTTTGTTACACAGAACCATCTGAGAAGCCGTCATCAGAAAGTGTTTGGAAATACCTAGCAGGTGATTGGATGAACCAACATGTCTGCCATTGTTGTTTGAATGAACAGTCGCGGTTGTCTCACGCACCTAAACCACACCTGCACGCAGCTGCCGGTAGCTCCTCGCCGCTGATTGGGTCGGTCCGCAGCTGTTTGGAACACAACGCATTACTTGAAGCATGATTAGATAAATTTGCGTGTGATTTGTGATCCCACAATTCTCGCGTGGTCTTCACAGGAATCCAGTTACCACATGAAATAAAAAATCACACTTGCTCATATGAACCAAACAAATCAGTGAAATGCTCCAGGGAATTTAGCTATGAAAAATGTTAGTCTGAACACAGCCTAAACCTTTTAAAGGTTCAGTTCAGGTTTCAGTAACAATAGAGAGCCATGTGGGGTTTACACTGAATCCGCTTCAGCGACCACCCACAGCCATATGTTGGATGTAACAGTGTGTGTCTCCCTCCCAGCCCTCTCCTCCTCTCCCCAGTGTGTTCGCAACCAAGCTCGGAGTGGTCTTGCTCTGTTTTCCAGGGTTGTGTGGGTTTCATTCATCATCCGTATGATAGCTGCAAACTAGAGTGCCCTAAATCTCCAGCCTTTGTTTGGGTATGTGTCTTTTTTGTGTGTGTGTGTGTGTGTGTGTGTGTGTGTGTGTGTGTGTGTGTGTGTGTGTGTGTGTGTGTGTGTGTGTGTGTGTGTGTGTGTGTGTGTGTGTGTGTGTGTATGTGTGTGTGCGCATGCTCAAATGAACGATCTCTCTTCCGGTCTCCTTCCCTTTTTGTCTCACTGATATAATCACATGGAGACACCATGCCATCGTACATATGGTACAGTATGTGTTCATGTAGAAAAAATCAGCGTGCTATATACTGTAATTTCCAGCGCAACATGGGATAGTGTGAGAAAGAAAGGAAGGCAGACCGAGATCAGTAAGGAATACAAAAGCAGCACACAGGAACATTCACCCCTCATGTCAATATGTAGCAGAGGCACCTTTGGCAGCAGTTACAGCCTTGAGTCTATATCAATAGGTCGATCAGCTTGGGGACAAATTGGACACTGCAATTTTTCCCCCATTCTTCTTTGCAAAAGGACAGGTTGCATGAGGACTGTGAAATAGCTTGAGCTGTTGAGACCAGTTTTTTGGGTTTGTTTATGGAAAGTAATACAAAAATATGTTGAGATCTTGGAAATTTGTAAATCAGTTAGCGAGCTGAGGACTCAAGCTAACATCTGTACAGTCTGTACTGGCTGTTTGGGATGAATGATCAAATTTGCGTGAATAATCAAAGCACAAAATTGGCTTCCCCTTTGATCTCAGCACTCCATCTGTTTTGTTTGGAATGTTTCTTTAGTCATAATGTAGTCGTAAAGTCCCATTGTGAATATTTGCCATAAAATGACTGACTAATCATTTGTGCGAAGAATTATTTTGTGTTTTTTATTTGTCCTAGTCTCACATTACCAGAACCTTCACCACAGCGCCTCCACCTTTTAAACCAATCACAATCATTATCACATCATCATCACAGCCGGGCAGAGCCACGGTGCCGCTGCATTTATATCAAGTTTATCTAAACTGCACCGTTTAGATCAACTTGAGAAGTTTCATTTACGATGTAAGTCAATGTGCAAATATGGACGTATATGTCTATTCATATGCATATGTATGTGTACGTGTGTGTATGTACACAGTATATACGCATATATATATATACATATATATATATGTATATATAGTGAACCCTCATTTTTCACGGGGGTTACGTTCCAAAAAGA
>NC_045736.1:1826028-1827701 GCF_008692095.1 Etheostoma spectabile | reverse complement strand
GGCGAAATCCGTGAAGTAGTAACCTTTATTTTGTTTACAATTATTATGCGATGAAATACTCCATAATACATTGAAACCAAAGAACAAAACCTTTTTACAGGCCCAATAATTTGTTTAACAAATAAAAGTACTGTATGAACGTTTTTTTACAAATAACTACTGTACTGTAAAATAATACAATTAAAAATTAATACGAACTGAAGGCTTCAAATTGCGGAGATCAGAGTCATTGGATTAGAACGGGAGAATGAAAAATTATTATGAAAAAAAATACAAGTACAGTAGGAAAAATAGTGACTCACGTGTATTTCACTGCTCTTCTGACTGAGCCGCTGCATCCTGACTCCGTTCTGTAGCGTTTTTTTCTTCTAAAGCCCGCGGTGCAGGTGTGTTTTTTCGAGAGAAGAACATAGTTATCGGTAGTTGTCGCTCTTTTTTCTTCTGGGCAAAAAGGATTCTTATAAAAGACATGCCACCATTGATTATGTTTGAGAACTGTAATGAACGGCTCATCAAAGGGTCCCATTCTTGAGCTGCTTGCTGAAGTTCAGTGGCCAACACAATTCACGATGCAAATCTGTGAAGCAGCGAGACCGTGAAAGGTGAACCGCGATATAGCGAGGGTTCACTGTATATATATTTTGATTGGGAGGTTATAAGGTAGGGTGTTTTGCCCTTTGTTATGTATCTATACTGTTGGTGTTCATGTTTGTATGCATTACATACATAAATAAAACTGAAAATAAAGTATGGTCACATATTTTATTTTCTAGTGACTTATGGTAACAAAAACACTTTTCCCATCTTCTGTTGGAAAGGGTAGATGAACTTTGTTGTGTTTATGTGAATTTGTATGCATTTGTGCATGCACATAGTATTTACAGCAAGGCCAAGCTCCCTACACCAGTAAGGGGATTAAAGATGCTCTTTAACCCTCTGTGGAGGCTTCACAGCACCTTTGGGATTTTTATATCCTGCTTATCTCCCCTTTAACTCATCATTTCACTCTAATCTATTCTTCTCTTCTTAGTAACTTCTTACATCTTAATTTCCCTTGCCTTTGCCTCCTAGTCCTCTTTCCCCTCCCTGTTGTGCTAATGTCACACAGAAGTTACATGTACACAGAGAAAGTATTGTGTTAATTAAAACATACTCCTCAACATTAAAGGAACAAAGCAAAGAGGATTTGGGGGACAGGAGAGGGAGGCTAGGACAGTAGTCACGGAGGAGGCTCGTTGACTGGTCCAGGCCAAGCATGGATCGATACTAGGTGGTGTAGGAGCTGGTGGGGGTGATTGCGGGGGCAGTAGATGAGCTAATCATTTCAGTCATTACCCAGCTGTGTCTCCTGATTCCAGGGATTAAGAGACGCAGAAACAGGGGAGATGTTGTGTTAGTGCTACAGGAGACTCTATCAGGGATTTGAGAAGTGGAAAACACTGCCTGTCCCAAGCCGCCTTTGGTAATTGTGCCTGCAGTACTGTGTATTGGGATCTGGGGAAGAGTGTGTGTGAGAGTGCATACAAGATGTGTTAGCTGTAGTGTAAGGAAGCAAAGGACAGGAAGAAGAAGAAGAACAGGAGACAATGTTGGCATTTGCGTCCTGCATGTACGTGCACAAGGGTAAGAAATCTGAGCAGGCATTACAAAAATGGGCACAGTCCACTGTCGAC
>NC_045736.1:1819718-1826018 GCF_008692095.1 Etheostoma spectabile | reverse complement strand
CTCTCTCTCGTAGAAGAGGAGAGTTGTGGGAGAGCTTACATGCTTGCCTGCCCAAAAGCCTTTATGTGGAGCTGATCATTTGACAGAGTACAATTCAGCTAGAGAGACTGGCTGGCTCTGGTGCCCGCGAGAGCCCTGCGATTTCACACAACACTACATGCAGTGCACAACGGGTGGAAATGAGGGAAATTACAATTCAACAGTGGTCAAAGAGTCACAATTGGCTAATTCAATCAGCTACATTCCCAGCGTCTACAGTACCTTACACTCTGATGTTAGACAAAAGACAGGCCGATATAATTGCACAGTCATGCACAGTTGAACACTTGAGAACAGGGCTGTACTCAAGTCCACCTATGTCGAGTCCAAGACAAGTCCAAGACCAGGAATAGTCGACACCGAGTCAAGACCAAGTCCAAATGACAGACAGTCAAGAAAGAAAGGGTCAAATTAGGCCATATTATTTACTTAAAATATAACATGTTCCCATTCTTGAACATGTTACTTGTCCTGAAGAATCCATGATACAAAGTGCTCGTTGACATTGTGTCTGTGGCCAAAATGAAAATAATTAATACCTGATGATTGAGGGATATGCAGCCAGGCAAACCAATCACAATGCCTCTTCTAGATGGAGTTTGAATTAAACTAATACTTGTCTTCTGAAGGAGTGCATCAATTTTTAATGGTTTTGTTTTGAAGGAGAAAGTTACTTTAGAACAAAACCATACAGTGCTGGACTCTGGCGACCCCAAGTAAAATATTTGGCCAAACGGCAGAGTCAGAGACAAGTAAGACAACAGAAAAGTGTCTTGAGTCCAGACTCAAGTACTAAAGCCCTGCTTGAGACCGACACAGATGACACACCTTGAATGTTTATGAATTTAGAAACATGGGTTTGGAAGTATTGCTTGCATTAGTGAGTTTAAAAAGGAAATTTAAAGATTTTATACATCCAGATCAGTTAAATCAGGAAGAGTAGCACTGGGAGTTGTATGATGTCTTCTGTGGCTCAGGAGGAAATGACCCTTTGAGATTAAGGATTGGGGATTGAGACAACAAATACATACCTGCCTTACGAACGGGGCACGGAGTGTCTAACAAAAATGTGCTTCAGAGTTTTGGGAGCTTGAACCATACTAGGGACAAAAAAATGCATATGGATTTGGAATTTGTTAAATCAGCAACTTGAAGCGATTTAATATTGCACTTCAAGAACGTTGGAAGTCACAAGACATTGATTGTCTGTCTTTTTTGGCAAAAATCCATGATTATGGGAACTTGCGAAAACTGCGGTTTGATGAAAAAGAGACTGTGTTCTCATGGCAACAGGGGAAAATGGCTGCTCTTGTGTGAAGTAAACGCAACATTTTTCAACTTTCTGCTAAGATATATGTGACTTTTTTGCAACAAAAATGCGGGGATTATGAAATCATGCAAGCCCCGTATTATTTTGCGCAGAAATCTGAAATTTATGCGACAAAAGTGCGGCGTATTTGAACAAATGCGGCCACCGCATAAACATACAGACTTTGGCTGATTATGCATTGAATTATGCGATCGCATTGTCACGTTGTTCTGAAGGGACTAGATTATACAAAGACAAAACGGAAAGCCCTGTGTTTCCCCGAAGACTTCTGTCAGGAGCTGTAGAACAACAATTAAAACTTGTTTGTCTGGAGGGTGATGGATCTGAGGAGCAAACTGACATTTTACAGATACATAAATAAACTATGATGAGGTTCATGATATCAGTGGCAGAGGCAGATGGTTGCATGAAGAGTTTTTGCATGCACTTACAGCTCCTGGTAACTACAAGCCAAAATGTTTCTTTTACAACTTAAATGTCATTTTTTTGAGATGCTTTCACTGTATTTATAGTGGCTTAATTATCATGTCATCAAATACAGAAATGTGTGTAGATGAATTTGAGAACATATTGGAAACAAATAAGGCTCCAGTGGAGCTTTCAATAGATTAAATCCTAGAATTATATATGACAATATTTGCCAAAAGGTTTTTTTGCTGTGTACACTTTAGTCAATTCGGCATTCAAGATGCATTGGTGGCGACCCAATGCTGTGAATACAGAATATACATCTTGCCACCTGACTGCAAATGCCCAGCACACACAGGACACACTGCCGCGCCACAGTGGCTACCTTCCAACACCTGCAGCTTCAGACACAGCTTCAAAAGGAATAAGGAAACATTGAAAGCAAAGGCAGGACATTTATGAGGAGCTTAACATCCTCAGCAAAGGAACTTTTCAATCTTGTAGGCTCCACAGTGTGTTTGGACACAGGCAAAAGAGGCGAATGGAGTTGTTGGGATAATCTGAGCCACCAGCTACAAAATCCAAGCTGAGAATTGTGGAGGAGGAAAGTCACATGCCAACTTTATTTAACATGGAAGAAATGTTAACTCACTTTGACCTTAGAATAAGAGAGTCAAAGGCCAACTTAATCTTGACTGCGGAAAATCAGGTTAAACCTCTCTACCAGAGTTCTTTCTGATTCACCCAGCCCAGGGATCACAAGAAATAACAAAAGTTTCAGAAGGGAAAATGAAAGTGGCGACACATGGGAGCAATGCATGGTGGCAGCAGTGCGGGGGTCTGTGCATGGGATTGTCTCGGGGAGATTAAAGATATGACAAGTTCCACCTCTTTGTCTCCTTTTGCAAAGTTGTCCTCCTGAGCCCTAGTAAGTTTAAAAATAGAGGTTTTCTAATGGAGAAGAGGGCCGCGGGGAAAAGGAAGAAGAGCGAAAGCTTGCAGAGACTGGATGAGTCCTCTGTGGTGGGAGAATGCAATTTGAGATTGGCCAGATTGCTTTTTTTTTCTCCTTTCTTCTCCCCCTCGGCCGTTCATGAGGCGTGATATGCACCGGCAGGGTCCCTAAGCCACCATAAGCCTGACGCCAGTATCCACCCCGCCACCAAGTAGTCGTCGCACTCACCGTGTGAGAAAATCAGCACGATGAAATAAAAGAGGGACTCCAAAAAGATCAGTGGGGGATACTGGGAGTGATAGATGAGATTCAGGCAAGGAGAGTCAGAAGGGAGCAGAAGAGGGTGTAGAATAGGGAAAAGGATGAAGGGGATGGCTTCCGTGGGATTATGGCCGGATATGGCAGAATATAAATGCACTTGAGCCGTCCAAGGCTGATTTCTCACGGTCACGTTGCGAGAGAGGCATTGTTACGGGCCTTTGTTACAGGTTTATACTCCCGTTGAATGAACCAGTTGAGTATTAGACAAATATAGTTACAGACACGTTGTTACAAATCTGTCTCGGATGAAAGAGGCATTAAACCTTTTCCCCCATCTCTTTCTCACACTTTTAGGGGGAGAGGGCTCCGCCGAGGCAGGGCAGAAGGAAACGTCCACCTGTGATATTTGCCAGTTTGGTGCTGAATGCGATGTGGACGCAGAGGATGTTTGGTGAGTTTGTGCACACAAAATCACACACAAAATGCTTTTTTATTATCAAAGCCATGCAACACCAGTTGACCTTCACAGCTACACTCGAGTGATCTTGACAACTTTTAACATTTTCTATCAAAAAAATAGACAAAAAAAGAGACATTTTTAGTTGAAGCATTTTGCTGAGTTTGAACACTAAAGAATTTAGATTAGAAATCTTCTTTATACGGCACACATCTGCCCATGAACACCCACTGAGGTTTAGTGCATGGTTGACCACTTCATTTAACCTCAATTACTTGAGCAGGGAGCAGAGAGAAAAGAGATTTTAGCTTATTCTGGAAATCCAATTACTATCCTTACAGGACTTGCCAATGTCAGGCCAAAAATGACTTTGACTCGCACAAGGAAAACTAGTTCAGTGATGAAACGTTTGTCATAAATTTAACCATTTATTGCAGATGCGACGGATGCATGTAACGTGTTATTGGCTCCCCGGCGTGCATTAGCATATAAGGAAGCAATAGAAACTAGGGCTTTGACTCCAAACTTTGTTATTCGAATATAATTTAAATATTTTAAAAAAAATAATGATATTCAAACAAATATTAGGCCGCCCACGAACCTGTTACGGGCGTCACTACCCAATGTCAGTCGATGTCATGTGTTACTTCGCGACGAGTGCAGATGTGAGTTGCCTACAATATCCTAACGAGAGACTTCTGTAACGTTAATAAAGTGATAATGGACCAACTTAACCAAGTTTTTTCACTGCTGGCTACAAGTTAGCATCAAACACAACAACGCTTGTCAGTCAAATGGCATTTTGAGCTAACATTAGCACTCAATAAATCATAGATAGCTACGTTTTTTTTAAATGATTCCCATCTTCTGTTATTGTTTGTAATAAATAAATATAATATAAATAAAAGTTGATTGTTTCATGGATTTCACAAATTTCAGTATGACATCTTATGCAGTACCCTAAAGTGTTTTTTTGTAAAAAGGGTTTGCTTGTAAATGTTTTCATTTCGCATTCCAATGCTATCCCCTTCACGAGGCCTCCCCCATGCACGCCAAAAAAGAGCGAGAGATTTGCTTGCTGACACGGTTCGTTTGCAGAGATATGAGGCCCATTAACGCAATACGATAAGAACAGTGGATAAAACCTGTCAAAAGCATACTGTTTGTGTTTAATCCAGGGTCTGACTTTTAATTTAAAAAACAGTCATCATAGTGTGTTTTTTATCTGAAAACCTCATTGCCTGTCTATTGACATTGACTGATACACTGCCCTCTAGTGGACATATACAACTTAAGTTTGATACTAATATAGATCTTACAGAAGGCATTTCATGGTCAAAACATTGTTTGTAAATATTTAAATATACAGCATTTGAATATTAATAAACATACAAACTTCAAATATGATTTTGGGGCAAAAGTCAAAACCCTAATAGAAACTTCCTCTTACATTATACACATGCGAAAACATGCAAAGCCCAATTAGATGAAGGCTCAACTGGTGAACTGTTTCCAGCACCAGATAGTAGCGTTGTGTATTCGCTTTCTACAGCTTAAATGAACCAACGTTGCCGATTTGGTGTGCAACAAGGATCAGCCGGTATCAGCAAAAGGAAAGCAGTGCTTATGAGAAATCCCAGACGTACCGCTAGAAATTAGAAGTGCCCTGAGAGTATGACTCTATCAAACTGCCTGATGTAATGGAAAGATAATGTACCCTGGTGTGCAATAACCGTAATGCCAACGAATGGTTTCATGATGCATTCTGAGCCTTCTTGCAAATACCAAACAGCTGGAGTCCACTCCTACTGATGCCACCCACTTTCACAAATGCTCCTTAATATTCTACTAGCCCACAGAAATGGATTTATTGGCAATTTCTTAATCCCCATAGGTAGAATTCATATGGTCACTACAGCACAATGTGCTGTCAATGATGTGTGCACACAAAACTGAAAATATAAAAGAAACTGGAGCCTCAAGCATGTGCAGTGTACCTGCAACAAAGGCAATTACACAATATATACTGTACCCCCACAATAAGAAGGCAACATTAAAGACAAGAGTGGCTGCCTAAGTTAATAATGTATCTTGCTAAAAAAGCAGTTGACACAACAGACATATGAATATTTCATTGTTCATTCCACAAGTGAAATTACAAGTGCTCTTTAGTCTTTTAAAAGCCCCAAGGTAGTATGACAATAATGTTTCTGGCGAAATATCCGATGGGTGATTGCAATCCAACAGCAAGTCCTTTTCATCAAACAGCAGCCAACCACTGGCATAGCGTTGGATCCTTTTGATTAAAATCATTCCAATCAAGCGGCATCAGATTTTAATCAGACAAACCATTAGTTAATCAAACAATGAGTGGAGAGAGTTGACTGTAATCAAAAGGCAGGTGATGGAAAAGTGATGTTTATTATAAAGCGTACCGTGGGCTTTCAGTCAGGGCCTTCTGTAACTCCCCCCCCCAAAAAAACAAACAACCACACTACACACACACACACCACTATGCATTAAACAGCTTTAGGCACATCAACACAGCATCACCATCTATACCCAAACAACAGCAATCCAAATGTATAACATATCGCAATAACTTTATCTCTCCTAAACAGTAAGAAGTAACACTCACCCATTACTTGTAATTTAATGCATTTTTCAAATGTTGTTACCCACTAGGCCTGCATGATTAATCGTTAAGATAAAATAACAATATTGATTCTCCCTGTTCACAATTACATTTTTAAATTAATTTAATTTAAAAAATAAAGTCTTTACTTTGGTTCTCATTTAATTTTACGATCTGAATGCATCACAAACACTACTACTTTCTTCTGTGAGTTT
>NC_045736.1:1818534-1819708 GCF_008692095.1 Etheostoma spectabile | reverse complement strand
ATAGACTGTATAAAATAAGTTTTAAAGGTCTCCCAAGTGCTGCAATGCTCTCCCTTCTTTTCATTCAGGCCTCTATGTGATGCGCAAAAAAATCAATGCGTGGTTTGGTTAAAATTATCGAGTAAATGTCCTTAGTTATCGCCTTTGTCAATGTCTTTCACAGAGCAAATAACGTTATATCTCTCCGACCATGACATTTCCTGGGATCCCAGAAATTTCAACATTAAAAAATTGAACACATCAAACATGAGAGTTGTGTCAATATTGCCATTTAACTCTTGACCAGAACGTATTTCCCAAAATATCTAAGTCTTCTTGTAAGAGTTGTTGTTTCTGTTGGGATCAGACTACATGGCCACTGAGTCAGGTCAGACAATAATACATTTTTGCTGTAACTTTGGCCAACAGACATGGCTACATGTCAGATCCTGACCAATTGTAACTTGCTGTCTTTCATGAATTGCATGACATAGTGCCAGAGACAATCCTGTTCCCCATTACAGCACCAACAATCTAATTTTCATTTTGCTTTCGATTGCACTGTGCTTCTAAGCGGCCACATCATGAAAGACATCAAAGAAGATGTCAACCCTGGTGAGAAAGGCAACAATTTTCGGCCGGTTTTATTGTTGGTTGCTTTTCCCTATGACACAAGGATAAAAAAAGCTGTCCAATGCTCATTTGTTGTTCCTGTCGACTCATGTCTGTGGGCTGGGGCCATAATTAGGATTACATCATGAGCTCTAGACTTGGCAAAAATCTACTTCTACCGGTAACACTGTACTTGAAGTTTTCTACACAAGAGTGAACAAGAGCGTACATTTTTTATTTATTTTTTTTATTTTATTTTATTTATTTATTAATTCAGGACAATGCACATTGATGAACCTGCACAACAGTACATGTAAATGTGCCAGATTGTAGCCCAAGGGCTAATTTCCATCTGCAGTCCAATAGGCAGGTTGGAGTTTACACAAAAGACATAGGATAGTAGCATTTAGTATATAAAATCAAGAAGAAACAAATAGAAAAAAGAGGAGAAAACCAAAAAACAAAACAAAAACAGGACAATTCATTAGAAAAAAAACAAACAAACACAAGTTTGCAATGGATACATGTTTGGTTAGCTCTAAGCCACAGCTTCACCTGGCTCTTAAAGGAGGCCAGAGTAGGA
>NC_045736.1:1818390-1818513 GCF_008692095.1 Etheostoma spectabile | reverse complement strand
TTGGAGGAAGTGTGTTCCATAATGCACTGCCTTTAATAGAGAGTGCATTATGACTGAAGGAGGTTTTTCTAAAAGGAACTTCACAGTCCCCGTTTACAACAGCTCTTGTGATCCGAGTGTGTC
>NC_045736.1:1815401-1818380 GCF_008692095.1 Etheostoma spectabile | reverse complement strand
ATAAACTCCAGCAATGGAGGTGGTGCCAGGCCATGAAGTACTTTAAAAATTAAGCATAGTGAAGAAAATTTACAATAACTATCAAGAACCCTAACCCTAACCCTAACTTGCCATGACAAAACCAAATGACACTTACTAAAAGAATCATTATGTCATAAACGTTTATGACTTGTTCATAATGTTTTATGACATGTTCATGACAGTGCCATGTCGCTCTGATGTAAATACCTTCAAGTAAAATGTAACCCAACAACCTTTGCAGCTGTGTCGATCCCATCACCACCCCCAATCTGGCTTTGGCACACAAAGATGACTTCCACATTCTTAATCCCACCTCAAAAGCTCTGATTGGCTGATTGAGAAAAAACATTAACCTCTTTGAATTGCTGTAAACATGTGGGCAGCAATTCAGAGGTCTGGCACCATGCTAGACTCAAAGGACTATTAAAACCATGATGCAATAAATGCATTACTTTTCAAAATGTAAACGAATGTCGAGACATTTGTAACTGCTGGTGGCATCAAAAACCTTCTATGTTGCCTTCAGAGAAATAAACCATCAGTGTAATGATAAAAAAAACATATTTTTATTTACATACCTGATTGTTAAATTTGTACATTTTATAATTTGACAGCATAAAAGAATGCATGACAATTATGATGAAGGGTTATTGTCAGAATGTGCTTAGGAATTATACTTTCACTGAGCAATCTGGTCAGAAGAAAATTGCTATTTCATCCTAGCCCCATAACACCACACAAACACACACACACACATTCAACATGCATTTAAATGCATTTATAAATCACCACCTGGATTCAAATAAGGAACAGAACATGTGCTCAGTGATGGGACTGGGATACTGTATGTTGGTTGAATCTATTTTTGGCTGTTACTATACTGCATTTGACCATGCTCTGGCAAAGAGCCTTGCTATCCTTACACCATCCCTCTGTAGCTGTCTGTGCTCTGGCTGGAGGCAAAAAGAGCAATTTACGCCTGAAGGATCAATAGAGTGTCGCAAAAACCCATTTAGATCCATTTGTGGTGTAAAACTGTAATTACCCCCCAAAACCCATGCTTTCGAACCCATCAATATTACCCATTAGTGTTCATAGAATTAAGGTAGAGGAGGAGCAAACAGCGACTTAGTCATAGAGAGGGGCTGAACACTTGCTGTGTGAATGCTGGGTTTAGACTTCTTGAGAAAGGAGTGAAGGGCTGTTCAAAGCCGGCACTTGTGTCCTTATTAATGCCCATTCTATGGAGAACAAAAGGGAATTTCTATGAAAAGCCAGACAGACAACAAGTCACAAGCAAACGGGCTAGGTCGAAGACTGCCTTTTATTTTGCTTAAGCTGGGTGCATGCACACACACACACGATAAAACCACGATGCAATAAATGCATTACTTTTCAAAATGTAAACAAAATGTTGAGACACTCAAAAACATTCTATGTTATCTTCAGAGAAATAAACCATCAGTGTCTTCAGTGTAATAATAAAAAAACATTTTTTTATTTTCTATACCTGATTATTATAGTTATACATATTATAATTTGACAGCATAAAAGAATGCCAATTATGATGAAGGGTTATTGTCAAATTGTGCTTAGGAACTATGCTTTCCTTGAGCAGTCTGGTCAAGAGAAAATTGCTATTTCATCCTAGCCCCATAACACCACACACACACACACACACACACACACACACACACACACACAGCATAATCGTCACAAACATCCACTGGAAGTCCTCCACAAATAACTGACATCCAGATTATGAGGCAATGGGCCACGGGGTACAGACATGTACATGCCCCCAACCCCTCCCACGCATCTCTTTGTAGTTGTCTAGTGACTCTTTGTTGTCTTTTTACATCTCTTTAAAGTAAGTTTGTGTCTCTTTGTAGTAATTTGATTGCCTTTACAATGAGAACTAGGAATGCACCAATCCGATACTTGTATCCAAGATCGGGCTGATACTAACCCAAATAGCTGGATTGGGTTTCAGTGACAATACGGTTTATCTATTCAGTTCAATCCGGTTTTTAAATACAGTTTCTGTCAATCCCCGCCTGGAAATTCCTCCTGCTTCCCTGAAATCAGCAGGGGGGCAACATGTTGCGTTCCCTGAGTTATGCAAAGAAACAACGAACGGTAAAGCCTGTGGCCTCCTACGGGACTTCATTGTGCAGTACAGGTGCACCTTGTAAACATATGGTGCATTTAGGTGCACCTTATAATAAGGTTTTGCCTTACACATAAAAGAATGTCCCTAGTCACTTGCACACAGTGAGGCATACAGCTCACTGGAAGTCTGAAAGAGTCGGATCGCTGCATCCCTACTTCAAACAGAGTTTCTGTCCCCCAGACCGCTTGGGCCCTCAGATCTGTACCCAGGAGGCCCGATCAGTTCTCCATCCATGATTACTGAACTCACAGTGTTTATTGCCACAGAACACCGCAATATTATGTGTGTGTGTGTGTGTGGTTGTGTGTGTGTGTGTGTGTGTGTGTGTCTGTGTACAATACTTTCATTCTCTGTCTCTGATCAATAGCAGTGTTTGGCAAGTTACTTATAAAATGTAATTGGTTACAGTGACTTCTATCAAAAAGTAACTAAATTATATACTCAGTTACAAATTATAAAAGTAACTAGTTACTTCAGAAAGTGACTAATGTGTTACTTTCAAGTACATTTTTAAATTCTCAAATGTGACCCCCCCACTTTAATGGAGCTTAAAATACATTGGCATGTTCAATTATTTATGGTACATCTGAATATCATAATGAAATAGGTACTTAATAGGGTGGCTGTGGCTCACTGGTAGAGTGGTTGCCTGCTAAACAGAAGGTTGGTGGTTCAATCTCTGGCCCTGCAGTCCCATGTCAAAGTGCCCATGGGCGAGACACGGAGTATTGGAGTGTGAATGTGTGTGAGTGTGTATCTGATGAGCAGGTGGCACCTTGTACGGC
>NC_045736.1:1815009-1815385 GCF_008692095.1 Etheostoma spectabile | reverse complement strand
TATGAATGTGTGTGAATGGTGAATGTCTCCTGTATGATGTAAAAGCGCTTTGAGTAGTAGTTAAGACTGGAAAAGCGCTATATAAATACAGCATAGTTACAATACTATACATTATTAACAGAATAAAATATTTTAATGTTGCTGTGGGACAAAGTAAGACTAGCCTCCAATCAGATGCCATGTACATAGATGTTATGTTTATATAGTGGATCCATACAAATAACACAATAAATATTTTGGAACTTTCAATATTTATTGCCCCTCATTTGGGCTCGCCATACCTGTCTTTTGTTGACTGACTCGCTTGTGTTGGTCGTTGTGTCTCCGACTATGCATGCTTTCGAACACCCACCCAACTCTACCTCTGATTGGCTTA
>NC_045736.1:1801592-1814999 GCF_008692095.1 Etheostoma spectabile | reverse complement strand
TTTGACTCAACCTCAGCCAATCGTCAGCATTTACGTGCTTGTCTCGTGCAGGGCCCACTAACCAGGGAAGAAAAAAGTCTTTGCCAGAGATCTAGTTGGTCTGATGAAAAAAACGTACTTCAATTACAGTAACGCACCGCATTTTGCGGCAGTAACTGTAACAACGTTCTTAAGATGGAAAGAGTAACCAATTAGATTACTCGTTACTGAAAAAAGTAACGCCGTTAGTAACGCCATTATTTATAACACCGTTATTCCCATCACTTACCATTTTACACATACTGTATGTACAAAGACATAATGTATCTCCTCTTCTCTCCCTTTTCATTGTGTTTTATCATTGCTTTTCTCTCTCTCTCTCTCGCTCTCCCTCTTTCTCTCTCCCTGTCTGCCCGTGTGCCTCTTTTACTTTTTTTTTCAAAGGATTACAGTGAAATTTGAGGCTAAGGATTATGAAAACCAGTGCTATGTTCAGTTGCAATAAGGTTTGCAGGATTTGTACACAGCATGAGGCAGTCAGTGGAGATGTTGGCCTGAAGCATTTGTGTGTGTGTGTGTGTGTGTGTGTGTGTGTGTGCGTGTGTGTGTGTGGTGTGTGTGTGTGTGTGTGTGTGTGTGTGTGAAAGTGGCCTTTTCATTTGGGATTTAGCAGACAGTCTTGGGGCGGGGGGGGGCTTTGATGGGAGGAAATATTCGCAGGGAACTATCAATACGACACATCCTGCTAAAAAGTATCCTCACGCATATGTGACACACCACTCCCAGTTCTCTACCCACTTTGGCCTCTCAGCAGATAGTGTGAAGGAATGATTTTTGTGTGTGAATGAATGGGGGAGGGGGGGGAAACAAGGTCTATGACAAAGCGCTCGCTGTCTTGTGCATGTAGGGTGCATGCCTGTTTGCAGGTGTTGGAGTGTATGTGCATGCAGCATTAGGATGTGTTGACGCACTGCAGTCTAGTGGTATAGTGCCCATTGTGGAAAAAGTGAGAGGCCTCATTAAAAATGCATGAAGCCCAGACATCAGCCAGCGACCAACAGCGGCCTGTCGGGATGGCCAAGACTCTGATAGGATGGGGGGTGGGGGGTGTAAATGTGTGCAGTTTTAAGCCTATACACGCTATGTGTGGGCATTTCCTTTCAGTTCAGAAGCTCTAAAGATTTATTTTTTTTGATTCGTAGCTCTTCACAATTCTTCTTGCTGCCTCCTTTCATGCTAAAACTATTCTAATTTAGATACGTTTTATGATAACACAGACACTTTAATTTTAAGCCTTATCTTGTCTTGAGGCTGCCTATTGCCACATTAGAATCTCTGTTTTATCATTTTTAAAGGTTTACTTCTAAAAATCTAACTTGCCTCTTGTGTTTTCTAGCTCTGCAGATACATGTGGCTTCAAGTGTATGGTATCTGCATCCACCTCCTATTTCCCCCCTGAGGTATTATAAGTATTGACAGCAAAGGTGTTGGCGCATCAACATGATACAAGCCTCCCGTGATTGTGCATCCCCCCCCCCCCCCCCCCCCCCCCCCCAGTAGCCAAAGTTGCTAGTAGCTAAGGAGGACACAGAGGATTCTAATGATGGACTCTTATGAAGAGGTCTTTATCGTCACTCAATTTTCAGCGAGCGAAAGTCGCTAGACGACAGCATCTTCTGAAAACAGCCATACTGAGAAATACAGAGGGAGTTGTGTGGAGCTGATGGTCTTAATTAGCTTTTTATCAACTCATTTGGCAATGTCTTGATTGTAGCGGATGTTCATTACTTTACAAAAAGTTACACACTAAAGCTTTAACTATCTGTAACTAAAATAGAAAATTGTTTTCTCAATTGGATATGAAAGACTGAATGAGAAAATCCCCAGAAAATGATTTCTACTGCCACTCCAACCACAAGAGTGAGACACTGGACACTTTGTGTTTCTTTTTAAATGCTGCCAAATAGGTATTGTTTACATCTTCCCAGGTCACTCTCCTAAATTTAGTATGTTCAACAATACTATGCTGTCACATGTTGTTGTAAAAATACAGGGGGGGGGCTTCAGTATTTGCCTTCAACCCTGAGCAGTTAGGGACCAGTGTACTTTTGAATTGGCAGTGGCTGCACAATGCTTAAATGTTTTTGTATTTGCAATGCCATCAAAGCTTTTTATGACACCCCTGTGTTTTGAATACTGAAAATTCAATGTATAGATTTCAGTCTGTGTTGTTTATGGTATAGTCTGACATTTCTTTTAGTTTAGGATTTGTATTGTTCTGTGAAAAGCACAGCATATGTGAATACAAAGCTAACTAGCGACAGAGGTGACGCATACATCAAAGGCAGGAGGAGCATAGAGTGAGACCCTAATTGGAAAGCAGATGGAGATTCATTCGTGGCGGGGAAAAAATACACATTAAAAAACTTACAACAGCCAAATATCTTTCCACAGACTTCTCTGGAAAATGCACTGAACATGCCGTCAACAGTTATTTTCAGGGACTTGTTTTCCATTTCCATTGAAAATTGTTGACAGCGAGGTCTTGGGGAAGAAATTAAAACAAATGAAAAAACTCTGCAAATAAAACCCCAGCTATCTGCTTGGCTAGAGATTGTTTGGGGACATGTGGGTGAATTGACCCTTTATGTCATGGTGTTACATCGTGTCTCATCGTTGGCAGGTCATTCAGAGCTGCAGCCGCTCCCCTTCAGTGTCATGTGGGATTTTTGATACTGAACTGTGTCTCCTCTGAGGCATAACCAAGACTTTCTTCACATCATTCTTACTTTGCTGATCCATCATTACAACAGTAGCTGAGCACTGCAACGCTCTGCTTCACGGCGTTTCAATCAACATCAATGTCAGCGGTACGAATCATCATGGCTGATTGAGAAGATGTCTGCGTGTGCATGTGTGGGGTGGCGGTGGCGGTGGGAGGGGGGGGGTGCATATGCAAATCCAGCTGTAAGACAGCTGAAAGCCTGTGCTTTATTGTGAGCTTGGCACCAGAGAAAAATGAAAAGACCGGGAGAATAATGACAGATTTATAATTACAGAATCTAGCGTTCAGCGCTACTCAGCAGCATTGTCTGGGGAAGGCAATCTGGGTGTAATTTCTGCTGATCAGGCCTGCCACACAGTTAAGGGTCACACTGCACTTATGCCAAATTACACACACACACACACACACACACAGACACCCTGACAGACAGTCAGACACATATGCACATGCACGCAGGTGTACGTGCTGACTCTCTCCCTCCGTCATTTGTGAAGATGTCGCACACGCAGAGGAGCCCACCTAGAGACAAACACAGAATGTCTTGCACTTAAATTTCACCGGAAATTGTGGTGCGACAGCAAATTGCCCGGTTAATTTGCAAGAGCCAAAAGCATCAAGTAAACGCCTGAGTTGCTGAGAAATGAATGCATTACAGTCTGCAACAAAAATACATCAGCAATATCTGCTTCATGAACGAAACTAATTGAATATATAATAATATTAAGATAATACAGAGAATCACAAGGGTGTAAGCAACAGCTATTTTCCAAAGACATAACTAACACTTTTAATTTAACTTTAAGTCAATTATGTACAAAAGCTTTAAATGGAACATCTTGCACTTAAAGTGATTATCAGTTACAAGCAGTAAATACATACATTTTAAAGCTAATCGGGCTATTAGATTATATCTTGCTTGAGGGAATAACATAAAATGTCCATTTGAAGGTAATGTACGCCACAGTTTAGTGCTCAGCTCTGACAATAAAACACCAGACATGCATGTGGCCTCAAAGTCAGTGTTCTGCAGTCATCCTCATCTTCATGGAGATCCCTTTTCAGAATTTCTCAGCCGAATGGCTTTTGTTAAAGGATATTAAAAAGCCTTGGTGTATCACCAGAAACAAGCTGTTCTGCAATCGTCAGTGAGGTTTTCTTATTCCACCAAACTGTTTCAATGTGCGCTCTGATAATATTTGCTTTCAAGTTAGTATTTTTCTATTTTAGGCTAGTTTCAATGTTATCTAAAGTAAATTACATATCTGACAGCTTTACAGTGGTGGCTGCGTTTTGTGCTACCATTTGGTCTTCAACATCAACATGTGCAGCTTTGGTATCTACAATTCTTTCATAAATAATTGCTTCCTGTCTGTAAGAATACATCATTTGTCAATCAAGCCCTCTGTGCAGCCTGACTCTTTTTGCAAAGTAAAAATCCATTTCCCATTGTGTCAAATTGAATGTGCTAAAACCCGGTTTGAACAGGATTACTATGCATGGTCCAACGTCCTGAATGAGTGCAAGCTGTACTGTCTTTTTTTCTCTGTTTCCATTTTTTTAATCCCCAATCGAATTGTCAGTCTGCGTCCCTCGCAGTCGAACACACACAAGGCTCTCAGAATCAAGACGCTCTCATTTTCATTAATTCTTCATTCATCTCATTCATTTTAGATCTTGACATAGATAATAAATAAAAAGCAAGGGCGGTTTTTGACTCTAATGTGATTGCTCGCTCTGCAGGTGTGTTTGCAACATCGACTGCTCCCACATCAGCTTCAACCCGGTGTGTGCCTCAGACGGTCGTTCCTATGACAACCCCTGCCAGGTGAAGGAGGCGTCCTGTCAGAAGCAAGAACGCATCGAGGTCAAGTACCTGGGCCACTGCCAAGGTCAGACCCACAAACACACACAGGTGTGCACACAGTCCCTCTAAAAGACACAACAACACCTTCACACGTGCAGCGGAAGCCGTCAATCTGACTGCCCGGGCAGGTGCTCACTTCAGGTTGAAGCGAGGCCATGGAGGCAAATGAGGCAGCAACGGGTAGGCAGCGTGATTCTATGTCTCCCTCCGGCTGCAGTTCCAACCACATTTTAGAATCACACATATTTTCACTCAATCATATTTTGCAGTAGTGTGCAAAGATAATCCCCAAATCCCACATAGTCTTCTCTGCTATGTATATTGATAATTTCACTGAATGGTAATCCCCGCTTTTAAGTGTAGTATCTTTAATTTGGGTGCAGTATTTGTTTGTAGAGGTCCCAGGGATAAAGTTATTGTGTTCATCTCTGTGGTTGAACCCCCTAACCGGGTCATATTGCCAATCCACGAGGGAGAAGACAAAGGCACATAAAAATTCTTTAGAATATGTTTTATTAAAATTGTATTTGAGGTATGCTCTATACCAGCATCTTAATTTCTCTTTATTTTGAGTCATTTAATATAATGCAACTGCAAGATCTGGCTGAAGCTGCCATCAGGTGGAAAGAGAGGCAGAGACCTTAATCCAGCGAAGGTGTTCAAATCTCAATTGTTAGCGGCTTTTATTGTGTAGGGGGTACATCTGCAAGCATTTGATTGGCTCTGCATTCACCCAGGACAGGACAATTGATCGAGATGTGAGAACCAAGAAGTGGGCTTTGAGAGGTAATGGGGAGTAAAGCAATCAGGGCTAACCAGCTCTGGAGCACAGATGGAAATCTGTATTCCCCCACGTCACACCCGTTGGGCCGGACCACCCTGATCGATTCGATCACGGCTCCACGCGTTCGGTTTCAATCAGGGAAAGTGAAGAGAGAAACAAATGCCAAGAACCTGAGGGATTTAGACGTTTGGAGAAGTAACCCTTATGTTCTTTTTATGGAAATAGTCCTGCTTTCTACTGCAGCTCATAGTCATCTAGAACAAGAAAAAGTACTGATAAGCACCAGATGCTCATAAAGTGAAGTGTTGTATCATTAAGACCCCAGCTTGTCATCGATGTGTGGCGCAAGAAAAAATCAAAGAAGGAAGAGAGCGGAAAAAAAACAGTGTTTTTGTAGCTGTGGCCTTGTTTAGTTTGTAGCGTCTCCCCTCCTGATATTAATTTTGCCTTCTATTTGATTTGTCTTAAGTGGAGGTCATAAGTACAGGACTCAAGGTTCAGATCTCTTTGATCTCTTTGAGGAAAAATAAAAACAACAATGAGAAATAATTATAGTCATCATGAACCTGGGAAATACTTTCAAAGACTCAAATTTGAGGGAACACATTCACTGGAAGAATCAATTGCAATAAAATAATGACTGGAAGGAGATTTTGTCTAGCCATTGTGAAAAGAGGAATCCAATGCAGTGTCGGTAAGGTGAGCAGAAATGCATTATTTCCTGTGATCATTTTCTCCCCGCCTCCACTCCTTTCTCCCCTTTGTTCAGTATAATACTTCAGGGGTGATGGGTTCTCGCTTTTGAAGAGAATAGTTCACATATATACGCATTAATTCGACAGGTGCACACACCAAATGAACCCTTTGTTGAGATGATAATTCACATTGAAGTCTTCCTACCTGCCTTGGCATCAGTTTCAACGTGTAACCCGTAATGGAGGGGGTTGGAGGGTAAATGCTAGATCAGATCCGCTAGACGTGCCTACGGTGTTAGGTTTAGACGTGAGGAGTGGGGGTTGGTTAGGATTAGGGTGAGAATACTAGGGTAAACCAATCAGGGGCCGGATAAGGCGGGCCACAGCGCACGACCTTTGACGTTGACACGTCTAGCGGATCCTATCTAGCATCTACCAGGCTGGAGCTATAGTAGAGCTTGCAGTAGGATCAGTTTGAATGTGTTTTTGGCCTTTTCTAGGCGACATCAAAGGCGGAGATGGACACTTTGCACGGACTGACCTCACAGGTGAGTGCATGTGTAATGGTGCCGGACAGTCAAATAACGTGCTGCCACTTAAAGATGCATTAGTCCTGACATGGTTCTGTTCAATTCTATTTGGCTTTTGGTGAGACTTTTCTCTCACTTCAACCATTTCTGTCCCTTTAATTATTGATCTCTTCCTCTGTCTTGTGTCTCTCCTGTACAGTACAGCAATGTATGTTCACAAGCAGCCACAAGCACATGTGCTTTCAGTATTCATGGACTGTGTGTTTGTGTTTACGCAGTAGAGGAAAAAGAGGACCCGAGGAACGAGCTGGCCCGCGGCCTGTACATCCCATGTCCAGACCACTACAAAAACTATTGCATCCACGGAGAGTGTCAGTTCCCCAGTATCCTGGCCCAGCCCTCCTGCAGGTATACACACGTACACACACACACACACACATATACTGTATTACTATATTTGTGAGGACCAGAGACAGCTAGGGATAGGGCAAACAGAAAGTGATACTGATACAGCAGAGGATGTGTTCGTGCCACAATGTTAGAGGACAGGTTTGGAAAATTCCTTTTAAAACGTTAGGTAACCAAACGCTATTATCTAAGTACGGTATGGTGTAATAATAGCATAATGCATTGAGTTGGGACTATTGATTATTAATTCATAATGAGTTGAATGGGTTTTTAATAGCTAGCAATCAATAAGGCTATATTTGTAGTAACTAATTATGGGCTGCAGTGCAAGGATTCTTATGTAACAATCAATAAAACTACATTCATCGTAGTTATTATTGGCTTCAATGTTTTCACATTGTAACTCTGACTGTAGTATGGTTGTGAACAAATCCTACATTTTAGCGTCTTTCATCTCATTGTCATTCACCCCCGCTGATCTCATCAGCGTGGCTTTCAGATTAAATGCTCTGATAGGCCCCACTGTGCACTGCCTACCCACCACTAAACAGCATTTAGACAAAGCTAGCTACTAGCTGATGAACCCAGTCGAGGGTTCAGCAGCTAAAGAGATAGATATTTACCCCAGTAGTTAGTGGAGGCCAAAATGGAGCTAAAAGCGAGTATATTAGAATATTAGATGTACATTTGCCAGGTGGCCAGAAACACGACTGTTCCTAGGCAACTGTTTGCTAACACATTAGCCATTGTGACATCATATCTTGGTGTGGTTTACAGTTTGTTATGTTTTTCCCAAGTGGCCAAAAAAATTGTTTTATATGACCACTACATGCCTTATTCTACTTAAACCTAGACCTAGTCCTAATTCTAGACCGCCTCCTTAAAAGATAATTACAATTTTATTACAACGTGAAACACACACACACACACACACACACACACACACACACACAAATACACACATACACTTACAGAAAGTAGTCTCACAGCTGCAACTGACAGTACACACACAGTGTGCATACCTGTTCACATAAGCACACAAAATACACTTGAACACAGGCAGCACAGACTGCATTTAAATAAAGGCACAATGAGGAATGATGTTAAGTCCCACCATTCACACACACGCACACCCACACACACCCACACACACACTGAATGTACATGTGTGTGTCACTCAGGTCTGCCATCTTTTACGGCCTGATAGTGTGGCAGCCAGGGGGTCTTGGTATCTCTCGTTCCCTCTATCGCTCTCTTTCTCTCTAACCTCCCTCGTCCCAGCTCACCCAGCGAGACATTCTTCATGCATACAGAGCAGTACTTAGCGGAGAGGTAGTGTGAAAGATCTATGCTGCCCCCTACTGGTCGCACTAATCCGAGGTTGTGTCCTAATGAGAAGTGAAGAACAGTGGTCTTTGTGTGTGTGTGTGTGTGTGTGTGTGTGTGTGTGTGTGTGTGTGTGTGTTTTTTTGTGTTGTATAACAAGGATATGCAGTGTTGGTGGGTAACAACCTCCCCAGATACAGGAAAAGCAGGTAAAGAAGATAAGATGGAGAGAGGAAGAGAAATTAAAAGAGGGACCAATTTAGCTCCTCTTTGAAGACAAAGATCATCTCCATTAGTCTAGCTCTCATTATATTTGTGTGTGTGTGTGTGTGTTGTGTGTGTGTGTGTGTGGTGTGTGTGTGTGGTGTGTGTGTTTGTTTTTGTGTGTTTGTGTGTGGACAGCTGGCTCACTCTGACCTTGCGCCTTGCCCGGGAACACACAGCAACAATAAACCTACCTTAATACCTACCTTAGAGGTCTATGGGAATTAGTCTCGCATTCCCAGACCGTCCTCCAATGCGCGCTGAAGGAGGGTCTGGCTAGTCCACACAGCATGTGGGGATGGGAAGAAAACGTGCTCTGCTTTAGTGGCATTTCTTTGAAACCAATCAGAATTGTGATCGATCAATTCACCCTGCAGAGATCTGAGGAGCAGTTAACCATAGTCCAAATGTAAAATTCCAACATAAAGAAAAAGGAAGGAAACAGAAAGTACATGCATCCGGCAAAGTTTCCTGGAGCACCAGAGCAATTCCAGAAGTGGAATGCGAAGGCTAGTGATGGCTGAATGAAGCTTCATGAACCAGTATCTTTATTCTCTGAGCCCACTACATGGCGCTCTCTGTTCAACAATTGGTTGAGAACATAGTGAATTGCAATGCCTTAGGCCTTTCACTTAAAACCAAGAGCGCCATCTAGTGGGCTCAGAAAATAAAGACACTGGTTCACGAAGCTTCATTTGGCCATCACTAATATAGACTAATGGGGATCCAATGGGGATACTCGGTCCCCCCCCCCCCCCCCCC
Source organism: Etheostoma spectabile (assembly GCF_008692095.1). Taxonomy (NCBI): domain Eukaryota; kingdom Metazoa; phylum Chordata; class Actinopteri; order Perciformes; family Percidae; genus Etheostoma; species Etheostoma spectabile. Next base: position 1,805,602 of record NC_045736.1, on the reverse strand, counting down.
CCAGTCCGACGCCCCTGTCAGAGGGTGTCTGTTGCTCTGACGCTACTGTACTACTTCCAGCTTTAGTGTGGACAGTGGCCCAAAACAAAGAGAAAACGATGATGAATTCAGATGCTTGGTTTGAGCATACTCACACTCTCTCGCCCCCCTTCCCCGGCTCACTGCAAGCCGTATCAGTCATCTCAACAAAACTGTCACAGCACAGAAAAAGCACAGTCACACGAATGCATTGTCCCACCACAACGTCTTTACCAAACTGGTTCTGGTGTCTCAATTAGAAATATGGGATTAATTAACCTGTCAGTGCAAATAAATGACTCTCTCTCTCTCTTTGTGTGTGTGTTGTGTGTGTGTGTGTGTGTGTGTGTGTGGGTGTGTGTTGTTGTGTGTGTGTGTGTGTGTGTGTGTGTGTGTGTGTGCATGCGCGTTCTCAGCTGTCACTCGGGTTTCAGAGGCCCCCAGTGTGACATCAAAGAGTACAACGTGCTCTATGTGGTGCCAGGCTCTGGCAAACTGCACTATGTCCTCATCGCCTCTATCATTGGAGCCCTCCAGGTGGTCATCATCTGCGTGGTGGTGCTCTGCATTACCAGGTGAGCATCGCCCTATACACACACACACACACACACACACACCACATATATTCAAACATAGCTTCGTAATGAACCTGGCAGCAGTATTTTCCATGTTGTCTATATTTGGGGTCAGACAAGGGGGCTGTGAAGCTCCTGAAACCGGAGGAAACAGCTGAAATATCACCTAGCTTCCACCACAGAGAGAAAGTACTGTCACATCCCCTGTGGACACACACACGTCAAAAAATATTCAGCATACAGTATATGTACAAGCACAGATGCACATAGATATCTCTGTAGGCAAGCAAGCGCACTTGTGTTTGAACAGATGTTTTGTATTCACAGTAAAGACCCTCATACCCACACACACACACACACACACACACACACGCACACACATATATAGCCTGGGGCTTGTCTGCCTCCGGTTGACCTGAGCAATTTATGACATTTAATAAAAGGTTTTAAAAGAGTTTTGGCCGGGATACTGGGCAAAAGGAGTGAGGAGGAGGGACAAAATGAGAGAGAGAGCAGTCGTAAAGAGACAAGATGAGAGGGTGAGGGGAGAAGATAAAGAAGGAAAGAGAGAATTGAATACAGCTGCCTTACCAATAATGTTTCCTGCTGCTCAGCAATATACATTTAAGGCAAAAAAGGATGTGTATATTTATATATATAAATATACACATCCTTGTAAAAGTCCAATTGTTACCGTGGAGTCTAGTGGATGAACAAGTGTGTAACTGAATGAATGACACACATACTGTACATTTCAGTACCTAGTGACTCACTCACCTCAATGTCCTTTCTCTGTTGGGCACACTGAGCTGTAGTTCATGTATTGTCCTGGTTTATGAATGTTATTGGAATATTTTTGTAATTCCCATGTATTATATAGACTTTCCATTCACTTAAAGGACAAACAGGTAAGAGTGGGAAAGGTCATCTCTATGCTTTTCCACCTAGAACGTTCTGTCATTCAACTGGAAATGGTCTGCTCCAAAGGGCCTCAGTGCAAGATATCATGTTGTTACCACACAATTCTGTATTCTACTTAGTGGAGACCAAAACTAACAATGCTTTAGTGTCTTTTAAAACTTAAGTGATTTGTTTGTGTTCAAAGCAGTGAGCTGCATGACTGAGTGTTGCAGTAAGTTCTGGGTTCATCCTCTCAGGCTACATACAGGTTGACCTGCCTTATCGGGGGAGGTTGTTGAGCGTGTGCTGGCTAAAAGGAAGACTTCAAGAAATAAAGCTACACGTGTAGCTACACGTTGCAGCGACGCACATCCCTCGGCCATGGCTTGGTAGCATAGCCTACTCATTTTTCCCTCTCCATAAACAAGATGAAATCAAGGAGAGCGTTAACTTTTCCTGCTACAGTTTTCCCACCGTGGTCAGAAAGCTCAGGGGAGACATTTTCTCCCTTCTGGAGTCGGTACTCGCTCCGTAGCTAATCCCCGTTACTCTCTCGCTTGCTCTACCAAACACTCCCCATGCACACACACACACACACACACACACACACACACACACACACACACACACACACACACACACACCAGCCCTGCTATTCACTGAAAGAGATCGACGCACACACCAACGCACAACTATAAACTTCAGGAAACTTACGTGGGCTACGGCGAAAGCTCTGCGTGGACCCTCCGCAGAAGCATAAATCAGACTTAAGTAATGTGTTTTTTTTAAGACTTAGACTTCTCTTCATTGATCCTTTTTAGATGACTCCTGCGAGGAAATTGAAGTATAAAAAATACAACATAGGAAAAAAACAGTATAAAAAAAACAACAACAAACTTTCAGTTATAAAAAGATCCTGATCATAAATCAAACAAAATAAATAAAACAGTTAAGAGCAGTTTGTTTGATCATTCCTTTCCTTCCTTCCTTTTCTGTTCTGTCCTCTTCACCCTAGTCCCTCCTCTATATCTGAAATATGGGTTTCTTTTTAACCAAATTACCTAAAAAAATGGATTGGATTCCATTCAACACTCTTTACAAATACAATTAATCACTTTCATTCTTGACTAAACTCATCTGTACGTTCCTCTGAACTATTTGTCAAAATAACTCCTTGTTTCTGCTCTCTCAAATATCAGGTATAATTCTATATAAATGAGGGTTAATGACCATGAATTACAAAAAGTAGTGTAAAACTAGTGGTAGGAAGGTGGTGTTAGTGAAAACTAAAAAAAGTTGGAAAAAGGGACAAAAATGACATTTTTTTGTCTATTTTTGAGAGTTAAAAAGGACCAGTGCAAAGATTTACTTTAAAGGTTTTTCATTTGTATTCCATGGATGCACAATAACCAATAATTTCCTTATAATGTGATGGGGTTTGTTTGTGTGCTGGGGAACATCTGGCTTCATTGTTTGTCCCCACTTCAAAAAACAAACCTCTGTCATTGCTTGAAAAAGCGTACATTTTGGACAGTTTTCGGGGACTATTTTCAGCTGTGGACTAATACACATGTGGTGCACTAGTGAATATTTACAGCACCCAATATACACAACAGTGCTCATTGTAGTGAAGCAACATGTCACCAAGAGCAATGGTGTGGCTCATTGATGAGCAACACTGGAGCTTTATGACACAGTGAAAAAAAGATGTCAGGCGTTGGCTATACAGACAAGATGTGGAAGTAGAATCAATGTATTGTTTGTCTTTGTATTTTCATAGGATTTGTTGACAATAAATATATTTACAACCGTATCCCCTAAGAAATAATTCCAGGAGAACCTTACCAAGGTCCATTAAAAAATCCGAATTGCATCAGAATGAGCTTTCACAGCTGCAAAGTGCCATAGCTAACCGCTACATGAATCCTCTCCTTCTTCTTCTTCCCTGCACAGGAAGTGCCCACGGACCAACCGGATCAACCGGCAGAAGCAGAACAATGTCCATTTCAGTACAGAGAACACCATGCGCGCCTCCACTCGGCTTATCTGAGCCCGGGCACACGGGACAGAGTCCCTCTCCACTTTACGGAGCGCTGTGGCGTTAGATGTTCCCCCTTGTAGGCCAACCCCGAAAAATTAGGATCTGCTTCCCCTCAGTCCTCGCCCCTCTCTCCCAGTAAGAACTTTAAGGATGCCCAGGGAGGATGGTGGCATGGCAAAGACAGAGCTGACACCCCAATTAGTGATGAGACACACACATGGGGTAGTGTTGACATCAGTCCCCACCGCAGCCAGATGCAGACGGGGGAGGGGGGGCATTGAGGACACTGAATGTGAGTGTATGAGTGTGTGTGTGAATATGTATTAGATGTGTGAGCTTTGGTAGAGATGGGCTAGCCGGCGTCTGTCGTTTTTAGAGGGGTTAAAGCAATGCAGGGCAACAGGCTTTAAATGAGGTGTGTGTTGTTCGGTCTGGGAGGGGGGTGGGGGGGTGGGGGGCTACACGTGATGCCTTGC
>NC_045736.1:1800969-1801582 GCF_008692095.1 Etheostoma spectabile | reverse complement strand
ATAGGAAACCTTTGACAGAGGGCACAATGTTATTATAGAGCTCTCTGTTCGGTTGTGACGATGACGTCAGCTTCTGTATCTTGGGTTCTATTTCCAATAGTTATTACTACATTGTCTTGATGGGGTCATTTTTCTGTAAATGTAAATAAATAATTTATATCACAAAATGTAACAAACTGTGTCGCTCTTTGTTCATGGTGTAGCAAATTTATTTTACAATGACTAAGAAATAAGATGGAGGCTAGTATTCATTATTGTCACAGTCACGTTGTTCTCTAACATACAGAGAAGTTCTAAATACCGTGAGCGAGCAAGATGTACACTTCATAATAAATAAATAGCAGTCCAACATAACTAACCTCATAAATCATATTTTTTGTAGAATTGATATTTCTACATCAAATACTTTACCTGTACTTGCTGTATATAGAATCATAGAAACCAACAGCACCCCACAGTCTGACTGCATGCTGCCTCTGCTGTTTAACTGAATCTTGTAAGTGAAAGAGACATGTCCAAAATAATAGCAATGTTGAGTTCAATTAGTGAGGTGATTGATTCTGTGAAGAGACAGGTGTCAGTTATGGCCCATATTTAAGGAAGGAAGGAAGCA
>NC_045736.1:1790044-1800959 GCF_008692095.1 Etheostoma spectabile | reverse complement strand
ATGCTGGTTATAGTGCATTACACACTGAAATACTCAGCAAAATGGGTTGTTCCAGACATTGCTCTGAGGAACAGCAGACTTCGATTAAAAAGTTGAAATGAGAGAGGAAAACATGTAAAGAAGTACAGAAAATGATAGGCTGCTCAGCCAAAATGATTTAAAATGCCTGGAAATGGCCTCCAAAGCCTGAACAACATGGGAAAAGACGGTCAACTACCATTCAAATGGATTGAAGACTATCCTAAATGGCAAAGGCTCAACCAGTGATCAGCTCCATGAAAATCAAAGAAGACTTAAAGTTACCTGTGAGTACACTCTCAGAAAATGAAGTACACAATTGTACCTTTAGGGGTACAATGGCTTGTCACCTGTGCCTGTACCCTCAAAGGTACAGTTTTTGTACCCTGGTATAGTACATATTGGCCCCTTGTGATTTTTTTTTTTCTTTTTTTTTTTGTTTTTTTTTTGTTTTTTTTTTTTTTTTTTTTTTTTTTTTTTTTTTTTTTTTGTTTTAAGTTGAGATCAATCAGCCAATCAGGGCTGGCTCTACTATTTGACACATCTTTCCAAATCAAAAGTATGAGCTGGCAGTCTACGTCCCGCTCTCCAGTAATTAGATGATGGATAATGTAGGCTAGTCAATGCAAAAATGTTTCTGATGAAACACACTGTAACAGTGAAATCAGCCATTTGTGTGTTTATATGTGTTGTTTTTCATTTACATAATCATAAATGCCATCATTTGATTTAATTTCACGAATTGACTTCAAAACTTTTATTTCCTTATTTCAAGGCTACTCAAATATAGTGATAATTTTAAATCTACCATAAATAATTAAGGTATAATTAAAACTTTAAACAACTTTTAAAACAAATTTGGCTGGCAGAGCTGTCTCTTGTATTGTACCTTAACTTTTAAAATAAACGTACATATATGTACCTTTTAATGCTTGGGAACATATAGGACCTTTTGCCCCTCAAAAGGTACATATTGTTCCTTTTAATGCTTGGAACATATATGTTCCTTTTAATGCTTGGAACATATATGTTCCTTTTAATGCTTGGGAACATATATTCCTTTTGACACTCAAAAATACATATATGTTCCTTGAGGTCCAACAATGAGCCCTATGGGGTACGTTTATAGATTGTACCTTGGGGGACAGAAATGACCCCTACTGTACCCCTATTTCTGACAGTGTACTGTCACGTCATGAGAAGACGAGTGTAACAAGCTATCAGCTAGAATCCCCCCCACCCCTCCCGCAAGTCCTGTAATAATCCTGAAATAAAAACATGTACTGAATAGTTGAAATTTGCCAAAGGACACATTGATTGGCCAAGGAGAATTGGCACAAAATTCGGTGGACTGATAAGCAAATTGATTTTTGGGTCTAGGGGCCGCAGACAGTTTGTCCGACGACCCCCTGCACTGAATTCAAGCCCCAGTACACTGTGAAGACAGTAAAGCCTGGTGGAAACATCATGTTATGGGATGTTTCTCTACTGTGGTTTGGGCCTATTTATCACATACCAGAGATCATGGATCAGTTTCATTACATCAAAATACTTAGATCATGTTGCCTTATGCTGAAGAGAAATGCCTTTTGAAATGGGTCTTTTAACAAGACAATGACCCAAAACACCCACAAGCGAGCAAAGTCTTGGTTCCAGATGAACCAGATTGATTTTATGGAGTGGCCAGCCCTGTCTCTGCACTCAATCCCATAGAAAACTTGTGGGCTGACATCATAAATACTTTTCTGAAGCAGAACCCAGTAATGCCGAGACTTGTGAATGTAGTTCCTGGTCCTGGGCTGATACTTTTCACAGGTGACTCCATGCAACACAGATATGAAGCATTTCTCATAATGATGGTTATGCAACTAAATATTAGTGCAAGTTTCAAACTATTTCATTATTTTTGTAAAGAAAAAACAAAATACTGCAGCCTAATATTCCTTTTTTCTTCACTTTCTGTAAGTAGAACACAAACTTGATCAATGTTGGTCATGTGTTTGATTTGGAATTGAATGTACATGTTTTCCCAATGCTTGATATATGGAATTAAAAGACATTCTAAGGATTTTGAGCATTATTCACTTTGTTGTTAAACACACTGCTATTGTTCTGAACACAACTGTATATAATATTTATATATATATATATCTATATATATATTATATATATATATATACATATTATATAATATGTATTATTATCAGATATATTTTAGATATATTATCTTAAAAGGATATTGTATCTTTATTCTATTTGTGTCATGTCAATCATACACAGTAATTCACTCCTTTAATGAAAAAAACACTTGCATTATAGTTGACTAGATCAAACAAGCATCTGTTGTTCTTTTACCAAAGTACATTTTGAAGTAATTGTGTTTAACTTGAGTATTTCCATTTCATGCCACTTTATCATTTTACTCCACTACATTACAGGAGGAATGTGCTTTTGCTCTACTTGAATTACATTTCTTTGACAGCTGTGTCACTAGTTTCTCTGAAAATACTATTATTACCATATATATGATGATAATACTCGCAAAGTGATGCTTGTATAGATTAACTACCACACACATTAATGCATCAGCAAATGAATTTCACATGAATAACATTCACCTGAGCTATTTCTGCATTGAGTACTTTTTTTCTTGTGATAGGTCTACATTAACTACATTTAGCTAATAATATTTAGGTACTTTAACTTTAACATTTTTAATGCAGCAATTTACTTTAATGGAGTATTTTCACAGCTTTACAATTTTAATGTAAGTTAAGGATCAGAAAACCACCTCTACCATTGTGACCTTGTTTCCATTAAATATGTTTTTAACTCACTTTCTAAATCCACCCATATTAGCTAGAAGTATGTTTATCAATATCTTATTCATGACATTTTTTTCTATAGTCGTGATTTACTCTCTTGACATGTTGTTTTATGTCTCGCTGTCGGACCGTTTTTAGCCGTCTTTTTAACTTTGTGCAAAGAGAAATGGAAATGGATGTAATCAGCAACAGTGTATCCATGCCACTAGATGGTGCTCTGCTCACTGCAAGACGATGGAACCCAAGCAGAAGCTCCCTGCTACTGCCTCATAGGTAAGTGAGCGGACTGATTAGAAAAAGTGTCTACTTCCAAAAGGTTCTTTGGTGAGAAACGCTTCCAAATTACTATACCTTTCACAGGTCTTACAAAAATGACGTCAGTTGTCGTGGCCGAGTGTTAAGGCGATGGACTAAAATCCATTGGGTCTCCCCGCGCAGGTTGAATCCTGCCGACAACGTCCAATTTTTGGTGGGAGACAGAAACCTTCCCGTGGGATCCAAATATGGAGTCTTAGTTGATGAATAAAGACAAAAAACAATATCTTCCAAAACCTACCTGTATCACTAATGTCTTCTGTAATTTGTTGTTTTTCATGATATCAGTGACAAACTGCAGCAATGTTGTGTAAGCATGAGAACAATCTATAAGGCTATCCGACATCCAACTTCCTCCTATACCTTCTCCTACTTAGTACTTTTTTTTAAGCTACTTTAAATACGTATTTATATTGTATGTTACTTAACTTGTACTTTTGCTCCACTTCATTTTATTTGACAGCAGTTGTCAGCTTCTGCATTACAGTCAAAAGTGTTGTAATTAACTATTAACATTATATAAAAATGCATCCATTTTTTTACCAGCTATAACTTTACAGTGCTGTTTATTATGGCAAAAGTAAAAGCTAAGCATAACACTTCTTATGTTCTTCAGCATAATATTTTTCTACGGGTATTTTTTTTACTTTTTTATGTTTTAGTGTAACTAAACACTGTTTTACACGCTGCTGGATAGTTACCTTTAATAAAGCCATCAAAAAGCAATTCCTTTTGCAGAGGGCGCACAAATACCACACGCATTCCTCAAGTTTCCGTACTATAAAAACATCAAAGTCCCATTGCTTTTAAAAACACTGCAAGATTATTCTAATTAGGAAAAGATCATAATTAATATATGAGGTTCTCAGGTGGAACTGTGCCAGGGTCACTCGTCGGGCATTTGGGAAGACTTACAAATTTCCCGCTTTTTGTAATAGACCGGCCACAAACGGACTGGGTTGTCTCCTTTCACAGTTTTGTGGGTTGGTAGGAACAATCCAGGCAATACCATCATTTTATCTTTCATATTAAGGTTTTATTATTTAAAATTGAGGGTGGGCAGTCCCTCAGAAGCCACAGTTGTCTGGACCATTGGAAGTGTCCCCTTCCTGATGATGGGTGCTATGGTCACTCTTAAACTTTGAGATCAATGTCTCCAGCAGTAGCACTGAAAAGCTTGTTGTTTCCCTGTGTTTTTATTCTCCCCCCTCAGGTTATCCACCGCCGGCTTCGAGATCAAAACCATATGATCTGAAAACCACTAAAACCATATGGAATCAAGAGCATGATTAGTATACGTGTGCCAAATTTTCATCGAGAGCATAAATTACTAGTTCGAGAGCAGGAGTTATTGTGCACAAATGAGTAACCTAGCGCATGCTTCATTAGTTGTTTTTTTTTTTCACACCCAATGACCTCCAATGCCCAATGGCAGGTCACCTCTGGGCACACCCCAACTGATACACATCTGTGTGTCTGCACAGTTCCCCGCAACCCAGTCAGTGTAATCCTGTCTGTTTCCTGTCTTCTCCTCTTGTTTCGGCTCAAATCCGTGGGCCCGAGGCCAGGGAGAGTAGGAAGACATTTCTGTGGATGTCTGAGTATCTGCTCGCATCTGAAGGGGGGAGGAATGTGGTGAATGCTATCGTTTGTGGACACCAGACTCATCCACAGTGGTTTTACTTTTACTTATTTAGTTAAGGTTTGAACTGTGACCACAGGTAAATTACTGCAAACTCATACATAGTCAGCTAGGCCACAAGCTGCCAACAATGGAAAACCCCACCTCTTTCAGCCATACAGGAAGACTTCAGTCCGCATGTAGACAGCCTGGATGTGATCTTATTTTACCGACCAGGTAACTGCTGGGTGTGAAAATAAGCAACAGTTTTGATAAGGTCTAATATCAATTATATGAATGATACTCAGTTTCAGTGAGTGTGTTCAGTGTTTCACCCTTGAGGACTAGACATCAGAGATTCAGTCCTCCTTTACAAGTGTGCGGTGCACAGCGGGGGGCAGTGGCCTCACCTGTTGATGGAATACTATATTCATCGTGTAGTGTGCGGCGGTGGCCGTTGACAATGATAAAATAAGTGATATGAGAGTATAATGGACAAATGAAGCTTTGTGAACCAGTGTCTTTATTTTCGGACCCACTAGATGGCGCTCTTGTTTTTAAGAGAAAGGCCTTAGGCATTGCAGTTCTCAACCAATTGCTGAACAGAGAGCGCCATCTAGAGGCTCGAGAATAGTCACTGGTTCACAAAGCTTCATTTGGACATCACTACAGAAACATTTTGGAAGTTACATATAGGAGTTATATGTACTATATCTAAACATCATAATACATTTACATTTACTTAGCTGTTAGGGGGGTTCTAATGGCAAAGTCCTTCTCGGCCCTTTTTACTCAGGTGAGTGTCAGCGAGCCACCACACCCAATATTACTGCCAGAGGTGTGGTCCAGGGTTTTGTGTAGTTTCCTGTTTTATTTTGTGAGATCGGTCCCTCCTGGTGTGGTCGAGTGCAATTTGAGTCGTGCATGCTACTTCGCGACGAGTAGCATATCAGATGCTAACGAGAGACTTTGTAATGTCACCCCAGTAAAAATGACCGACTTTACCAAGTTGGTTCACTGCTGGCTACAAGTTAGCATCAAACTCAACAAAGGCTGTCAGTTGAATGGCGTTTGAGCTAGCTTTCCAATCAATCAACCAAAGATAGCTACAACGTTTTGGAAATGATTCCATCTTCTATTTTGTTGTAATCAAAGGTTTATTTTTCATGGATTTCACATTTTTCAGTATGACATGTTATGCATAACCATTTAATCGAGCATGTACGACTCACTCTGCACTCGACTCACATCAGGAGTGACAGGCCCTTCTCATATGTCCAGTTTTACTTCCTGCCTTGTGTTTTCCCGCCTTTGTGATGTTTGCCCCGCCCGATTTGTTCCACTCGTCCCTCGTTTCACCCTTCTTTCCTTGTGTCTCCTCTTGTATCAGTGTTGACTTGCCAGTGTTTCTTGTTTTTGGGGATTCAGCTTTTGTTCTTAAAGCTTGTTTTCTTCTCCATCAACCGCCTGACTGGAACCTGCATGTAGGCTCCTTAGGCCGCACACAGGTGCCTTCACAGGGTTACATGTGCTGTGAGTGTTCACCCTGCCTGTGTCACGATTCATTGTACAAGGAAATGAGAGGATTAAAGGTGTGACTTGATGCAATCAATCTCAGTTAGCCTGGGTTTATTTCTTGCAGGAAAGCAGCTCGGCGTCACTTTGGAATCTACACCTATCTTAGAATAACATTTCACACAGCATTTTGAACTTGCAGCCTGTACTCCAAGGCATTCAAATGGAAAATAATGTCATACCCACCTCATACAATTCCCCTACTCAGAGGTGGGTAGTAACAAGTTACATTTCTCCGTTACATTTACTTGAGTAAGTTGTTGAAAAATTGTACTGCCTAGGAGTAGTTTTTAAATCACTATACTTTACTTTTACTTGAGTAGATAAGTGAAAAATAAACTGTACTCTTACTCCGCTACATTAGGCTAACATGAGCTCGTTACTCGTTACTAGCTTCATTGTTTTTACCCCCGCGTACGTCTCTTTTAATGTTTTTTGACAGAGAGAGAGAGTCTCCGCTGAACGTGAACTGTGTTTAACCAATCACACGTCGTTGTGCAGTCACGTGACCGTACTCGTTTCAGCAGCGGGACAGGTTAGCAGTCGTAGCAAAGCAAAGAAACAGCAGCTACGTTAGGCGGTGGTTCAGGTCTACCAAACAAACGACAGGTCAGCGTTCAACAACTCAACATTAACCTGAGGAAACGTAGCGGTGGTTGTGTTTCTGCTGTGGAGAGGTGGTGTTTGTCTTTTAGGTTACATACAGTATGTTTTCACATGCAGTATCCATCCAATTTTGATGTGACAAGTCTCTCAAGTAGCTATTTTGTAATTAATACATTTATTTAATTTTTATTTTATTGATTGGATGAACTATATTTGCCTAAGATATTTTTGTATCTTTTGTCGTCTGATTGATGCTTGTATTAAGAATAATCAGCGTTACTCAACAGTTACTCACTACTTGAGTAGTTTTCATCAAGTACTTTTTTACTTTTACTCAAGTAATTATTTGGATGACTACTTTTACTTTTACTTGATTCTATTATTCTGAAGTAACAGTACTTTTACTTGAGTACAATTTTTGGCACTCTACCCACCTCTGCCCCTACTTGATCATTCTGGGGAAATGACGGTGTGTGGGTGAGAGAAGTACCAGTGATGAATGAATAACAATAAAATAACCGTTTTGCTGTGAGGCACGCGGCTGTCTTTCAAAAAATCCACTTTGGGAACCACCAGGCCAAGAGAGCCTCCACATTGATTTTACAATCACCAAACTGCACCTCAACTCCTTTGGCAGAGAAGGATAGGCCCATTGTTTGAAAATTGATGCTGTTGGTCACTGAAAACATTTGCACCCACACAAACACACTTACACATGGTTTTTCTATGTGTGTAAAGCTCAACACCTCGGAATTTGGTCTATTAGCTTCGGAATTGATAGCATCACAGAAATCACACACCACAAAAAACACACACAAACCCACGCCACACACACACACACACACATGCACACACACCTTCTATGGCAGTGGGCACCTTTAGTGACCGTGTGTTAGACACACGCTGGTCTGTGGAAAAGGGTCATTTAAAGAGCCATCGGACATCTATTTTGGTCCCAGCATGCACTTACTTTCCCCTCGTGGGGCCTTTGATTTGCGACAAAAGGGTCCATTGCTGCTTCCTTCCCGCTGTGCAACAGACATCCACTCTGGCTGGTCCTATAATCAAACACCGCCGCCATCCCTCAAATCCCATAGGCACATATGACCACCTGTGTGGGACTGTTTTTGTAATCAGAACCACTAGGGGTCCCATTTACACACTGATCAGGAGCCTGTCCTCTGCACATAGCAATAACCTGGAGTGAGCAAAACTGATTATGAAATATGGTAGTTAAAAAGAACTTTTTTTTTTTATTAAATGGAATTTATCCTTTACCACTTATACACCCACTGTATTTCATTGTCTTGGCCTCAGTTTGAAAACTTGGTGATATAGAAACTATATCTTTAATTTAGTACAGTATGTTCTGTTCTCTGCGTACCTTGAGACAATTATCTATGCTTTCATCTTGTCTGATTGGACTACTATCCAATCCATCCAATGTAGCATCGTAATCCTACACACTGTTGGAAACAGATCAAATCCATTATCTTCCTTGTCATAACCTACACTAACCACAATGCAACTTGGTTCAGCCAACAGTTTGTGTGCAACAGTTCGGCAGAGATTCCAGGTGTGTTGTGCTAGTATGGCCTCGAGCCATTGGCTGCAGCTGAGATGAGATGGGCACCAGAGTCTGTAGGCTCACTGCTACTCCACAACACAGATGTTCTCATTTTCAAGCTTGTAGCTTTCAGACCTAAAAGACACTGACTAAGTGACATCAATTGAGGCAATTTACAGATTTGCAAAGCTCCTAGAAAGAGCATGATAACTCTGCAGGGGTTTTCATTGTCAGCCTCCATTCATGAGCTATCAGTTTTTTGAAACCAGTTTCAAAAAAGTCAATCCTTTAAATGGCGGCTAAACCCTGCCCCCAACTTTCATTGTAACTCCTTATCTCTCATGCAGTGACAGTTGTCTTAAAAGTGTCTATGCATATAAGTGTATTATTTTCTTCTATTATTGTTCTTTAGTTTTGTGTTTTATCTCAGGACCTACCATGTATGTACCTACATGTAATACCAAGTGTGAGTAAAAAGCAGACGTAACAATTTCCATGCTAATGTTTCCTCCTCAACATCAGGCGTCAGACTGGGGGGGAGGGACTAAGTACCCGGGGCCCTCATGTGAGGAGGGTCCAAAAAGATGCTAAAGTAAAGCTGTAAGTGGGGGAGGGCCCATAGAAAAATGCCTTTCTAGTGGGCCCAATTTTGTGCTACTCCATCTCAACATTGTGGCATTAGGTCTCCGTCTGTGTGAGGAACCATCATTAGAGTCCCTATGTTTGCCTCAAGGTGTTTCAGTTGCATTCTTGTATTTAGAGCAGGCACAAACATTGGCCGTAGTCACCCAGAGGGGACCGGGACATTTTGCAATCTTTTAAGTCGTATGGCTGCAGAAATCAATGACAAGGACTGTAGAACATGTACGGTGAAACAAACTAAGAACACTACTACAGTGCAGAGGGATTATATGTGTGTTTAAGTGGGTGAGAATTGTATTTTTGGGAAATGGATTTCTAATAATCCTCCACTACAAGATTGCCTTTCATATCTGCCTGGTAGTTTGCAACACCACGGTTTACAGCAATGCCACACCCCCCGCTGAAGTTTTTGAAGCAACTCCAGGAAGGTTTCCCAGATACAAAGCTCATTTATTTTGATGGTGCGACCCTGCACGGCATGTTTGTTGAATGATGGAATATGCGATTGCTGTTTCTGCTGCACTAGCTTACCCATTACTGCTTCGGGAGAATTACTCTAGTTTAAAATTTAACTGTGGAAATGCTCTTTGGCCAAATAAGAAAATCTCACACTTCTCATTTAGGCATGAATATGATTTAAATGTTTGCAAGAATATTCAAGTTCAAGTTCAGACCTTTATTGTCCCCGAGGGCTTTCATTTTGCTGCAGTGGCAAGAAATTGACACCCGTACATGACACCAAGACGACAACATCAATTAAAATACATTATCAAATCAAATGGGGAAAAGTGGCTGACTGAAACGGACGCGGAGGACAGCAAATTAAATTCTGCATTCAGGGGTGGAACTATGGACATGATGGATTCTGCCTTTTTAAGCACATGTCTATTGTACAGATCATTTGTGTCATCTGCCGAATCCAATGATTTTGCTGCTAACTTTAATTACCATTGCTATTTGTTTTTTTCCGTTTCAAATTCGAGAAGCATACCAGCAAATACAGTGAAAGTGTAAGACGACTCTAAAAGTTTATAAAACATGTATCAGGGATCTGTCCACTTGAAACTAAGCTACTTTCTCAGACAGAAGGACGTGCTGACTTTCTACTCATCATTCTGTGTTTAGTTCAAGGTCAACTTGTTATCAATGATGATTCCCAGGTACTTGTATGATTCAACAATTTCAACCTCTTTTTCCATCTATATCGTCTTTCCAGGAGTTGATTGACGTCTAAATCACGCACATGTCATTAGTATACATGTCTTATGACTAAGTATTGACTGTTTTAGGTGTAACGCTCACTGAAGTTTCCGAATTTAATCATGCACCTGCATTTCTAAACCTCCAGAGGGCAAATACAGTACATCCATTTACTGACTTCACATAAAGATGTCCATCACACATCTTTTATTGAAAGATTTTTTGGGGCATTTATTCCACAGGACAATGAAGACATGAAAGGGAGAGAGGGAATGACATGCAGTAAAGGGCACAGTTCTGAGTCCAACCCAGACACTGCGTCGGAGTAAACCTCTTTATGTGTGCGCCTGCTCTACCAACTGAGCTACCCTGGCCACACAATGCATGACATTATGGGGTGTAGGCATTTAGGAGGTTTGCTGCAAAAGGACCCTTAATCAATGGTAAGTGTTGTTGTAAATAGGCTAGGAAGACATTTCCACAACATGTGGAAACGTGTGAAACATACCAAACCATTGGACACACGGAGGGATTCCGGCAAGCAGG
>NC_045736.1:1789892-1790019 GCF_008692095.1 Etheostoma spectabile | reverse complement strand
TTTATTTCAAGGCTACTCAAATATAGTGATAATTTTAAATCTACCATAAATAATTAAGGTATAATTAAAACCTTTAAACAACTTTTAAAACAAATTTGGCTTGGCAGAGGCTGTCTCTTGATATTGT
>NC_045736.1:1789637-1789765 GCF_008692095.1 Etheostoma spectabile | reverse complement strand
TTAATGCTTGGGAACATATATGTTCCTTTTAATGCTTGGGAACATATATGTTCCTTTTGACACTCAAAAAGTACATATATGTTCCTTGAGGTCCAACAATGAGCCCTATGGGGTACGTTAGTATAGAT
>NC_045736.1:1789263-1789531 GCF_008692095.1 Etheostoma spectabile | reverse complement strand
CCCCCCCACCCCTCCCGCAAAGTCCTGTAATAATCCTGAAATAAAAACATGTACTGAATAGGTTGAAATTTGCCAAAGGACACATTGATTGGCCAAAGGAGAATTGGCACAAAATTCGGTGGACTGATAGGAGCAAAATTGATTTTTGGGTCTAGGGGCCGCAGACAGTTTGTCCGACGACCCCCCTGCACTGAATTCAAGCCCCAGTACACTGTGAAGACAGTAAAGCCTGGTGGAAACATCATGTTATGGGATGTTTCTCATACTG
>NC_045736.1:1780362-1789253 GCF_008692095.1 Etheostoma spectabile | reverse complement strand
CCTATTTATCACATACCAGAGATCATGGATCAGTTTCATTACATCAAAATACTTAAGATCATGTTGCCTTATGCTGAAGAGGAAATGCCTTTTGAAATGGGTCTTTTAACAAGACAATGACCAAAACACCAGCAAGCGAGCAAAGTCTGGTTCCAGATGAACCAGATGTGTTATGGAGTGGCCAGCCTGTCTCTGCCCCTCAACCCATAGAAACTTGTGGGTGACATCATAAATACTGTTTCTGAAGCAGAACCAGTAATGCACGAGGACTTGTGGAATGTAGTTTCCAGGTCCTGGGCTGGATACCTGTTCACAGGTGACTCCATGCCACAACAGAATATGAAGCATTTCTCATAAATGATGGTTATGCAACTAAATATTAGTGCAAGTTTCAAACTAATATTCATTAGTTTGTAAAGAAAAAAGCAAAATACTGCAGCCTAATATTCCTTTTTCTTCACTTTCTGTAAAGGTAGAACACAAACTTGATCAATGTTGGTCATGTTTGAATGCTCTGATAGGCCCCACTGGTGCACTGCCTACCCACCACTAAACAGCATTTAGACAAAGCTAGCTTATAGCTGCGACCCAGTCGAGGGTCAGCGCTAAAGAGATAGATATTTTACCCCGTAGTTAGGTCGGCAAAATGGAGCTAAAAGCGAGTATATTAGAATATTAGATGTACCATTTGCCAGGTGGCGAACACGACTGTTCCTAGGCAACTGTTGCTAACACTTAGCCATTGTGACACATATCTTGGTGGTTTACAGTTGTTTATGTTTTTCCCAAGTGGCCAAAAAAATTGTTTTATATGCACTCACATGCCTTATTCTACTTAAACCTAGACCTAGTCCTATTCTAGACCGCCCCTTAAAGATAATACAATTTTATTACAACGGTGAAACACCACACACCACACACACACACCCACACCCACACAAATACCACAATACACTTACGAAAGTAGTCCTCACGCTGCAACTGACGACACACACAGTTGCATACCTTTCACATAAGCACACAAAATACACTTGAACACAGGGCAGCACAGACTGCATTTAATAAAGGCACAATGGGACAGATGTTAAGTCCCCACCTTCACACACACGCACCCCCACACACCCACACACAACTGAATGACGTGTGTGTCACTCAGTCTGCCTCTTTTACGGCCTGATAGTGTGGCATGCCAGGGGGTCTTGTATCTCTCTTCCCCTCTATCGCTCTCTTTCTCTCTAACCTCCCTCGTCCCAGCTCACCCAGCGAGACATTCTTCATGCTACAGAGCAGTACTTAGCGGAGAGGTAGTGTGAAAGATCTAGGCTGCCCCCTACTGGTCGCACTAATCCGAGGTTGTGTCCTAATGAAAGTGAAGAACAGTGGTCTTGGGGTGTGTGTGTGTGGTGTGGTGTGTGTTGGTGTGTGTGTGTGTGTTGTGTGTGTGTGTGTGTGTGGGTGTGTGTGTGGTGGGTGTGTGTGTTTTTTGTGTTGGTAATAAACAAGGATTGCAGTGTTGGTGGGTAACAACCTCCCCAGATACAGGAAAAAGCAGGTAAAGAAGATAGATGGAGAGAGGAAGAAAATTAAAAGAGGACCAATTTAGCTCCTCTTTGAAGACAAAGATCATCTCCATAGTCTAGCTCTCATTATATTTGTGTGGTGTTGTGTGTGTGTGTGTGTGTGTGTGTGTGTGTGTGTGTGTGTGTGTGTGTGTGTGTGTGTGTGTGTGTGACAGCTGGCTCACTCTGACCTTGCCCTTGCGCCGGGACACCACAGCACCAATAAACCTACCTAATACCTACCTTAGAGGTCTATGGGATTAGTCTCGCATTCCCAGACCGTCCTCCAATGCGCCTGAAGGAGGGTCTGGCTAGTCCACCCAGCATGTGGGGATGGAAGAAAAACGTGCTCTGCTTTAGTGGCATTCTTTGAAACCAATCAGAATTGTGATCGATCACTCACCCTGCAGAGATCTGAGGAGCGTTAACCATATCCAATGTAAAATTCCAACATAAAGAAAAAGGAAGAAACAGAAAGTACATGCATCCGGCAAAGTTTCCTGGAGCACCAGAGCAATCCAGAAGTGAATGCGAAGGCTAGTGATGGCTGAATGAAGCTTCATGAACCAGTATCTTTATTCTCTGAGCCCACTACAAGGCGCTCTCTGTTCACAATTGGTTGAGAACATAGTGAATGCAATGCCTTAGGCCTTTCACTTAAAACCAAGAGCGCCATCTAGTGGGCTCAGAAATAAGACACTGGTCACGAAGCTTCATTTGGCCATCACTAATATAGACTAATGGGGATCCAACGGGATACTCGGTCCCCCCCCACCCCCCCCCAGTCCGACGCCCTGTAGAGGGTGTCTGTTGCTCTGACCTACTGTACTACTTCCAGCTTTGTGTGACATGGCCCAAAACAAAGAGAAAACATGATGAATTCAGATGCTTGGTTTGAGCATACTCACACTCTCGCCCCCCTTCCCCGCTCACTGCAAGCCGTATCAGTCATCTCACAAAACTGTCACAGCACAGAAAAAGCCAGTCACACGAATGCATTGTCCCACCACAACGTCTTTACAAACTGGTTCTGGTGTCTCAATTAGAAAATGGGATTAATTAACCGTCAGTGCAAATAAATGACTCTCTCTCATCTCTTTGTGTGTGTGTGTGTGTGTGTGTGTGTGTGTGTGTGGTGTGTGTGTGTGTTTGTGTGTGTGTGTGTGGTGTGTGTGTGTGTGGTGTGTGTGTGTGCATGCGCGTTCTCAGCTGTCACTCGGTTTCAGAGGCCCCCATGTGTGACTCAAAAGTACAACGTGCTCTATGTGGTGCCAGGCTCTGGCAAACTGCCTATGCCTCCTCGCCTCTATCATTGGAGCCCTCCAGGTGGTCATCATCTGCGTGGTGGTGCTCTGCATTCCCAGTGAGCATCGCCCTATACACACACACACACACACACACACACACACATAATTCAAACATAGCTTCGTAATGAACCTGCAGCAGTATTTTCCATGTTGTCTATATTTGGGGTCAGACAGGGGCTGTGAAGCTCCTGAAACCGGAGGAAACAGCTGAAATTCACCTACTTCCACCACGAGAGAAAGTACTGTCACATCCCCTGTGGACACACACACGTCAAAAATATTCAGCATACAGTATATGTACAAGCACAGATGCACTAGATATCTCTGTAGGCAAGCAAGCGCACTTGTGTTTGAACAGATGTTTTGTATTCACAGTAAGACCCTCATACCCACACACACACCCACACACCCACACACACGCACACATATAGCCTGGGGCTTGTCTGCCTCCGGTTGACCTGAGCATTTTGACATTATAAAAGTTTTTAAAAGAGTTTTGGCCGGGATACTGGGCAAAAGGAGTGAGGAGAGGGACAAAATAGAGAGAGAGCATCGTAGAGACAATGAGAGGGTGAGGGGAGAAGATAAAGAAGGAAAGAGAGATTGAATACAGCTGCCTTACCAATAATGTTCCTGCTGCTCAGCAATATACTTTAAGCAAAAAAGGATGTGTATATTTATATATATAAATATACACATCCTTGTAAAGAGCCAATTGTTACCGTGGAGTCTAGTGGATGAACAGTGTGTAACTGAATGAATGACCACATACTGTACATTTCATACTATTGACTCACTCACCTCAATGTCCTTTCTCTGTTGGGCACACTGAGCTGTAGTTCATGTATTGTCCTGGTTTAGAATGTTATTGGAATATTTTGTAATTCCCATGTATTATATAGACTTTCCATTCACTTAAGGACAAACAGGTAAGAGTGGGAAAGGTCATCTCTATGCTTTCCACCTAGAACGTTCTGTCATTCAACTGGAAATGGTCTGCTCCACAGGACCTCAGTGCAAGATATCATGTGTTACCACACAATTCTGTATTCTACTTAGTGAGACCAAAACTACAATGCTTTAGTGTCTTTTAAAACTAAGTGATTTGTTTGTGTTCAAAGCGTGAGCTGCATGACTGAGTGTTGCAGTAAGTTCTGGGTTCATCCTCTCAGGCTACATCAGTTGACCTGCCTTATCGGGGGGTGTTGAGCGTGTGCTGGCTAAAAGGAAGACTTCAAGAAATAAAGCTACACGTGTAGCTACCGTTGCAGCGACGCACATCCCTCGCCATGGCTTGGTAGCATAGCCTACTCATTTTTCCCTCTCCATAAACAGATGAAATCGGAGAGCGTTACTTTTCCGTCTACAGTTTTCCCCACCGTGGTCAGAAAGCTCAGGGGAGACATTTTCTCCCTTCTGGGTCGGTACTCGCTCCGTAGCTAATCCCCGTTACTCTCTCGCTTGCTCTACCAACACTCCCCATGCACAACACACACACACACACACACACACACACACACCACACACACACACACACCAGCCCTGCTTTCACTGAAAAGATCGACGCACACCCAACGCACAACTATAAACTTCAGAAACTTACGTGGGCTACGGCGAAAGCTCTGCGTGGACCCTCCGCCGAAAGCATAACAGACTTAAGTAATGTGTTTTTTTTAAGACTTAGACTTCTTCTTCATTGATCCTTTTAGATGACTCCTGCGAGGAAATTGAGGTATAAAAAATACAACATAGGAAAAAACAGTATAAAAAAACAACAACAACTTTCAGTTTAAAAAGATCCTGATCATAAATCAACAAAATAATAAAACAGTTAAGAGCGTTTTGTTTGATCATTCCTTTCCTTCCTTCCTTTTCTGTTCTGTCCTCTTCACCCTAGTCCCTCCTCTATATCTGAAATATGGGTTTCTTTTAACCCATTACCTAAAAAATGGATTGGATTCCATTCACACTCTTTACAAATCACATTATCACTTTCATCTTGACTAAACTCATCTGTACGTTCCCTGAACTATTGTGTCAAAATAACTCCTTATTTCTGCTCCTCTCAAATATCAGTATAATTCTATATAAATGAGGGTTAATGACCATGAATTACAAAAAGTAGTGTAAACTAGTGGTAGGAAGGTGGTGTTAGTGAAAACTAAAAAAAGTGGAAAAAGGGACAAAAATGACATTTTTTTTGTCTATTTTTGAGAGTTAAAAAGGACCAGTGCAAAGATTTACTTTAAAGGTTTTTCATTTGTATTCCATGATGCACAATAACCAATAATTTCCTTATAATTGATGGGGTTTGTTTGTGTGCTGGGAACATCTGGCTTCATTGTTTGTCCCCACTCAAAAACAAACTCTGTCATTGCTTGAAAAAGCGTACTTTTGGACAGTTTTCGGGGACTATTTTCAGCTGTGACTAATACACATGTGGTGCACTAGTGAATTTTACAGCACCCAATATACACAACGAGTGCTCTTGTAGTGAAGCAACATGTCACCAAGACAATGGTGTGGCTCATTGATGAGCAACACTGGAGCTTATGACCCAGTGAAAAAAGAGTCAGGCGTGGGCTATACAGACAAAGTGGAAGTAGAATCAGTATTGTTTTCTTTATTTTTCATAGGATTTGTTGACAATACATATTTACAACCGTATCCCCTAAGAATAATTCCAGGAGAACCTTACCAAGGTCCATTAAAAAATCCGAATTGCATCAGAATGAGCTTTCACAGCTGCAAAGTGCCATAGCTAACGCTACATGAATCCTCTCCTTCTTCTTCTCCCTGCACAGAAGTCCACGGACCAACCGGATCAACCGGCAGAAGCAGAACAATGTCCATTTCAGTACAGAGAACACCATGCGCGCCTCCACTCGGCTTATCTGAGCCGGGCACACGGGCAGAGTCCCTCTCCACTTACGAGCGCTGTGGCGTTAGATTTCCCCCTTGTAGGCCAACCCCGAAAAATTAGGATCTGCTTCCCCTCAGTCCTCGCCCCTCTCCCAGTAGAACTTTAAGAGTGCCCAGGGAGGATGGTGGCATGGCAAAGACAGGCTGACACCCCAATTAGTGATGAGACACACACATGGGGTAGTGTTGACATCAGTCCCCACGCAGCCCATGCAGACGGGGGAGGGGGGCATTGAGACACTGAATGTGAGTGTATGAGTGTGTGTGTGAATATGTTTAGATGTGTGGCTTTGTTAGAGATGGGCTAGCCGGCGTCTGTCGTTTTAAGGGGTTAAAGCAATGCAGGGCAACAGGCTTTAAATGAGTGTGTGTTGTTCGGTCTGGGAGGGTGGTGGGGGGTGGGGGCTACACGTGATGCCTTGCACCTTGTGTTATAGGAAACCTTTGACAGAGGGCACAATGTTATTATAGAGCTCTCTGTTCGGTTGTGACGATGACGTCGCTTCTGTATCTTGGGTTCTATTTCCAAAGTTATTACTACATTGTCTTGATGGGGCATTTTCTGTAAATGTAAATATAATTTTATATCAACAAATGTACAAACTGTGTCGCTCTTTGTTCATGGTGTAGCAAATTTATTTTACAATGACTAAGAAATAAGATGGAGCTAGTATTCATTATTGTCACAGTCACTTTGTTCTCTAACATACAGAGAAGTTCTAATACCGTGAGCGAGCAAGATGTACACTTCATAATAATAAATAGCAGTCCAACATAACTAACCTCATAAATCATATTTTTTGTAGAATTGATATTTCTACATGGCAAATAATGTACTAGTACGTGCTGTAGATCATAGAAACCAACAGACCCAACATCATGGACATGCATGCTGCTCATTCTGTGAACTGAACTGTAATTAGGGGCATGTCCAAAATAGTCAATGTTGATTTCAATTAGTGAGGTGATTTGATTCTGTGAAGAGACAGTGTCAGTTATGGCCCATATTTAAGGAAGGAGGAACAGATGTTGTGCATGCTGTTTATATGTCATTACACACTGAAATACTCAGCAAAATGGTTGTTCCAGACATTGCTCTGAGGAACAGCAGACTTCGATTAAAAGTTGAAATGAGAGAGGAAAACATGTAAAGAATACAGAAAATGAGGCTGCTCAGCCAAAATGATTTAAAATGCCTGGAAATGGCCTCCAAGCCTGAACAACATGGGAAAAGACGGTCAACTACACATCAAATGGATTAAGACTATCCTAAATGGCAAGGCTCAACCAGTGATCAGCTCCATGAAAATCAAAGAAGACTTAAAGTTACCTGTGAGTACACCTCTCAGAAAATGAAGTACACCAATTGTACCTTAGGGGTACAATGGCTTGTCCTGGCCTGTACCCTCAAAGGTACAGTTTTTGTACCCTGGTATAGGGTACATATTGCCCTTGTGTTTTGAAGTTGAGATCAATCAGCCAATCAGGGCTGGCTCTACATATTTGACACATCTTTCCAAATCAAAAGTATGAGCTGGCAGTCTACGTCCCGCTCTCCAGTAATTAGATGATGGAAATGTACGGCTAGTCAATGCAAAAATGTTTCTGATGAAACACACTGTAACAGTGAAATCAGCCATTTGTGTGTTTATATGTGTTGTTTTTCATTTACATAATCATAAATGCCATCATTTGATTTAATTTCACGAATTGACTTCAAAACTTTTATTTCCTTATTTCAAGGCTACTCAAATATAGTGATAATTTTAAATCTACCATAAATAATTAAGGTATAATTAAAACTTAAACAACTTTTAAAACAAATTTGGCTGGCAGGCTGTCTCTTGAATTGTACCTTAACTTTTAAAATAAACGTACATATATGTACCTTTTAATGCTTGGGAACATATATGTACCTTTTGCCCCTCAAAAGGTACATATTGTTCCTTTTAATGCTTGGAACATATATGTTCCTTTTAATGCTTGGAACATATATGTTCCTTTTTAATGCTGGGAACATATATTCCTTTTGACACTCAAAAATACATATATGTTCCTTGAGGTCCAACAATGAGCCCTATGGGGTACGTTATAGATTGTACCTTGGGGGACAGAAATGACCCCTACTGTACCCCTATTTCTGACAGTGTACTGTCACGATCATGAGAAGACGAGTGAACAAGCTATCAGCTAGAATCCCCCCCACCCCTCCCGCAAGTCCTGTAATAATCCTGAAATAAAAACATGTACTGAATAGTTGAAATTTGCCAAAGGACACATTGATTGGCCAAGGAGAATTGGCACAAAATTCGGTGGACTGATAGAGCAAATTGATTTTTGGGTCTAGGGGCCGCAGACAGTTTGTCCGACGACCCCCCTGCACTGAATTCAAGCCCCAGTACACTGTGAAGACAGTAAAGCCTGGTGGAAACATCATGTTATGGGATGTTTCTCTACTGTTGGTTTGGGCCTATTTATCACATACCAGAGATCATGGATCAGTTTCATTACATCAAAATACTTAGATCTGTTGCCTTATGCTGAAGAGAAATGCCTTTTGAAATGGGTCTTTAACAAGACAATGACCCAAAACACCCAGCAAGCGAGCAAAGTCTTGGTTCCAGATGACCCAGATTGATTTTATGGAGTGGCCAGCCCTGTCTCTGCACTCAATCCCATAGAAAACTTGTGGGCTGACATCATAAATACGTTTTCTGAAGCAGAACCCAGTAATGCCGAGACTTGTGGAATGTAGTTCCTGGTCCTGGGCTGATACTTTTCACAGGTGACTCCATGCAACACAGATATGAAGCATTTCTCATAATGATGGTTATGCAACTAAATATTAGTGCAAGTTTCAAACTATTTCATTAGTTTTTGTAAAGAAAAAACAAAATACTGCGCCTAATATTCCTTTTTCTTCACTTTCTGTAAGTAGAACACAAACTTGATCAATGTTGGTCATGTTTTGATTTGGAATTGAATGTACATGTTTCCCAATGCTTGATATATGGAATTAAAAGACATTCTAAGGATTTTGAGCATTATTCACTTTGTTGTTAAACACACTGCTATTGTTCTGAACACAACTGTATATAATATT
>NC_045736.1:1779190-1780337 GCF_008692095.1 Etheostoma spectabile | reverse complement strand
TATATATATATATATATATATATATATATATATATATATATATATACATATTTATATAAATATGTATATATATACAGATATATATTTATATATATTATCTTAAAAAGGATATTCTGTATCTTTATTCTTATTTGTGTCATGTCAATCATACACAGTAAATTTCACTCCTTTAATGAAAAAAAACACTTGCATTATAGTTGACTAGATGCAGAACAAGCATCTGTTGTATCTTTTACCAAAGTACAGTTTTGAAGTAATTGTGTGTAACTTGAGTATTTCCATTTCATGCCACTTTATCATTTTACTCCACTACATTACAGGAGGAATGTGCTATTTGCTCTACTTGAATTACATTTCTTTGACAGCTGTGTCACTAGTTTCTCTGAAAATAACTATGTTTATTACCATATATATGATGATAATACTCGCAGAAGGTGATGCTTGTATAGATTAAACTAACCACAACACATTAATGCATCAGCCAAATGAATTTCACAATGAAATAACATTCACCTGAGCTATTTCTGCATTGAGTACTTTTTTCTTGTGATAGGTCTACATTAACTACATTTAGCTAATAATATTTAGGTACTTTAACTTTAACATTTTTAATGCAGCAATTTACTTTTAATGGAGTATTTTCACAGCTTTACTATTTTAATGTAAGTTAAGGATCAGAAAACCACCTCTACCATTGTGACCTTGTTTCCATTAAAAATATGTGTTTAACTCACTTTCTAAATCCACCCATATTAGCTTAGAAGTATGTTTATCAATATCTTATTCATGACATTTTTTTCTATAGTCGTGATTTACTATCTTGACATGTTGTTTTTATGTCTCGCTGTCGGACCGTTTTTAGCCGTCTTTTTAACTTTGTGCAAAGAGAAATGGAAATGGATGTAAATCAGCAACAGGTATCCACTGCCACTAGATGGTGCTCTGCTCACTGCAAGACGGATGGAACCCAAGCAGAAGCTCCCTGCTACTGCCTTCAGAGGTAAAGTGAGCGGACTGATTAGAAAAAAGTGTCTACTTCCAAAAAGGTTCTTTGGTGAGAAACGCTTCCAGAATTACTATAACTTTCACAGGTCGGTACAAAAATGACGTCAGGTTGTCGTGGCCGAGTGGTTAAGGCGATGGACTA
>NC_045736.1:1777059-1779180 GCF_008692095.1 Etheostoma spectabile | reverse complement strand
GGGGTCTCCCCGCGCAGGTTCGAATCCTGCCGACAACGTCCAATTTTTTGGTGGGAGGACAGAAAACCTTCCCGTGGGATCCAAATATGGAGTCTTAGTTGATGAATAAAGACAATATAAAAACAATATCTTCCAAAACCTACCTGTATCACTAATGTCTTTCTGTAATTTGTTGTTTTTCATGATATCAGTGACAAACTGCAGCAATGTTGTGTAAGCATGAGAACAATCTATAAGGCTATCCGACATCCAACTTCCTCCTATACCTTCTCCTACTTTAGTACTTTTTTTTAAGCTACTTTAAATACGTATTTATATTGTATGTTACTTATACTTGTACTTTTTGCTCCACTTCATTTTATTTGACAGCAAGTTGTCAGCTTCTGCATTTACAGTCAAAAAGTGTTGTAATTAACTATTTAACATTATATTAAAAAATGCATCCATGTTTTTAACCAGCTATAACGTTACAGTGCTGTTTATATATGGCAAAAGTAAAAGCTAAGCAATAACACTTCTTATGTTCTTCAGCATAATAATTTTCTACGGGTATTTTTTTTTACTTTTTTATGTTTTAGTGTAACTAAACACTGTTTTTTACACGCTGCTGGAATAGTTACCTTTTAATAAAGCCATCAAAAAGCAATTCCTTTTGCAGAAGGAGCGCACAAATACCACCAGCATTCCTCAAGTTTCCGTACTATTAAAAACATCAAAGTCCCATTGCTTTTAAAAACACTGCAAGATTATTCTAATTAGGGAAAAGATCATAATTAATATATGAGGTTCTCAGGTGGAACTGTGCTCAGGGTCACTCGTCGGGCATTTGGGAAGACTTACAAATGTTCCCAGCTTTTTTGTAATAGACCGGCCACAAAAAACGGACTGGGTTGTCTCCTTTCACAGTTTTGTGGGTTGGTAGGCAACGAATCCCAGGCAATACCATCAAATATGTTATCTTTCATATTAAGTTTTATTATTTAAAATTGATGGGTGGGGCAGTCCCTCAGAAGTCACAGTTGGTCATGGACCATTGGAAGTGTCCCCTTCCTGATGATGGTGCTATGGTCCATCTTAAACTTTGAGATCAATGTCTCCAGCAGTAGCACTGAAAAGCTGTGTGTTTCCACTGTGTTTTTATTCTCCCCCCTCAGGTTAATGCCACCGCCGGCTTCGAGATCAAAAGCCATATGATCTGAAAACCACTAAAAACCATATTGAATCAAGAGCATGAATTAAGTAATACGTGTGCACAAATTATTCAATCGAGAGCATAAATTACTAGTTCGAGAGCAGGAGTTATTGTGCACAAATGAGTAACCTTAGCGCATGCTTCATTAGTTGTTTTTTTTTCACACCCAATGACCTCCAATGGCCCAATGGCAGGTCATCCTCTGGGCACACCCCTAACTGTATACACATCTGTGTGTCTGCACAGTTCCCGCAGACCCAGTCAGTGTAATCCTGTCTGTTTCCTGTCTTCTCCTGCTTGTTTCGGCTCAAATCCAGTGGGCCCGAGGCCAGGGAGGAGTAGGAAGGACATTTCTGTGGATGTCTGAGTATCTGCTCGCATCTGGAAGGGGGGGAGGAATGTGGTGAATGCTATCGTTTGTGGACAACAGACTCATCCCACAGTGGATTTTACTTTTACTTATTTAGTTAAAGGTTTGAACATGTGACACACAGGTAAATTACTGACAAACTCATACATAGTCAGCTAGGCCACAAGCTGCCAAACAATGGAAAACCCCACCTCTTTTCAGACATACAGGAAGACTTCAGTCGCATGTAGACAGCCTGGGATGTGATCTTTATTTTACCGACTCCAGGTAACTGCTGGGTGTGAAAATAAGCAACAGTTTGATAAGGTCTAATATCAATTATATGAATGATAACTCAGTTTCAGTGAGTGTGTTCAGTGTTTTCACCTTGAGGACTAGACATCAGAGATTCAGTCCTCCTTTACAAGTGTGCGGTGCACAGCGGGGGGGCAGTGGCTCACCTGTTGATGGAATACTATATTCATCTGTAGTGTGCAGGCGGTGGCCCGTTGACAATGATAAAATAAGTGATATGAGAGTAGTAATGGACAAATGAAGCTTTGTGAACCAGTGTCTTTAT
>NC_045736.1:1776530-1777049 GCF_008692095.1 Etheostoma spectabile | reverse complement strand
CACTAGATGGCGCTCTTGGTTTTAAGAGAAAGGCCTTAAGGCATTGCAGTTCTCAACCAATTGCTGAACAGAGAGCGCCATCTAGAGGGCTCAGAGAATAAAGTCACTGGTTCACAAAGCTTCATTTGGACATCACTACATGAGAACATTTTGGAAGTTACATATAGGAGTTATATGTACTATATCTAAACATCATAATACATTTACATTTACTTTAGCTGTTAGGGGGGTTCTAATGGCAAAGTCCTTCTCGGCCCTTTTTACTCAGGTGAGGTCGTAGCGGAGCCACCAACCCAATATTACTGCCAGAGGTGTACTGGTCCAGGGTTTTGTGTAGTTTCCTGTTTTATTTTGTGAGATCTGTCCCTCCCTGGTGTGAGTCGAGTGCAGATTTGAGTCGTGCATGCGTCACTTCGCGACGAGTAGCATATCAGATGCTAACGAGAGACTTTTGTAATGTCAACCCAGTAAAAATGGACCGACTTTACCAAGTTGGTTCACTGCTGGCTACAAGTTAGC
>NC_045736.1:1776400-1776520 GCF_008692095.1 Etheostoma spectabile | reverse complement strand
ACAAAGGCTGTCAGTTGAATGGCGTTTTGAGCTAGCTTTAGCAATCAATCAACCATAGATAGCTACAACGTTTTGGAAATGATTCCCATCTTCTATTATTGTTTGTAATCAGAAAAGTTT
>NC_045736.1:1772187-1776390 GCF_008692095.1 Etheostoma spectabile | reverse complement strand
GGATTTCACAAATTTCAGTATGACATGTTATGCAGTAAACCATTTAAATCTGAGCATGTACGACTCACATCTGCACTC
The DNA here is from genome assembly GCF_008692095.1 of Etheostoma spectabile. Lineage (NCBI taxonomy): Eukaryota > Metazoa > Chordata > Actinopteri > Perciformes > Percidae > Etheostoma > Etheostoma spectabile. The sequence goes on along the minus strand of NC_045736.1, from coordinate 1,776,312 downwards.
GACTCACATCAGGGAGTGACAGGCCCTTCTCATATGTCCAGTTTTACTTCCTGCCTTGTGTTTTCCCGCCTTTGTGATTGTTTGCCCCGCCCCGATGTGTTCCACTCGTCCCTCGTTTCCACCCTTCTTTCCTTGTGTCTCCTCTTGTATCAGTGTTGACTTTGCCAGTGTTTCTTGTTTTTGGGGATTCAGCTTTTGTTCTTAAAGCTTGTTTTCTTCTTCATCAACCTGCCTGACTGGTAACCTGCATGTAGGTCCTCCATTAGGCACGCACAGAGGTGCCTTTCACAGGGTTACATGTGCTGTGAGTGTTCACCCTGCCTGTGTCACGATTCATTGTACAAGGGAAATGAAGAGGAGTAAAGGTGTGACTTGATGCAATCAATCTCAGTTAGCCTTGGGTTTATTTCTTGCAGGAAAGACAGCTCGGCAGTCAGCTTTGGAATCTGACACCTATCTTAGAATAACATTTCACACAGCATGTTTGAACGTGCAGGCCTGTACTCCAAGGCATTCAAATGGAAATAATGTACATACCCACCTCATACAATTTCCCCTACTCAGAGGTGGGTAGTAACGAGTTACATTTACTCCGTTACATTTACTTGAGTAAGTTGTTGAAAAAATTGTACTTCTAGGAGTAGTTTTAAATCACTATACTTTTACTTTTACTTGAGTAGATAAGTGAAAAATAAACTGTACTCTTACTCCGTACATTAGGCTACAATGAGCTCGTTACTCGTTACTAAGCTTCATTGTTTTTACCCCCGCGTACGTCTCTTTTAATGTTTTTTGACAGAGAGAGAGAGTCTCCGCTGAACGTGACTGTGTTTAACCAATCACACGTCGTTGTGCAGTCACGTGACCGTACTCGTTTCAGCAGCGGGACAGGTTAGCAGTCGTAGCAAAGCAAGAAACAGCAGCTACGTTAGGCGTGTGGTTCAGGTGTCTACCAAACAAACGACATGCAGCGTTCAACAACTCAACATTAACCTGAGGAAACGTAGCGGTGGTTGTAGTTTCTGCTGTGGAGAGGTGGATGTTTGTCTTTTAGGTTACATACAGTATGTTTTCACATGCAGTATCCATCCAATTTTGATGTGACAAGTCTCTCAAGTAAGCTATTTTGTAATTAATAATTTATTTAATTTATTTTATTGATTGGATGAACTATAATTTGCCTAAGATAATTTTTTGTATCTTTGTCGGTCTGATTGATGCTTGTATTAAGAAATAATCAAGCGTTACTCAACAGTTACTCACTACTTGAGTAGTTTTTCAAGTATTTTTTACTTTACTCAAGTAATTATTTGGATGACTACTTTTACTTTTACTTGATTCATATTAATTCTGAAGTAACAGTACTTTTACTTGAGTACAATTTTTGGCTACTCTACCCACCTCTGCCCCTACTTGATCATTCTGGGGAAATGACGGTGTGATGGTGTGGAGAGAAGTACCAGTGATGAATGGAATAACAATAAAAATAAACCGTTTTGCTGTGAGGCACGCGGCTGTCTTTCAAAAATCACACTTTGGGAACCACCAGGCCAAGAGAGCCTCCACATTGATTTTACAATCAACAAACTGCACCTCAACTCCTTTGGCAGAGAAGGATAGGCCCATTGGTTTGAAAATTGATGCTGTTGGTCACATGAAAACATTTGCACCCACACAAACACACTTACACAAGGTATTTTCTATGTGTGTAAAGCTCAACACCTCGGAATTTGGTCTATTAGCTTCGGAATTGATAGCATCACAGAAATCACACACCACAAAAAACACACACAAACCCACGCACACACACACACACACACACATGCACACACACACTTCTATGGCAGTGGGCACCTTTAAGTGACCGTGTGTTAGACACACGCTGGTCTGTGGAAAAGGGTCATTTAAAGAGCCATCGGCATCTATTTTGGTCCCAGCATGCCACTTTCCCCTCTGTGGGGGCCTTTGATTTAGCGACAAAAGGGTACCATTGCTGCCTTCCTTCCCGCTGTGCAACCAGACATCCACTCTGAGCTGGTCCTATAAATCAAACACCGCCGGCCATCCCTCAAATCATCATAGGCACAATATGACCACCTGTGTGGGACTGTTGTTGGTAATCAGAAGCACTAGGGGTCCCATTTACACACTGATCAGGGAGCCTGTCTCTTGCACATAGCACATAACCTGGAGTGAGCAAAACTGATTATGAAATATGAGGTAGTTAAAAAGAACTTTTTTTTTTTTATTAAATTGGAATTTATCCTTTACACTTATACACCCACTGTATTTCATTGTCTTGGCCTCAGTTTGAAAACTTGGTGATATAGAAACTATATCTTTAATTTAGGTACAGTATGTTCTGTTCTCTGCGTACCTTGAGACAATTATCTATGCTTTCATCTTGTCCTGATTGGACTACTATCCAATCCAATCCAATTTAGCATCGTAATCCTACAACACTGTTGGAAACAGATCAAAATCCATTATTCTTCCTTGTCATAACCTACACTAACCACAATGCAACTTGTTCAGCCAACAGTTTGTGTGCAACAGTTCGGCAAGAGATTCAGGTGTGTTGTGCTAGTAGTGGCCTCGAGCCATTGGCCTGCAGCTGAGATGAGGAGTGGGCACCAGAGGTCTGGTAGGCTCACTGCTAACTCCACAACACAGATTGTTCTCATTTTCAAGCTTGTAGCTTTCAGACCTAAAAGACACTGACTTAAGTGACATCAATTGAGGCAATTTTACAGATTTTGCAAAGCTCCTAGAAAGAGCATGATAACTCTGCAGGGGTTTTCATTGTCAGCCTCCATTCATGAGCTATCAGTTTTTTAGAAACCAGTTTCAAAAAAAGTCAATCCTTTATAATGGCGGCTAAACTCTGCCCCCAACTTTCATTTGTAAACTCCTTATCTCTCATGAGCAGTGACAGTTGTCTTAAAAGTGTCTATGCATATAAAGTGTATTATTTTCTTCTAGTATTGTTCTTTAGTTTTGTGTTTTATCTCAGGACCTACCATGTATGTACCTACATGTAACATACCAAGTGTGAGTAAAAAGCAGACAGTACAATTTCCATGCTAATGTTTCCTCCTCAACATCAGGGGCGTCAGACTGGGGGGGGAGGGGACTAAGTACCCGGGGCCCTCATGTGAGGAGGGTCCAAAAAGATGCTAGAAGGTAAAGCTGTAAATGTGGGGAGGGGCCCATAGAAAATGCCTTTCTAGTGGGCCCAGAGTTTTGTGCTACTCCTATGCTCAACATTGTGGCATTAGGTCTCCGTCTGTGTGAGGAACCATCATTAGAGTCCCTATGTTTGCCTCAAGGTGTTTCAGTTGCATTCTTGTATTTAGAGCAGGCACAAACATGTGGCCTGTAGTCACCCAGAGGAGGACCGGGACCATTTTGCAATCTTTTTAAGTCGATGGCTGCAGAAATCAATGACAAGGACTGTAGAACATGTAACGGTGAAACAAAACTAAGAACACTACTACAGTGCAGAGGGATTTAGTATGTGTGTTTAAGTGTGTGAGAAATTGTATTTTTGTGAAATGGGATTTCTAATAATCCTCCACTACAGAAGATTGCCTTTCATATCTGCCCTGGTAGTTTGCCAACAGCCAACGGTTACAGCAATGCCACACCCCCGCTGAAGTTTTTGAAGCAACTCCAGGAAGGTTTCCCAGGATACAAAGCTCATTTATTTTGATGGTGCGACCTGCAGCGGCATGTTTGTTGAAATGATGGAATATGCTGATTGCTGTTTCTGCTGCACTAGCTTTACCCATTACTGGCTTCGGGAGAATTACTCTAGTTTAAAATTTAACTGTGGAAATGCTCTTTGGCCAAATAAGAAAATCTCACACTTCTCATTTAGGCATGAATTATGATTGAAAATGTTGCAAGAATATTCAAGTTCAAGTTCAAGACCTTTATTTGTCCCCGAGGGGCGATTCATTTTGCTGCAGTGGCAAGAAATTGACACACAGTACATGACAACAAAGACGACAACATCAATTAAAATACATTATCAAATCAAATGGGGAAAATGGCTGACTGAAACGGGAACCGGAGGACAGCAAATTAAATTCTGCATTCAGGGGGTGGGAACTATCGGACATG
>NC_045736.1:1733503-1772177 GCF_008692095.1 Etheostoma spectabile | reverse complement strand
CCTTTTTAAGCACATGTCTATTGTACAGATCAGTTGGTGTCATCTGCCGAATCCCAATGATTTTGCTGCTAACTTTAATTACCATTGCTAATTTGTTTTTTCCGTTTCAAATTCAGAGAAGCATACCAGCAAATACATGAAAAGGTAAAGACAGACTCAATAAAAGATTTATAAAACAATGTCATCAGGGATCTGTCCACTTGAAACTTAGCTAGCTTTCTCAGACAGAAGAGACGTTGCTGACTTTTCTTACTCATCATGTCTGTGTTTAGTTCAAAGGTCAACTTGTTATCAATGATGATTCCCAGGTACTTGTATGATTCAACAATTTCAACCTCTTTTCCATCTATAATCGTCTTTCCAGGAGTTGGATGGTGACGTCTAAAATCAACGCACATGTCATTAGTATACATGTCTTAATGACTAAGTATTGACTGTTTTAAGGTGTAACGCTCACTGAAGTTTCCGAATTTAATCATGCACCTGCATTTCTAAACCTCCAGAGGGCAAATACAGTACATCCATTTACTGACTTCACATAAAGATGTCCATCCACCATCTTTTATTTGAAAGATTTTTTGGGGGGCATTTATTTCCACAGGACAGATGAAGACATGAAAGGGGAGAGAGGGAATGACATGCAGTAAAGGGCAGCAGGTCTGAGTCCAACCCAGACCTACTGCGTCGAGGAGTAAACCTCTTTATGTGTGCGCCTGCTCTACCAACTGAGCTAACCTGGCCACACAATGCATGACATTATTGGGGTGTAGTGCATAGGTGTAGGAGGGTTTGCTGCAAAAAGGACCCTTAAATCAATGGTAAGTGTTGTTGTAAAATAGGCTAGGGAAAGACATTTCCACAACAGTGGAAACGTGTGAAACATACCAAACCATTGGGAACACTGGAGGGATTCCGGAAAGCAGAAGATATGACAGAGGAGGATAAAGGGGAAAGGGAGTGATGGAGAAAAGGGGAAGGAATGGAAAGGAGGGTGAGAGTTGGAAGAATGACAGGATGTGAGCATCATTCCCTCCGGTCTATCCAAGGGGTGAAGTGGGAAAAGTCAGAGTTGAAGCAGAGTTCTAGGAATGGGAGGTCACACTTCTATGTTGACAAAAGTGTGTGCCTCTACGGAGTAGCAGTGACAGAGACAGGGGTCAGAAACACTGGGGTTTGGGGTCAGAGGAAGTAGGAAATGTGTTTGGGCGAGTGTGTGTCTAGCACTTCCACTCTAGTCTGACAGCTTTGAAGCTTGTCGAGCGAGTATCCTCAAGAAGAGGCGCTAGTCTTGGATGTTGACATGGGGAAACCTGTTAAGAGCACCACATGTGTAGCTGGGGAAACGACTGAGTTGTGACACGTTAACGGCAAACTATCATGTCAATCAAGGTACCAGTTCTTTTCAAAGGAATAGTTTGACATTTTGGGAAATAGGCGCATTTACTTTCTTGCAGGTGTAAGATGAGATTGATGTCACTCTCTTATCTGTCAGTCAACTATGATGTTAGCTTAGCTTAGCACAAAGGCTGGAAATGGAAAAACAGCGAGCCTGGCTCTGTCCGAAGCAAAGAAAATCCACCTTCCAGTGCCTCTTAACCCTCATTGTTGTCTTTGTCTCAAATTGACCCGTTTTACAATATAAATGTTCTTTTTAATTCCCCAAAATAACATGATTGATTCCACACAACGCTCTTTGACAAGTACAAATCTCTACTTTCATTAATTTTGGGGCGTCTTATTCAATTTTATAGCATTTGAAAAAAAATGTAAGTGTTTTTGAAATAGTATTGAGTAAAAGTTGACATATTCCAGTCTGTGATTATCCATCAGCATACATTCCTTTAATTTTAGTCTAAATAATTCCTAATTTCTAGTTTTCCAACTCAAACATTAGGTATAATTTCCTATAAATGAGGTTTATGACCATAAGTTCCAAAAGTAACTTAAAAACTGAAGATAATAAGTTTGCGTTTTGAAGCGTTTAACGTCAAAAAAAGTGACAAAGGTGAAAAAGGGACAAAAACGTAAGACAAAGTAAAAAACATTAATTAAAAAGCGTCAACAAAAGTGTTGATTTTCAATTTAAGGGGCTTTTACACTGTCGCGCAGAAAACTGCTGCTTCCAGTCATTTCAATGAGCCAAAGGCAGCAGAGGGGACGCAGTTTTGACCTTGACTGTAAGCGGTTGCGGCCAACGTGAACGCACAGCTTTAAGCTCCCTACCTTGAGCAACATTGCAGGGCGAGAGGGCAACAAAACCGATTCAGCAGACTCTACGGACATCGTGACAGAGGTGAAGAGACTTGACAGAGGAAGCTAACAAGAGAAAAGGTGACCGAGCAAGAGTAAATCTCGGACTGGCTTTTGGTTGTTGGCGAGCGCGTGGTCAGATTAAAGGCTTCAGGGAAGACTGCGAGCTGGCACCCTACAGCTGTTGGACTGCTGGACTAGTAAGTATTGGGCCAGCGTATTGCTCTGTCTTGTATTGTTGCACATGCTTGATGTTTGGCTGTGTTCGCAAAGTTGTCGACTCACAAATATTTGATCATCAAGTAATGTAATGATGACAAATGCACAAAAAAAGAGAGTCACCTTACCTGGCCAAGAAAGAGTTTGGCACCTAGACCCCGCCACAGAACCCCAAACTGTTGTTTTGCACCACAGTTTTTGTACAGATTAAATTGTCGAGATATAACATGCTGACGAGCTATCTTTAGAGATGCTGGTAGACATCTATTTTACTTGTTGTTGATTTGGATCTCAGGAAGACTGGACTCTGTCAACATATACCGTTAGGTGTGTCTTTTCTGTGTGTGCATAGCTACACATTGTTGCAGAAAGCCTAATCTCAGTTTAAGGGTGTGAATACTGTGTATTGATTTTAGATGGAATGGTGGCTGACCAAGCCTTTACCATATCAGGAAGAATCCAATAAAATTTAGGTGGGTTTGAATGTTTCCCATAATCTGCAGTGATTAAATAGATTATTGTCATAGTGCTAATGCAGTCGCTTGTCTGCACTATCACACAGATACACCCACGTTTCTTTCCCTTTATGACACCAAGGCCCTCTTGTTGCAACACTTGATTGAAAAAGTGACTGTGTTACTGTGACTGAAATATTTACAGAGATGGTGACTGACTGAGAGAAAGGTCAGGCATCATGCCAGGGCACAGATGAGCTCATTGTTGAAACAGGGATTTCCACATTTCCATGTCAGTATCCCCAATGGCATGAGACAGAGCTCAAAAACAAAAGGGGAGAGAAAAGGGGCGCTCATAGGGCACACACCCAGTCATGCACTAACATATGAAACACATAGGTGTTCATACACCAGACAATAAAATATGGGCCATGATTTTTCTATAGCATGTCACATTGAGCTAGGTTCCAGAAACACCAGCTTTTTTATTTGGATTGTAGTTTTATCTTCACTTTATTGTGTTGTCGGACACAAAAGAACACACACACACACACACACACACACACACACGCTTCTCAATCACAATGCAGTCTAGTAGGCCTACCCTACAATTTGGTAGACCACGATCCAAAAACACACCAGCGAGTGCAGTAAACAAAAGCCTTCACACATATTTTGCAAATGCAGCCATGCATGCACAAAGTGGAATGGTTGGCAGTCACACAAAAACACAAAGCAAGCTAGTAAGGAAATACACACACACACACACACACACACACACACACACACACACATACTCTATCTCTATTCTGTTGATGGGGCTAGACCTGCACGGTTTCCATAGCAACCACGCCCCTCCCTTTGGCTTGCGGGGGAGGTGTTTTGAAAGTTTACAGCGTGTGTGTGTGTGTGTGTGTGTGGGGGGGGGGGGGGGGGGGGGGGGGGGGGGGGGGGGGGGGGGGGGGAGAGAGAGAGAGTGAACGATAGAAATGGGGCGTGGATGCCGAATTAACTTCGAGAAGTAACACACCCTCTCTTCAGTTCCCAGCTGGAGCAAGTGACAGCAGCAACACGAGAGAGTAAAACTCGGTCGGCTACTACACCATTACGTTTTAGGTGAATTACTCCCATTGAAGCGGGACATTTGACCACCTGTGAACCATGGAAGAAGACGCGTCCCACGCCGAGCAGCCGAACAGCATCTCCGGCAGCACCCACACCATCCCGCAGCAGCAGCCCGAAAACACGGAGCTCCTTATCCCGAGCTTCAGCCCGTCGTCCGCCCCGTCCTCTCCGACCCCGACCGGCACCCTCTCCCGGCTGGGTTTGAAAAGTCCGAGCAGCCCGACCGCGGTGGCGCCGGGCAGCCCGGTCGACCGCGGCCAGGTGAGCGCCATCACCGTGGTGGCGCTGCTGGACAAGCTGGTCAACATGCTGGAGTCGGTGCAGGAGAACCAGCAGCGGATGGAGCAGCGGCAGGCCGACCTGGAGGGCGCTGTGCGGGTCGTGCAGGGGGACGTGACCCGCCTGTCCAAAACCCATGTCAGCACCTCCAACAGCGTCACCAAGCTGCTCGAGCGCTCCCGCAAAGTCAGTGGGCACCTGAAGGATGTGAGGGAGCGCATGGATAAACAGGCGGTCCAGGTGAAGAAGCTGGAGGCAAACCACAGCCACCTGCTGAAGAGGAACCACTTTAAAGTGCTCATATTCCAGGTGAGGGAACATGGTAATCTAACAGTCAATGTTTCAAAGATTCTTTAGTAGTACAGCCCAAAAAATAACGTTGCGTTATAGTGTCAGAAACTATGAAAATAGTTGCTTATCTGGTGCTGAAGGGGAAAATAACCCAGGTGATGTCATAATGATGTCATCTGGGTTGTATTTGTAGAGTGATATTTGTAGCTGATGGACCCAATCCCAGTGTTTGTTTACAATAACTTCCGGTTAGTAAACTGCATCCTGTATGGCGTTGAGCAAACTGGGCGAGGAACAATTCAAATCAAATCAACTGCCATGTTTGTTAGCGTGACGCCACAGATATTCGGTCTATAGAAGCCTGCGGTCCTTGCTAAAGTGAGGTGTGGGGTTTCAAAAAGTTGACATTTAAGATGCAACTTGATAGCGTTCTCTGTAGGGAGTGACAACAGGCAGGACTCTCACACACTATCAAATAACATTTATGCATTCTGGGAAGGATCTGGTGTTTTTGGAGCCTAATCCATACTAGAGTCAGAATATCAATGTTGACCTTTCTTTTTTAATGTGTCTCCTGTGAATGCACTACTACATTTTTTCATAGGATAAATTTGCCACATGAGGCCTCATTTTACTGTGCGTGCGTGCGTGCGTGCGTGCGTGCGTGTGTGTGTGTGTGTGTGTGCGTGTGTGTTTGTTCATATTTGCATTCACTTTTGACTGCAGTAGTGGGTGTGTCTGGATGTGTTCTTGTGTTCCTGGTTGGCACAGACACGCAACGATAGGTTATTTTCAACACTTTAAAACTTGTTGGACAGGACTAAGGCTGCGGGACTCATTTCACAAATTATGTGGTGGGCTGTTCAATGACTCTGAAATTATTATAATCAATATATTTCAAACACACATGTACTAATAGAAATGTACATTGTGCACAAATGCTGAAATATGATTTGCTTGAAATCTTAACGGTTTTTAGAAACGTGCATATACAGAACTTTCCTCTCGTGTGTGTGTGTGTGTGTGTGTGTGTGTGTGTGTGTGTGTGTGTGTGTGTGTGTGTGTGTGTGTGTGTGTGTGTGTGTGTGTGTGTGTGTGTGTGTGTGTGTGTGTGAAAAGGGTGTGTGTGTGTGTGTGTGTGAAAAGGGTGTGTCTGGGAATGGGGCTGTTGAGGATAATGGAGGAGGGCTCAGACGCTGACTGATCTGTTTACACCCCACAGTCATAATTCAGACAGACAGATAGTTTCTGGATGGATTTACCACTTCAACTGCCATATCACACCTGGCAGGGGAAAACTCTAAACAGGCACTAAAAAGTGATACACTTGCCAATTTCTCCAGGAAATTAGGAGTTGAAAGTGTCCTTACATAACCCGTCCCTCACTTATCTCAAGACACAAAAATGGTTGAAGCTTTTTGGTCGAAACTACTAACACCACATGTAAAAGATAGGCTAGGCCTCAACTTCAACCTGGATTCTTGATATGCATATTTATCATGCGGTTGCCATGCAAGATGAAAGCAGTTCCATATTGTGTTTGACGGATGCATTTCCACTCAATCCCAAAAAACATGATCTGGGCATGGTCTCCGGGTAACCTTTGTGCATGAATAAGTACACGGTTTTTAATGATTACATGTGTATATGTGTATGTGTGTGGGTGCATCTGAGCATGTGTGTGCCCAGGCAGCAAAAGGGGGCGGTGGCATTGTTGACACAGCCAGAGCCACAGAGAGCTCTTAACCACTGTTGTTATCTGGTTTCCCAGTTACTGAGGCTCTGTTGTTGCAAATGCAACAGGTGCCAAGACCTTTCCATGTACAAGGTGGCTCTGAGTGTGTAGGCGAGGTCCCGGGGATCGCTTCGATTTAATCCCGGTCCGTTTTTATGTGCTACAAGGGAGTGTCCTTTTGCTTTAGAGATAGTGAGAGCGGGTGGTCTTGCTTTCTTTTCAATTCATTGTCACATTTCACACGTCCTAATGATTTTTCATGTTATGTTTTCCTGGCTGTACATATCTTTTTTTGTTTTTCTCCCTTCTTTGCATTGTGTTAATGTCTTTAACCAGTGTTTTGAACTAGTGTCTATTATGTTAATATTATAAGAGCATGTAGGAGTATCATTTAAAGTTTCCTTTATCTACCAGTGTTGCGTTGCTCAAAGGCTAAAGGTTAAAAGTGATGATTGGCTTTCTGTGAGTTGAGTTTTTGTCCCTCCAAATTTGTGTCAAACTAAGAGCGGCATATTTGTAGATGAGGGCCAGGTAGGTATGTGTGTATCCAGCATGTGTGTGCGTGCAACTTGCCCATTGGATGTTATGCTGATGTGTTGGGTCAGGTGTATGCAGTTACAGAGCTGGTAAATGAGACTTGGCGGGCCTGAGGGGAGAGGGACATAAAAGAACTGTTCAGCCCTTGTTTTCTCCTCCCTGAGCTAGTGTTTCTCTCTTTTCTGTGTCCATCCCTTTCTGTCTCACATAATCTCTTATTTTAACTCCAGTATTGTGTCTTTTTATTCTGGATTTTCTTCATCTGGTGCTTTGTTTTAATTCTCTTGTCTGACATCTTTCGGTTTATGTGTAAATGTCCTACTGTTTTTCCCTTCTCGCTTTGCTCTCTCCGGCTGTTTCTTTGTGTTTTATACAAACTCCAACTTGCACGGTGAGACCGCTTTTTTTCGGTCTTTGGTCCAGCCACCTGTCCGGATTCCCTGAAACTGCATGAAAGCACATGCTGCACGCCTCACGCTACTCTTTGATAACGACCACATGATAATGCCAAACTCTCTATACCAGCCCTGTAGCTATTGGCCAAGAGGCCCTCCTCCCCTCAGATTGATCCAGAACACTCATCACCCTGTACGTGCCATCTGAGGTGGAAACACGGGGTTTCTGGGTAAACAGTGGTCTATCGCCGCTCAGACTGTGGACACGGTCAGTCAGAAATGGCAAAGATGTCTCCCGCTCCGCTGCGTCTCTGTGCATAACAGGGAGTAATGAGGACTTAATTACTGATGATTGGTCCTTGTTTGTTTGTTTTTGTGCACCAGGGCTTTTCCTGTTCCCACACAGCCCTCCCCTCTCTGGCCCTTTTTTCTTGCGCACAGACACACACACACGCACACGCACACAAAGAGCACAGATAATTCTCAGCCCTTTGAGATTCCAGTGTGTACAGTGTAGAGATTTGTTTTGGTAATTACTGTTGGGAAAGGTAAAATGTTTTGCGTTGGATTGCAGATATTTTCTATTATTTGTCACAGAAATTAATTTCAAAAGCCCATTACCTGAGTGTTTAAATATTAACAGCCACCCTGGAGAGACCTTGCACCTTATCCTAACTGCATCACTGTGGCATGTTACGTGAAGTACGGCATATTTGGATTTCCATTTTCCTGCGACAGAAGACATTTATTTCCCCTTAATCTCCCCATCTGTGTTTATTTCACAGTGGGATTTCATCACAACAAACAAGTCAACCACAACGGCAAATTGAATTTGAACGCTGCAGGAATTGCATTTGTATTCCCGCCTTGCACATATGGGCCTGGTTGAGAGTTTTGCTCGATATTTAGCAGCGAGAAGGGAGTTGTTGTCTTGTGGCCCTAGTGGCGGAGGGGTGAGCAAAAGGACTTTAGGTGATTGTGTGTTTTTTATCGCAGACTGGCAGGGAGTGACAACAGGCAGGGCTCTCTCACACACTATCAAATAAAATTCATATCACATTGCAAGGAAAGAGAAACATGTTCCCCAGCCAAACTAAACACAATGACTGCGACAGGCTTTTTGTTGATGGACGATGTGCTGTAGGAGTCATGGTGGATTCCTTACTCTTTAGTCTCTCATTCTTCAGTTATACATGTATTAAGGGAAACTCTTCAGATTGTGAAACTTCTCTGTCTGTCTGTCAGCCCATCCTGACTCATCCTCAGAAGGTGTTTACAGAGGTTCAAAGGTTTTGAATGATTGGCTACACTTCAGTCATTGTCATTTTGTTTGCTTTGCTGCCTATCGTCATAGTGCTTTTGTTCGTCGACACTTGACCAAAGGTTGCACTTAATGTGAGCTTCAAGCAGTAGGAATTAAAGTCATGGAGGACAAACTGTAATTCCGTCCCCAGCCTCGCCCCGAACTCTTACCTTTAGCTTAGTGACTCAAAGCTACTACTGTGAAGATAAATATAGCTTAATAAATAGGTCAGCTATCTGATCAATATGGGTCCCATCTTGTGCATACAAATCATGTGTGATGCAAGCTTTCCTACAAGAGAAAACCTTAAGCTGACCCCTAAAGAAGCAAGGATGAGAGTTAAACTAAACACCTATTTTAATCAGTTAAAAACAATATGTTCCGGGGCAATTAGATATTTGAGTGTAATCATAGTGCACATATTGTGTGTGTGTTCAGTGCAGAATCTTCCATCATAAAATCCTATCCATTTCCACAGGTTGGAGCAGGCCACTGGCTGTAGGCAAGAGCTCAGATTTGTTGTGTGTGTCGCTCGACCAGGTGGTATACAGCTCCAACTCGTAGCCTAAAGCACTGCTGGCTGCTTCACTGCATTAGAACATTCTGGGCCTACATGCTACCAAGCTTTTACCCATGGTGATGTTTAACCCTCGAAAGTCTAAGGGCATTTTTTTACATATCTTCTTAAATTGACCTTTTTAGTGTATTTATATATTAATGATCCACATGTGTTCTCACATCAAAATGTTAACCTTCCTGTTGTCTTCAGGTCAAATTTGACCCCTTTCCAAAATGTTTCTATATTATAAATTTAGGTTTCTTTCAAACAATTTTTCCTAAAAAAGGACAACAACGTTCCTCACAAGTTAAAGAAATAATCAGTTTACTACTTTCACTGAATTTGTGTGTTTTTTGTCAATTATATAGCATTTGCAGAAAGAAAAAAAACTGGTAAAAGAACTTTAAAAAAAAAAAAGAGAAAAATGTGAAAAAATTAAATAAAAAAATAAAACTTTAAAAATTTGGGGAAAAACCCACGAAAATGTCAAAATCAAATCATTGGAGACAAAATCATTGGAGGAAAGCCACAAAAGGGTCGAAAAAGAACACCGTAACCTTGATAAAAGTTTTTTCATGTTAAATTTTGACTCAGAAAAACAAAAATTTCCAGGTTGGCGGGAAGACAACACAAGGATTAAGAACCTTAACTTATGATGTGTTGTGCAAATAGTTTTGGTGCTTGAAATGTTTGACCAAGACCAAAGTCTTGTTAAAATAATAAATACGCCTGAAATAAAATGTTGTAATATTGCTTTTTGAGTAGGCGTTTTTGTCAAACATTGTTTGCGTCCTTCGTCCTCAGAGGGTTAAAGTTATAGGTTAGTTGACTCCAAGTAACCGACTAGTTACTGTAACTCTACAGCTATTGCCACTGTCTAGAAACAATAAATAAGCAGGGCTGCATTACAGCAATGTGCTTTGTTTTTCTTGGTAGCAAGTAGTGCAAGGGATTCCAGTTTCCAATGAATGTATTACTTTACACTAACTAATCCCAGTAACCTTTCATTAATTTTGACATTTTGAATCGACGGACTGGTTTTTTAGCTGTCTGACCAGGAGTTAGATGGGACAGTTGATGTGAATTTTGTGTCGACGCAATAAGTGCAGTGTTAGCTTTGCGTAGGGGCTGGAGGTGTTGGGAGGTGGTTCGCTTCCACAAAAACAGGGGGAAAATGCATTCCAATAACTCCATAGCTGTCTCTTTACATGTTGTGCCTTCTTATGGGAGCCACTAGTAGCAACTGACTTACTCTGTAAGCCTATTGTGGGTTTTGTTTAAAGTTGGAAGGTGTGTGTACTCTACACTTTCACTGTGAGGACTGGGCCCTTCTAGCTATTAAAACTATTGCTGGTGAGTCAGTACCTCCTGAACATATCTGGCTGCTTGTTAAAACTCAATTAATGTCTCATTTTCTCAATAGAGAGAATATTGCAAAATACCACCGTTAGATATTTTCCACAAATCATTTAGCCCTACCAGTGACCACGAGTACAGTATGTAACTTTCAAGCATTGGGTCCTTCACAATCCACAAGTTGTGACCGAGGTTTTAAGCACAAGCTTTTTGTGGAAGAGTGCTGTTGGATTGGAGTAAAACTGATCCCAGTAATAAGTCTAATATGTGTGTGCAACCTTGAGGCATGCTTTCTAAATGAACAATGAGGTTTCTAGCTTTGTCATCATTCTTGTTTTCCCTTTGGGGATCATTCCCCAGATAATCCTCTGGGTTTTACAAAAACAAAATAAAGAGCGGAGATGTCAGAAAGAGAGATCAGTATCAGGAGAGAAAGAATGACAAATTAGCTCTGTTTTCGTCCACTATTGATAATATCAAACGAGTGAGTTTGGATAAGAGATTATATTTAAGTTTGCCTTATGGGTGAAAGACACGCATGTGTATAGGGAGGTCTTACCCTAAGTGCTCGCTCTTCCGCCTGATGGCATACAGGTTTGACAAGTCTGCGCAACAATTTCTGTCTGTGAGGCAAAGGCAAGTTGGCAACTGCAGATTCCTGCTGTGAAAGACTAGTTGCAACAGCTTCAGACTGACAATTTTACAAAGTCTGAGTGAGCCTCCCTCACAGACTGGGGATGTATGATAGGCTACTAAGTTGTGTTTTAGTATAATTTGTTTTTAAGTCATTTCCATTCGCTGTGGACTAAAAGTCGGTGCTATAAAACAATATACAAAGTAATAGGGACAATACAACAAAGCCGTGTGCACAAAGATAAATAAAGGTGGCGCTCCTCAGATAGTTTAGCCTCGCAGCATGTCCCATGATGCACTGCACTTCTTTTTCTTTAGAATGGCCAGGAGCACATATTTAGCAGGTTTATAATTATGTCATAAGTGTTATGGTAATGTAATTAAGCTCTTTGGCACACTTCTTTTTCTCTTTCACGTTCCCACAATATGAGATGTTAGATGCAGGCGCTGACTTCTTGAAGGGATAGAGTTGGAAATGGTTAAAGTAACAGTGCAGGCAGTTTTTTACGCTGGTATTCTGCCAAAGAAACTCTAGGTCCTATTTAACAAAACAAAAAAAGTCAAACCAGTCATCATCTTTTGTCTCCTTCTGTCTCCTCTTTTTGGACTTTTCAATCCACTGGCCAGGGCCACAACATCCATGACAGGAAAAGGGAAACAATAGCCACGCTGGTTCTCAGTGTTCTTATTTCTCTACTTTAAAATAAAACATGAAAATACAACATGTCTCAAGATAACATGATGACTTCCAGGCTTCTCTGCGAACACTGGTGCCCTTTGACCTCTATACGGGGTAAACATTGTGACAATTGGTGGATAGCCTTATCAAAAATGCTCACGGTATCGCCACGCAGCTCTTATCAAACAATGGTCGTGATACGCACAGTTTGGTGATTGTGCCGAAACAATGTGTAGAAGGGGGAATATTGGAACATTTGAACAAAAGAGCCAAAGGAGATTGAAGATGAAAACTGCAGCAACGAGAATTGTAAATGTACAGGAATGTTTTCCGGTGACACTGCTGAAGACATGTTTACCTCATTTATCATAAATGCAGAGGCGATGGTGCAAGACAAGCAGTGGAATGTGCAGGTGTAGCAGTGTGATCTGGCTGATGTAAAGGATGTGCAGTAAGTGGCAAGGAGCGCAATTGTCCAGTGAACTATGGGGTTCTTATATAATGAATACCATGCAATGTATGAAATTCATAATGATCATCTGAAGTGCAAGGATTGCCATACTGTAAATAATGGGCTAAGTGAACAGACGTCCTACATCATCATTAATGTCCTCAGGAAATATCGGCGCCTCACTAGATTGCCACGATTTCCGTTCTGCCGGCCTGTCAGCATGACATCACGCCTGAACTGGTTATTGTGTTGTGTGATTACGCAAGATTGCAAAGCCAGTAAACATGCCGTGTGTTTCTTTTATGAAGCAGAAATGGGAGGGGCGCGGGTGGGAAAGAATGCCCTGACTTGTTTATGCAAAGCTTAGTGGGTATGAGGCCAAGAGGCATAATTCAGAAACATGATTGATGTTACTTGAAATCATAACGTTTGTCACAATTTAAGCATACTTGTTAGGTGGTATGGTGTTAGACTAAGATCTGTAGAGTTGTAAAGAATATTTAAATAACTATCAGTGCAAGGCAGTGTATTGGGTCTAATACACTGTGTATAGTACATACAGTACAGAGTTTATCATGTTACCCAGTCCCATGACAAATAGCAGAATTCCATTTTCTTTCCTTCCTTTCCTCCTTCCTTCCTCTGTCCACAGATGGCTCCTCATGTACATTGGGGTGGGAATGGAAAGGGCTTGATGTTACGCAACAAGCTGGGTCGGCGTGAACTGTAAAACAAGAGACTGCACTTTAGTGGGAAGGATGTAATCAAAACATATGCAGATGAAGGCACATCTGCACAATCACATGAGTTTCAGACAGACACTGTGTGGCAGTTGTTCATTGAATTGATGTGTGTAAGAGAGTGCAGGGACTACAGTTTAATAGAGAGTGTTTTGTTTGGATGTTTTGAAGTACAAATAAGAAGGTTTGACAAATTTAGAAAGTAAAGGTAGGGTGGGGCTAAATTAAAGCTGTGATATGCCATTTCATTTTTAAGTTGTTGGGCGAAAAGACCATAATAATTTTTCAGCATGTTGTATTTAAAGTGGACTGAGAGACATCTAGACTTGTGCACCTCTCCTTGGCTCGCTTTTTAGGTTTTAGAAAATCTAGCTCGTGACGGGAGACTTTTGGCAATTGCAAATCATTTCAGAGAGCGAGTGTTCCTATTGGCTGTTCTGCACATGCATATTCTTGTGTGATGGAAAGGGGAGAAGGAGAGCTGCAGGAAGGGTCTCATTCTACTTTCAAACATTTGTTTTTGCTTTCTACCCACTGCAGCTTTTAACAGACTGAAAGGGGAATATTCAGAAGCACATTGCTTGAAATATGCAGTACGAAAAAGTCTATCAATCAAGACAAAGCTTCTGTACATTCTCAATTCAGTTTGTCTGCAATGTTGTTGTTTTTTTACCCTGTTCTTATAAACTAAGCCTCCGGTCTTTCTCATTCTGTAACAACATAATTGCAGGGCAGGGGCTTGGCAGTAGCGAATGTGCACACACATGCATTTCTGTGTGTGCGGTGGTGATAGTGTACCCTCTCATTGGTGCAGTCCTCCTGAGGCACCTGACTCACTGTGCCAACACACCTGTACTAACTTCGCCTGTTAGGATTTGGAAAACCTCCATTCATCGTCCGAAGGGCCAGGAAGACAAACCTAGGCTAAAGGCTAACATCACTGTGCTAATATGCTCAAATTGACAAAGACAGCATGCTGTTTGGAGGTTTAATGCTTAGCATATTCACCATCTTAGTTTAGTGTAATAGTGTGCTAAAGTATATTAATTAGTGTAAAACTCAGAGTACAGATGATGGAACATTGTTGTCATAAGTTGCAGATGCACGCACATAAATAAAACCAAGAGACAAGATGCAAAAGAAACAACATAGGGTATCGTTATAAACCGAGACACTCACTCAGGAAGTAACCTGAGCCCATCTGAGCTGCCGTCGCGCCCCGCCCTGATCTCTCTCTGTTTGAATAGAGCAGAAAATTCCAGAGAATTGACTTACAAAAGCTCTGGCTTAGTAACACCTTGCAGGACTTGCAATTGGATGGCAGTTCTACCATGCAACTGTTAAATGAGATCTTGAACTCCAATACATAAGCGTTCGAAATATCTTTGTGTGCTCCCCATTAACGCAGAGTAAACTTGATTTCACACAAAATAAATTTAGTTTTTTGGTTTGCTACAAATTTATTTTCATTTAATTTCATTTTGTTCTATTAAGCAGTTTCTTTAAACAATAGCTGATGTCCTACATGGTTGCACAAAGATACATTTAGAACACGCACACACACACACACACACACACACATCACATTCTCCGTTGATAATAAGTGCTTGCTTAGAGGATGCATTAATTGTGAAGGGATTCCCAGGAGAACAGTGCCAGAATGTGAGTTGCACTTGCACACACAGGACAGACCTGGGTCAAATGGTGTTTAGGAAGATTTCGTTTGTTCTAGCTTGCTTGCCAAGATTGTTGGGGGTTAAACTAAGGACACCCTAATTTCACCCTATTTTACTACTTAGACAGCTAAACCCAGAAACAGCATTTTATCAGTCAAATCAAATAAAAGATGAAGCCAATGCTGGGGAAACAATGTGGCGATGAACACTGTGTGATTAGTAAAAGCACATATCATTCAAAATGTATAGTCAATCAATCAATAAAACCACTGTATTACTGCAGAAGGTCTAGTACAGCATGTAGTATTAGACCTCAGTTTTCATTGGAGGGTTTTTTGAGTTTCAGCTGCTGCCTCCCACACACTCCAGTACCCGCAGCGATTATATCACAAACAACATGTATGAGCCAAATCAGAAAGTCTATGGCATGCCCTGACTGGAGCAGAGGAGTCGTGATTGATTCTTTAGAAATCTTAACACCACTAAACAATCAGAAAAGATTAGGGTGTTTTTTTTATCAGGGAACAGTTCCCTGAGGGTCAGGACAGGTCCTACTGGTTCTGATTTTCTCATCGGGACTGGTCAGATTAGGTGGGTGTTTAACTCCTAAAAAGGCCATGCTCATTAAATCTGACTTGAAATGTACACACAGAAAAGGAAGTAGGCTTCATGTCTGGAGTAATAGCATCTTCCAATAAGCAAGCTTTCTGTTTCTCCGTTACACGTTACGTTACTAACGTGTCCAGTACAAAAAGCTGTCACCTACACAGTTCCTGACTGTCTGATTTGATTCTGCATGAACACGTTGAGATCCACACAGTCTCTGTGGGTGTGGTGGAGTTTCAGACCAACAGCAAAATGGGGTAATGGGGCCATTATTGTAGCAGAGCTATTTATGTATGCAGAGTAGAATCCTATCTCAATCTGTGTGTGCGTTATTACGTTTTTAAATGTGTAAACTAATCTCTAAATGCAAACTGAATTTGCAAATACCAGGTAACATGTTTGCAAATTTGTAAATGCGTAAAAAAATTGTAAATGCGTAGACTCTGAATGTGTACATAGATCTCATGGATTGAGATACAGTTACACAACTCTCTAATACTCTAATAGCTTCACAATGGGGCATCGATAACTGCTCGTTTGGCTGTGAAGGTGGCCACAGAGAACAAAACTGAAAGGGAGGAGTCACAGTCAAATGAAACCATCGTTATGGGTAACCAGAGCTTTCCCCAAGGTGCTACCTCGGAATTCAAGTTACAAACCAACCGTTCATCACAACTCCTAGCTTTTTGGGGATGATCACACACCCCTAGTGGTTGGTAGTTGTAAATCACAAAAATATTTAGGATAATTAAGAGTTAAAATCAGTACATTTTCAACAAAGTAATTACTCTTACTGTACTAGATATTGCACAGTATGTTTAATTTGTTGTCTTCCCTTTTAAACGTGGCCTAGTTGCGGGTTGCCTTGAAGAACCCGCTGAGAGATTTATTGGTATTAGTTGGGAGATACCACACATGCTTGGCACACACCTGAACTTTGAATCATGCCTGCAAGTTTGAGATCAAGGCCAGAAGTATCACTGCAAAGTGGTAAAAATTGGAGAGTTTCTGCATGGCTTTCCATCTCTTAGGAGCTTTCTATACACTATGAAGTTGTTTAGGCGCCTATAAGAAGCGCTGTGAACTGCCATGGCTGAGATCAAGGTAGAACTGCAGTTAGCCATAATCCTGAAGCCTCAAACATAGCCTCAGAGTTAATCCAATCGGAAAATAAAATCATGCAAAAGTTCTAGAAGTTGTTTTTAGGAATTAACACAATTTGATATGCTCTTGTGATGGTCTCAAATGCTAGTACTAGTACTATATACTAATATAATTGTCACAGATTCTCTATCATCTTATTTCACATTTTACCTACTTCATGAAAATGGCAGCAAACGGCGTGTCAAAATTGGCTTTAATTGGCTAAAGAGAGATTGTAGGTGCAATACTGCCGTCCTTTAAAGCAAGAACACACCATTTAGTGTTGAATGAAGAATAAACAGGAGGCCGGACTCCTGTAGACCATCTGGTTGGCCCAGTCCTTAAGTATGTGTTAATGGCACTCCAAGCAAGATGCATTGCTCACTCCTTCAGCAACCCATGGCATGCTGTAACTTTAAGCAATTCTTTATTGTTTTAAGAGCTGCCACGAATTCTTGGAAATGCATTCATACTATAATGCAGACTAATTCTTACAAGCATGGTGCAAAGAAACAACTTTTGTTAAAAGTATGTCATTCCAGCATACATCGAGGGTGACTGGCACCAACACTGGTGCTTGATATTGACATATTCTGTAGTTAAACATCTCAAATAAGTAATAAGTAACTTCAATATTGGACCTGTGACCGCATTTAGTTTAAATTCCAAGTTAACGGCACAAAGCTCATATTCAAAATTAAACACTTAAATCACCCAAAACACTCCCTGTATTGTGGTGCTACTGTAACCTTAGCCCCGTCAGAAAATGACTTTATGAAGCATGTTTAACACTCAAAACCAAGAATCCAGCCGTGGTACTTATAGCTGATATTACTGGGAGGGTTTCTCTATGAGCATTTGAAATGTGTAGTGGAGTATGTGAACCACTGAAGCTGCTTCCTGACTCTCCACTCACCCCTGGTTGTGAAAGAATAGGGGCAGGTGGAACGCTAGCTCATAAATCCCCATTGGAGTGTAACATAGAGTGTAACATGTGTGTGCCCGCATGTGTGTGATTGCGTATTGTGCACAGATGATTTGGCAGCAAGTAAGAGGGATGAAGAAGAGACTGAGGAGAAACCAAATGAAACTGGATATTTAACCTACTGCTCTCCATTTCACTCTGTTTATGGTCATCAATGTGTTGATGGATGGCGGGTTAAGGCAGAGAGAGACTTCAAAGAGAAACAATTGGAGGTGTGTCTCCTTCAGAGAAAAGGTGGAATTCCTCAGATACCTTGAGGAGAAGACCAGGGAGGCATGAAGAGACTGATTTCTTCTGTCCTCGGCAGGCAGTCAACCAATATGTGTAGTGTCTAGAGTATAAGGTATTAAACACAGACAGCCATTTACAATGGCTGAACCATAGTCAGAGAAATACATAAACATGTTTTTTAGGGTGTGTTTGGAAGTAATGATCTTGACTTTGATCATCATGGTCAGGAATTCCATTGAAATCATTGGAGCTTGTAAAGTTGTCTAAAGGCTAACCTTGACAAGAACAAATTCAAACAAAGATATCATCAAGGTAATTCCTTATGAAACTAAAGCCTGGTTCAGGCAATTATGCTCACTTGTAACCGATCCAAAAGGCCGCCCTCTTAACCCTTCTGTTTTTGTCCTTCTGTTTCCCAACAGGAAGACAATGAGATCCCCACTAGTGTGTTAGTCAAGGACTCCCTCAAGACCCCACAACCAAGCCAGTATGATGCAGAATCCATCCGTCCCGCTGCGTCTGTTGCTTGCTCTGTTGATGGCAGCCATGCCCCTGAGGGTCTTCAGACCATTAGCCTGTCCTCCGATGACGACGATGGTCTTCCAGCACACCTTGAGGAGGACGAGATGTTTCAGTGCGACGCCGCAATGGGCACTTCCCACACATTTGAGAGAAGGGCTGACAAGTTCAAGCGCAACAGCCTGAAAAAGGTTGATAGCCTCAAGAAGGCCTTCTCGCGTCAGAGCATCGAGAAGAAGATGACCCAGATCACCACCAAGATTGTGCCGCCTGAGAAGCGTGAGAAACTCAGGAAGAGCCTTACCCCTAACCACCCCAAGAGCCCGACTGCCAAATCCTCCTCTTTTAAGGTGTCTCCCATGACTTTCAATGTCAAGAAGGTCAGAGATGGGGCAACCCCCACGGAAGACATGGGGTCACCTGGGGAAGAAGCCCATGTGGAGATTCCTGCTCTGGAAAGCTTAGATGGTGAGAGTCCCTTGGCAGAGGTGCATACCCAAGAAGGCGTTGTGGAGCAGATTCGGGAGATGCTCAGTCCCTCCACCCCAGAGAGCATGAAGGCAGAGCTGGCAATCAATGGAGAGGCCTCAAGCATCGAAGGGGAGATGAATGGCGATCGTATTGCTGGCCTGGCAGTTCCAGAGCTTGATGAAGATGTTGACGCGGAGGAAGAAGAGGAGGAAGAAGAAAAACACAAAAGCCCTGTTAAGCCAGCAGCAGATGCCCAGATTCCCACAGCAACAATTGCTGTAGAGCAAGTGGCTTAATATGATTTTCATTTTTAAAAAGCATCAATTAAAGTTTCTTTTCTTGCTCAATTTTTCTGCACGCTTCAGACACATGTTCTTTCTAATGTAAACTCTGTCTTGTCTAGTCTTCCATATAAACTAGACTTGGACTATTCCTGCAACACTACCTTTATTATTACCATCTTGGTCTAAAAACCTTGACACAGACTGTACAAGCAACTAGGTTGACAACTAGACCCCACAGTGTATCAGCATCTGGTGCAAGTGCTTCCTGAACCCTGGAACAGGGTTGGCCAGAGAAAGTACCATTGCACCAACACACCATAACTCACTCCCATCAGCTGGTGCCCACCTCTTTAACAGCAGCACATCTCCAGGGCGCTGGGCCAACTATCTCCCTCCTGCTGTGTTTTCTGCCACACAAGCTCTTTTCCTCACTGACAAATAGCCTCGTCCTTCTTTGTGTTGTTTTTTTTGTGTGAAAAAAATAGTAAATCTTTGGCAACAGTAGTACTGCCAACCGCCTGTTGAGGCAGGGTGTTGCCAGGTTGTGCAAGAGTTGGAATGGGAAGTTTCTGGGTTTTTTTTTCAAGTTAAAAGGTCCTGGGGTGTTTTGTGGTGAACTAGATGTGTTTTCTAAGTTCTTTGGGCCTGTGCTTAAAAAGCCTAGATCTTAAATAACGGGGGAATAAACTTAAGACGCCAATGTTGCGCTTACTTGTTTCCTGTCTTTCACCTGCTCTCGTCAACATGTTTGTTACTTCCATAGTGAGATCCAAGTCGTCATTTCCGACTACTTTACCTTGAATACCACATGAGTCACGTGTGGTACTTTAAAATATTTTAGTAATTAATGATTGCCAATTGAGTAACATCCAGGTGTTGAAAATTAGAAAAGATAGCATTTGTAATAGCCTAAATGACCTTGTGAACATCAATCAATAGTCTAAGAAAGGTCAAATATACATTTTTTGCAATAACATGTTTGTGCTAAATTTACAGTGATGCAAATGAAGGACATCAATGCAGAATAGAAGCTACTCTAAATGCCTAGGAAAAATGCATTAGTGAAAGAAAGAACCCTGCAGGTTTTAATATTGACATACTAAATGTCCCTTTTATAGCCCCTTTGTCTTTTCTGCAGGGCAACTTTGTTAATGTTCAGGAATTCTAATTTTTTTTTCTTTCTATGTGAGGCACACTACTCTAGATATTATAGCGTAAACACCATGAAATAGTACCTTTGTGATAACTGCCCCTTAGTGTGTGTACTTCATACAGTAAATGTTGTATCTGTGAATTTGTTTTGAGTTATGCTATCTTGTCTTTTTCTTTGAGGAGTCCATATATTGCGTGGTGAAATCTTTCATATGTTGAAGACAAAAACACTATCTTGTACTTTTGACGGGGCACCGTCACTGAATCTCAATCTCTCACAACAGACACACACACACACACACACACACACACACACACACATACACTTGAGTGCCTTTTACCTTGCACAAGCTGGTATGAGAAAATGCAGTCCTGAAGGGATGCATTCCTATGTTTTTGTAGATAAGGTTGATCGTAAAATGCGCCTGAAGTTTTTTTTTCTTCTTCTTCTGAGAAATTCCTTGCAGCTATCACTTTATGGGGAAAAGTCATGGATTGATACCAACTACATAAAAGCTGAGAAAATTCAAAGTTAAAGTAGGCACAAATTCATTCACTATCATTCACAATCAACTTTGTGTACGGATGTTGGTTATGCCTGAATGTGACCTTCATCTTGTTGCACATCACTAGTGCAACAAGCTGTAGTTACAAATGTCCAATGCCATGACTCCCTAAAAATAATTTAGCAAGTGATACCAAGTGCCAAGGATCCAGATACTAGGGAGGTCACAGGAGTTGATAAAGGCATAGGACAGCATTCCTAGCTTTGACGGATGAGTCCCCTTTAGCCCATTTTGTCTTGCCTTGCCTCTTGGCCTTCTTGTTGAGACAGCGCAAAGTGAGGAAGACACTCTCTGGAGCCACAGGTGTTCTGCCCCTGTCAAGGCTCCTGGGCATCAGTTTGAAGTGGAAAGGGGACGAATGTTGGTGTTGGAAAGTGTGGAAAAGGACTTCAGTTGTTGGAAAAGAAGGCAAAGTTGCCTTGGGGTTAGGCATATGTATGTAAAAGTGTGAGAGTCTGAAATACATAAGACCTTTGGAACTGAAACACATTGTAGGGGGTATACATACCAATCTCTGGCACTGCAGGTTTCCATTACCTAGACCCCACTATGCATCCATTATATTTCTTCTATATAAGCAATGGATTCCTAACTTGTGAAAGTCAATATATGGTGCCCCACATATTTTTATATTTTATGCAAAAATCACGCATTACAAAAAACCCTGCCAGTTTGCTCCATGGGATCTGCAAGGAGAATATTAATAGACATAAATTATTTTAAATAGCTTATTACCTGTGTTTATTAAATGTGCTTACTCATACAGATGATTTTTTTCCCTCTCTTCTTTGCATGAATCATTTTACTGAAAAGGGATTAAACACTAGGCTTATGTGTACATTCTTTGTACTGTAGAGAGGTTAAAAATATGACTGGCTTTGAGGAATTTTTTTTCATGCACATGTGTTACTTTGGTGATATCTGTCGGTTTGATATGGATCTGTTTTTGTTAGAAAGTTCAAACACCGTCTACAGCCTTTGTCAGGTAGTGATATCATGTTTAACATAATCTTTGTTCATACGGAGTTCTTACCTTCATAGCCTGTTAATTTAGTCAACCACTTAAACCAAAGACGTTCCTTCACAGCAGAAGATTCCCTGCCACTTGAGTGTTTAAATGAATTCTTCTTGTTTCAAGAATCTTGTAAACATGCAGGCATTTCCTTTCAGAAATTAGTATTGTATACATCAATAAAGATTTTATAACATTCAAATATAGTTTGTGGTCTTTATTTACGTTGTTCATGTCATGATCCTAGGGACTTGCAAGTTTGACTTATAGTGCCCAAGGAAACATGTAGCTAAGCTTGCTGTCGCTAAGGCCATCGCGAGTTTGGAAATAACGGTAGGTCATAGCGTTTTAATCGCGTAAACCTGAGTGTGGGTGACAGGGTAGTGGAGGGGTCATTTTAGTGAATGGGAGAGATTGAATTGCTCAACCCCTCTTTACACAGCACAGTTTGTGGATTTAAAGTTCTTTAATTAAAATCAAGACAAGACAGGTGATGGAGTCAAAATCAAAAGGGTCCCTTCACCCAAATTACAAAATAACCTTTAGGCCCAAAAGCTTAAGTGTTGTTTGAGCCTGTTTAGTCTATGAGATTAGGCTACTTCCTCCAACCCAGGCGGGGATGAAATCTCACTTTTGGTTGCCAAAAGCTCCGAAAAATACAATAAAAAAAATAAAAAATGAACAGCAAAGTGTCTTTCCAGAAACAAAGTCTCCTGTTAATCTAAAAAACACACTGCAAACTATTTTCATTGGAAGTATACTTTCTTCCAGGCAAATAGTCCCCATGAAAATGTAATGACAGCATGTTCTGGGAATGTTGCTGTGGAATTATTTAGCTTTTCTTTTTCAGTAGCCTACCACCATATAAATTCCATCCACCACCTTTGTATTAGGCCTACTTGGCAGTTGGCAGCAGCAGAAATATTAGATTATTTGCATTTAAAGACCACGTAATATAGGCTAGGCCTATTTTGTAGGTGTGTGTTGTGTAGGCTCACGTACGTTGTGTTGTTTTCGACAGAATAAAACCTAAATCTTTATATGCAGTCTGAGTACATTAACAGTGATAAGGTGTCGTATGTGTGTTTTGGTATCCTATATCCTTTCTTTTTCAATAGCAATACAATAATATAGAATAGAATGGCTTTATTGTCACAAGTACAGTACCTGTGCAACGAGACTGAAGCAACCCCTTTACAGTGTTGACACGAAATATAAAAATATAAAATATAAGTAGCACAGAAGAAGAAAGAAAAAAAAAAAGAAGAGAGGGGGGAACGTGGTACACAGTTCCTGAGAGCAACTACATAGCCTACATATATAAAATAGCAAGAAAGATAATGGGTTTGTATCCACATTATGCAAATAATATAGTGTATCAAAGGTCTTGAGTATTAAATATTGTACAGTAAGGAAATTAAATGATTAATTATTAAATATTGCACAGTATATTAAATATACTGTATTGCACAGTAAGTGGGAAGAAGAAAGTCCGGGGACCGGGGTTAGGCTGTGGAGTGAAGTCAGTGCGTGTGTGAGTTCAGGGTGGTTATGGCTTTTGGGAAGAAACTGTTCTTGAATCTGTTAGTCCAGCTGTGGCAACCTAAAGTTACCTTAAGCAACTACTGTGAGTAAGCCGAGGTGTTTTGGTGGTGTTTGCCTCCCTCTTGTGTTTGAACTCACGCCAACACTTCGTGATTCATTCATACATTTTCTATGGTTATTGTCGATTGCTTTCTCTTAATTCATTCAATGATGGCAACACTTCAATTAGCGAGCCCAAACCCATGAGCCATTTTCTCATGGTATACAACCACATCAATATCTCTATTGTTTAATTATCTTACCAGAGCCACATCCATGTTATGTAGTCACGGTGGCCGAGAGGTTAAGGCGTTGGACTCGAAATCCAATGGGGTTTCCCCGCACAGGTTCGAATCCTGTTCGTGACGTAAAGCTTTTCCTTAATTTTCAAACGTGTTTTCAAGTATAAGGCAAAATAAAACCCTTTATATTTATGACTAAGGTAACGGCGTAACGTGTTTTGCACGTGTAACTACATTTTATTTGCTTTTTGCACGCCGAGTGTGTCTGGTCCAACCCTAGACTGTATATAATGAGGGTAAAACGGTTTTAATTGGATAATTAATAATAAAGGTAACATTTACTCAAAATAAACGTCTTGAATTACGTTGCTAGCTTCGTGACTTGACATAGATCCAAAGACAGTTCAATCATTGAACTCACACTTATGCTCTCTTATTCTCGCGTTGTTTGTGAATGAAATTCATTTGGTACAATCCAATTACTTTCTTTCTTTTCTGTAAACAGCTTAGCACATTGTCTTTTTGTGTTTGTGATTGTAGTATATTTAGAAATAAATGCCTGGTAATTGTCTCTATCTGTCAACTTTATTGTGTAAGAGCAGACAAAAAAGAATTTCAAGTAAATACCCCTTCCCTATGTAGGATAATGGAACTAACTGAGTTTTATAAATTAGACAGGCACCCAATGACGTGGTTTTTGGGGGCATTGTTAAAACAAGGGAAAGCGTGTAACTGTTAGGGACCAGCTTGCACATAGTTTAGACAACGTTTTTTGGCTTAAGTGCTGTTAAGGCATTTATAACAAGGGAATTTTACATAAGACTTTTCGAACAACGTCAACGTTATAGGGCGCATTTGTTAGATGTAGCTAGACACAATCTTATGACAAAGAATTTGGCCAGACTCCGCGCTAACAAAGCTAAGAAAGAGGGACACAAAGGAAATGCGGTAGATTTGAAAATATTAACGCTGACTAAATGGTCGAGGGAGATAAGAAGGCTATCTCCAACTACTTTGCAACACAATAACGTCATATCTCAAGCTCTGGTGTAACCTGCTGGCAGAGAATTTTGTTCAAAGGCTAACAGACACATCTTTCAGCTAGCTAGCTAAAGTAAACTCGCGAGCGTTGGCTGACGTTATGTGAAGAGCTGCCGTTATGGCGAAAACGTTACTCGAAAAAAGAGTGCCCATAGACTTTTATCCTAAACTAAAAGAAGGCAGCTAGCAAACTAGCCTGCAGTACGAGCATCGACGAGCTAGCTAACGTTTAGTCAAGTGTTCCTTAGCAAAGCTACTCTGCCAAGTAGGGTATTTGCTGCTTGAAGAGGGCAGTTAACGGTTTCTTAGTGGTAGTGTTTATTGTAATTGGCTTGAATATAGTCGACTAGTTAACGTACCTTTTTTAGATGCCTAGTGTCTATAAGCAGTGACGATAACGTTAGCTAGTGTTTGAAGTTGGAATGAGTTAGCATTGACCAACAGGCTTGCTAATTAGCTAGCTGAGCTAACGCTGTACTGCTGTAGCTAACGTTACCCATTACAAAGTAACGACAGCCAGCAACACCGCTGCTGCCAACACTAGCTAAGTTTAAGTGACATTAAGGGGACAAACAGTGGTTATTTTTCTTCGAGACAACAATGGCAACCGCAACAGGCGAGGCCCTGTTTTTGTTAAAGGATGTGAAGCCTGGGTTGAAAAATTTGAATATCGTATTTATCGTGTTGGAAATAGGTAAGTTAGTTGTACGCTTTAGCGTCTCTTCCGATTCCATCAACTCGTGTCATTTTTAAAGGGGCCAGCCGTAACTATTACTGTACATTTACCTTTAAAGGGGACTTTAGTTTTTAATGGACTCATACCGTTTCCATACACGATCAATTTAACCATGGTTGGTTGGAGTTGTTTTGAGTAAGTTGGCCATTTTGTCTAACTTAAGGTTTTTTTTGTTCTATTAGGACGAGTAACTAAAACCAAAGACGGTCATGAGGTTCGCTCGTGCAAGGTGGCGGATAAGAGCGGGAGCATTGCTATCTCGGTTTGGGATGAACTCGGCAGCCTTATTCAGCCAGGGGACATAATCAAGTTGACCAGAGGGTAGGATTGATCATGCATGGAGAAAAAATGACAAGTTACATTACTTGCTTAGTTGACAGATCAGTGCACATATGTGTACTTATTTTTGACAGGTGGTTGTATACCTGACCAACTTTGTTTTGAATTCTGGGAGAAAGTTTTGTGTTCACAAGTTTAACTTGAGATTTCTGTTAGCTATGCATCCATATGGAAAGGCTGCCTGACCCTGTACACTGGAAGAGGAGGGGATCTACAGAAGATTGGAGAGTGAGTAACTGGTCACAAATACATTATACTACATACTTTAGTACAGTTCTTGTACCTATTTTTAATCCTCTACTGCTTAAGCGTCATACAAGACCAGGGCATTTCGTGAAGTTGGTCTTAACCTGTGGTTCTGAATAATTGCTTTTAAAACAATACATTGCATGCTATTTAGCTGATGCTTTTATCCAAAGTGACTCACAATTGCTAAATATCAGAGGTTGCACACCTCTGGGGTTAAGTGTATTGCTCAGGCACACATTGCTCCCAATTGAACCCAGAATTCCCACGCCATCGCCTCCACCACATACACACTTTATATAGAATAAACCTTTAGACAGAGTTGTATAATTTAAGAGCAATCACATTGTCAGCTGTTTATTTTCTCTAAACACGTTAACATACTATAACGTTTTAATCCCAAGATAAAACATTTACACTAGTCTCACTTTGGCTTTTATTTTCCATTGAGTAGCCTCCTCGAGAAGAATTTTTGATTCCTTTTTTAAAAGACTTTGTCTAAATTGGAAGAAAACGTATCCCTAACAGTCAAACAACGGCCATTTCAAACTATCATTCTAACCAAACACAATTTCTGAATGCTATTTTTAAACATGTCTCCACAGATTCTGCATGGTGTATTCAGAAGTGCCCAACTTTAGTGAACCAAACCCAGAGCTGCAAACCCAAAACAACCAGCAAAACAAGTCTGTGAGTAGCCATGCAACCCCCCCCCCCCCCCCCCCCCCCCCCCCCCCCCCCCCCGCCCCCTGAAAGTGCTGGTTGGGTGCCCATAACTTAAACTATATATAAAGATGGACACTTCCTCCCACTGTACACAAGTGAAGCCAAAATATCCTGGAAATGGGCACAGTCATCTTGTAATATGAAGCCAGATTATATAGAGCACAGAAGTGATCGGACAGTGGAGCCGCAGTATCGGAGTCGACAAATCGCGTTTCAGTCACAGCGGTCATTCCCCAGGCTTTTAGGGTTTATGCCCTGTACTGACTACTGGATTTTGGCTTCACTTATACAGTCTATGCATCAATAGGAGTACTCTATCAATATATTCACCCTTAGATCGGGATATTTTCAAACAAAAAAAATCTGTTCAAATCATGGTCATTCCAGTCCCCCTTTAAACATCAATTTCTTTTGATGACTGGTCAGAATTTAAATTGGCAAACTTTGTGTGTAAAATAGTCAATCTTCAGACTAGTCTTAACACTAGTGGTGGTAGGTTGATAAAGGTGATCTCTTCCACTAACAGGGTAAACCAGACCAGAATCAGAGGGGAAACTCTCCACCCAATCAGAATTCAGGTACACCTGCCCCACCAGGTCAGTATATTTTTCTTCATGCCGATAACGTTGCTGTTTCCTATGAGAGGGGAACTGGTAGAGCAGAGTTGTGCATGTCCTCTAGATGGTGACAGTTCAAAAAGACTGTAGAATGTGGGTGTGGCGTGTCAGTACTATAGAAGTAAACTTTTGTGATCATACATACAATTTTCTTGACAAATTTGAAGTGAAAAAAAATCACAAGTAAAATGGTTCTCTATTTAATTGTTTGCTAAAGTATAAAATAAGATATCTCATTTCTTGCATTTTTGTGTCATCGCAGCAGAGATTTCAACTTGCCATAGTATAAGCCCAAATGGTATGGATAGTAATAGCTCTGTTCTTTTCAAGTGTCCCAATAGGCCTGAGCATGCATAATGCTGCAAGCTTGATTCCAAAGCAGCTAAATGGCATTCTGCTTTCATTAGTGTTGTTCACACCTGTGCTTTTCCCACTGTGTGGGGGTGGGTGTGTGTGGAAATGTCTTGTGATGACTTTTTTATTTATTTTTATTCAACCTAAAGGTAATGGTTCCATGCCACCGTTTGCCAACAACAACCCACCACCTGGGGCACCCCGTGATGCTGCGTTTGGGAGCATTGGGCGACCAAACGGTCGATCACCTGGCAATGGAGCACCTCCAGTTACTGCTGCAGGACCCCCAACAACCTCGAAGTCTTCAGTTACCATTAGCAACGGCAGGGACCCAAGGCGTGCCAAAAGATGAAATTGGGGTTTGGGGATTATGTGGGAAAACTATAGACATCCCCATTTCCCCCTGCTCCCCCTTTTTTATATAAATAGACTTTGGCCCCTTCCCATCACAGCCTATATTGACTTTCAAAATAATTAATTAAATTATGGGCTTCTTGAATAATTTTTTTTTTTTATACAGGCAAACAAAGTCAGTGTCGTTTTGTCATGCGTAGTGCAAGTAGCGCTCTCAGTAAGCAGTGTGATTGTGACCACTTTAATGCACTAGAGGGACTTACATAGTTGATCCTTGGTTGAGTTGTGGTCAGCCTTCTCACCCCCGTCTTCTAAATTGTACTGCAAATTGCCAGTTCCGTGCCAGTGTTTTTTTTTTTTCTTCATAATACACTGTCCTAACCCCCTTATGTTCTTTCAAACTATACACCCTACTTGAACACTTGATGCACTTTCTTCTCTTAATTTATGTCGGGGCAAACTTGGCTGCCATTTAAATCAGGAAATCTGTTTCTGCTTTTTAGTGGAAAAGGCCTTAAGTTGGGGAAAATGGACTGAACGCACAAGCGAAATTCTTAAAGGGTCTTTTCTCTGAACCGGACTGTATCCGAAGTGACTCTGTGAAAGGTGTTCGTTTAGAATTTTAAATAGGTAGGTAGATTGATATCAAGGTTTTGTTTTTTTTCTTTCAGTCAATTGTACCGGGATCAAGGTGGGACCACTTAAATACTGTCAAAGCGGTTCACAGAATGCATGTTTCTAGTAATTCTGCCACATGTGGTCTGACAGTCAAACAAGTTACTGTTAATGTCAAGTTTCTTATACTGCACTTAAGGTATAACATGTTTAATATTGCTGAAACCAATTGTGACTGGTAACGTGCACCGACCTTGAGTAAAGTTTTTATTTTTTTTATTTTTATTTTTTTAATTTGGCTTTGTTCAGACCTTTTTCTGAAGAGGCAGTGTTCCACAGGTAGAAACAAGAGCATAGTCCAACCCTCTACTCAAATATACAGCTCTCCACTCCAGGCATGCCCTGGGTTAACAGTCCCCCCGCCACCTTTAGTGCTCCATGCTCTCACTTACACATCTTAAATATGCCTCCCATCAAATTTCATGTGATGTTTTGATTCTACTGCACCATCTAGTGCCTATAAAAATAAACTGTTAGTTTAGGAGACATTTGGAAATATGTGCTATATCTGCGTATTGAGCCTTTTTTTTTTTTTAAGCAGGTTATGGTAAAATCACAAGCACAATTATACTTAAAACGGAAAAATGCATTCCATTTTGAAGCAATGATTTCATACAAACCCTGTTTCTTCATATCCTTTGTTGCACCAAACAGTCTCCGGGTGTCCCTATTACCCCAATTCACTTGAGATGCTCAATTTAGAAGGGACACACTATGGCGTCTAAACCACTATTTGATCTTTGAGCATAAAAGGGAAACTTTATTTTTTTTTCCCAAATAGATCAAAGGGGCCAAGTAGGGTGAAATAGACCAAACTATTTTTTTTTTGTGCCACTATATCTGTATAAACTGGAAGACTGAAATATGGCTGTTTGGGAATTTCTTTCTAAAGGTAACCCAGTCCTGATGTCAGCGGTCACAGTGCTAGACCTTTTAATTACATAACAATAGCAATACTGTTACAAAAAGCTTTGCATTCAAAATTGTACAAAAAGTAATTAAAAGTACAAAAGTGTCAACATCAAAACATAAAGTACTTATGCTAAATGGCCCGTTTCATAATTGTTATATTACTGGATTATAATTATGATTCATGCCTACATATCACTTAAATGTTGCAGTTAGTACAGGTAGAGCCAATTTGAATTTATATACTGCTGGGTAGTTTAATCTCTAATATAACATTTATCTGTTGACATTTTGTATTTATAAATCTAAAGTTGTCAAATACATGTTGATTAAAAAGTACAATATTTTCCTTAAAGTACTAGAGTAGAAATATGAAGTAGTCTATCATGAAATGGAAATCAAGTAGAAGCACTTTAAAGTTGTATGTAAGCTTAGAACTGTTAAGTTACAGTTGCTCAGTTGCTATTTACTGTATATGTATATATAAAGTAAGAAAGTAGCTAAAGTGCAAGAAATACATTTAAAGTAAAGTAAGATTAGGTTAAAAAAAGATTGTACAAACGCAGTCCCCCACTACCACGACTTCTGCCCATGGCAGTCCCACACGGGGGCTTGGCGGGGCTCAGCACTCCTCAACCACTACTTTAGTTAATGAACTTAGTTACTTTCCATTACTGCCTCATTTTTAGTAGCCCAGTGTTGCCCACATGTTTAAGACATGTTTATGTTCTGACAAAATCGCAGCACTTGTGACACTGGAAGTTGAAACACATGAGAAGAAGTGTGGCAGGAAGTGTGATGCTCGGCGCTCATGTGTCGACACAGAGGCATGTCATGAGCTGGGGGAACTTCCTCAGCAGCAGGAGGCAATCACAACTGTAGTCACATCATGTGGCCTATGGTATTCTTTATGTCACTAAATGTTCAACCATGTGACCACAGCTGCCAGCAAAGTATGTTTTTCTTTCAAAATATATGTTTTATATACAGTATATAAACAAAGGCATCAAATAATGAGGATATGAGTGTGTTGGGAAAGCATATATATATATATATATATATATATATATATATATATATATATATATATATATATATATATACTGCATTTCTAAGAATATCTTAATAGTTCATCCAGGGTTTATTTGGAATTCATAAACAAATGGTTTCTCTTTCGATTTTACAGACAGCGTGACGGCACATCTAATGACACCGGTGATTCAGATAATGCGGCATGGGTTTGTTTTGGGGAAGCCTGAGCCTAAATAGTCTCATGACTGATGTATCATCAAACTCTTCACATGAGTAGAAAAGAATGGCTGGGAATTGAAATAAATACATATGAAAAAAAGTATAACGCAAGAGGTCCAAAAACAGGTTGAGAAGTTAGTACATGGGATTCAAAATGTACACAATACAGAACAATTACAGAGGTCTTTTATCCTAGAATAAGTGTTAAAAGCATACTACATCCATAGAAATGTCAGACCTTACACAGAAGGATGTGTCCAACTATAGTTTGAAGATGATGTGACATCATATCTTCCTTTTTGTTTCCTTGAGCGAATCAGATTCTGTGTAGGTGAGGCAAGCGGGACGATAGACATATGGTTAGGGTGTGATGGGGGGGGGGGGAGATGATACAGTGTTGGCTCCCTGGCTCTTCGTGACACAGCCTACTCTGTGCCTCCTACGAAGCAGACACCACAATGACTGGTGAGTATTTCCATCCCTAGAATAACTTACTTACATTGACTGATATTAAATAAATACATGCATTCATAGCAAACAGACGGTTTTAAATGTGTAGTCGTTAATACCTCACTGTGTGAGATGTAAAGAGATGTAGGCTGCTTCATTATTTTTTTTAAAAACAATAACAATGTTTTATTGTACAGTGACTTTGTGCGTTTATTCTGCTGAGTGTAGCCAGTCTCCTCCGCTAACCCTTGTGTTGTCTTCCTGTCAAAATTGAAAATCAACACTTTTGTTGACGCTTTTTATCGATGTCTTTAACTTTTGCTCACGTTTTTGTCCTTTCTTTCAACACTTGATGCTTTTTTTCAATTTTTGTCACTTTTTTTTGACGTTTTCAACTCTGTGTAACACTAAATTATTAACTTTAGTTTTTAGTTATTTTTGGAATTTATCTTCATTTATTAGAAATGATACCTAATGTTTGAGTTAGAAAAGCAGAAATTAGGAATTATTTAGACGAAAATTAAAGGAATGTATGTTGATGGATAATCACAGACTGGATTATGTCAACTTTTACTCAATACTATTTCAAAAACACTTCAATTTGTTTTTCAAATGGAATAAGACACCCCAAAATTAATGAAAGTAGAGATTTGTACTCGCGTTGAGAGCGTTGTGTGGAATCAATCATGTTATTTTGAGTAATTAAAAAGAACATTGATATAGGATACGGGTCAATTTGACCCGAGGACAACATGACGGTAAAAAGGTACATTGAGTATTTTCTTTAGGCTCATGAAAAACAGACAGCCATACCTGTAGAAAACAATTCATATAAAATCCATTTTGGGGCTTTTGGACTTTTTCTGTATTAAGCTGAGACGTTGCTCTAGTCTCATGTTGTCTCACACCTAGATGTGTTTACAGCAGTACATTTTAGTCAGTTTACAAATAGATAATTTGGACAAAAAAAACTGTAACTCTGTGTCAGTAAGGACTAGAATCACCCTGAAACTTGAGAGTGT
The DNA here is from genome assembly GCF_008692095.1 of Etheostoma spectabile. NCBI lineage: Eukaryota > Metazoa > Chordata > Actinopteri > Perciformes > Percidae > Etheostoma > Etheostoma spectabile. Next base: position 1,739,979 of record NC_045736.1, on the reverse strand, counting down.
TACCTTTCCAATGATATCAGGCACACCCAAGAGGGTCAAACTATATGGGAGCTGTACCACTTTTAAATTGGGTATGACATTTAGACCTAAAACATGTTTCATAAGACAGATTTGTAATAATAACATGCATTTTGTACAACTAAAATGTCATATTTTTTGCTGTCCTCAGATCCAAACACGTCTTCTTTTATTCTAGACTTTGGCCCTATTTATGACTTACTCAACTATACTTATAATGAAACCGAGTTCAACATCAACCCCGAGACGCAGCCCTGCAACCCATTCCACATCCCAGATGTAGCGTCCGTTTTTGTCAGCTTGTTTTACGCCCTCATCTTTCTGCTGGCCATTCCTGGGAATCTGGTAGTGGGGCTGGTGATTGGCCTGAGCAAGCAGTCGCTGTCTCCATCTGACCTGTACCTCCTCCACCTGGCCATCGCCGACATCCTGCTGGCCGTTACGCTCCCATTCTGGGCCACCTCTGTTACCAAGGGTTGGGTGTTTGGCGAAGCCCTGTGCAAAATCATCACCATCCTCCAGGAGCTAAGCTTCTACTCCAGCATCCTCTTCCTGACTTGCATTAGCATGGACCGTTACATGGTGATCGTGAGAGCTATGGAGGCTCGCAAGGCTAACAGAAAGCAAGTCAGCTGGGCAGTTTGTGCTGCTGTCTGGACCATTGGTGCGCTCCTGTCTCTGCCGGGCCTTTTCAATTCTTCTTTTAAATCCCAAAGCTCCGGTATGATAGTGTGTTCTGAACAATACGATCCCAGCAGTGCTGGCATGTGGCGGCTGGCCACCAGAATTCTTCGCCACACTTTGGGTTTTTTGATCCCCTTGGCCATCATGCTGCCCTGTTATGGAGTAACCATCAAGCGCCTCCTCCACATCCGTGGGGGATTTCAGCGGCAGCGAGCCATGAGAGTGATCGTGTTCGTGGTCATTGCCTTCCTGCTTTGTTGGACACCGTACCACATCGCAGTGATGGCAGACACTTTCTTCAGGTCCAAGATAGTGCCGTACCGGTGCCCAGCAAGGATGGCAGTGGATCAGGCCATGTTTGCCACCCAGAGCCTGGGGCTGCTTCACAGCTGTGTCAACCCTGTGCTGTATGCCTTTGTGGGAGAGAAGTTCAGGAAGAACCTGTTTAAGATTATAAGAAAGATCGGCGTCCTGGAGAGACCATCTGTGACCAGAAGCAGCAGGTCTTCACTGTCATCAGAAATCACATCCACATTCATGTGACAACACCCGAAAGACACATTGCACTGTTCCTATAAATGAACCACATCAGCGTATGTACTGAAAGACTAGTTTTGATAAAGCATTTTTATTGCAACTCATATCTGGTGGAAAACAAAAAAAAAAGAAATTTGCCTACAGTTAACCCAAATTTGTAAATCTTTTTTCATACTTTTCTCATCATATTTAACTTGGTTTTCTGTTTCATGTCTTAGATACCTATTTTTACTTGCATGTTTTTATTTTTTTATACCTATTTAAATGAGCTGTGTTGGCGGGAGCCAAAGTTTGAAACTTGTGATTGCCAACCACTGCTTCTCTGCAGTTTTTGTGTACACGACGAGAAAGGTGGTTTCAACCCTGTCCCGGCAATGTTGTCTCAAGAAAAATCCCCTCTCTTACCTCAGTCATGTCTAGTTCTGAGGAAACTGTGGCAAATATGTTTCAACGTGAGACAATATTTCAAAACAATAGTACTCTGTCACAACTTTAAGACAAACATCCACTGATGGACACCTTGAGATGCAGCTGAAAGCTCTGGAAAAAAGTTAAGACACTTCAGCATTAAATAGTGAAACATCTGACCGGCCATTTTTCTTTTATAAGTACAGCATATTAATGTGAATTTATAAATAGATTTTATTTTATTCAAATTTCCAAATTAATACCAATGTACTTTAAAAATCATTTTACTTCCAGCTCAGTGTCTCAAAGCAGAAACAAAGCTATCTTGTGCAATACTTATTGACTTCTTATACTTTTTTATAGTAATGTATTTACATTTTTGTAATTAAGTCTGTTTAAAGTTGGATGTACATTTAGCTAAAGACTGCAGGTTGTCCTTCACATGCCACACGATTTGTAATCTCTAGTTGTATATCATCATTAAAGTTTTATAGACACGTTCGCTGCTATCTGGTTCTGATTAACATAACACCGTCGAGTCACCGCATATGTCACAAAAGCTTTTGAGTTTGACATAAACAGCTGATAGAAGATAAAACTAGTAATGTTTTTCTGTGTACAGCCACAGCTTGTTCCACCTCTGTACAGAAAAAAAAAAAAACCTTTGAGAAGTTGTTTGTTACAGAATGATCTCAGGGAAGTGCAGCTGACAGGCACCACATTTTATAAAAAAGCAGAAGAAGAAAAATGTTTTGCTCATTGCTACATTACAGGTTAGTCTTCCCAAAGTAGATTCAGGTTTAATGCATCCCAAAAAACATTGTCAAATTAGTTCAACCTAAGGAATTAGCTTGCTATGGTAGAGTACGCCTCATTACTACACGGTGGACTCAGTGGAACTAAGATCAAACCTTGGTGCTCTTAAGTCGTTCCAGCTCTTTGTAGATATCTTGCAAGATGAAATATTAAAACCACCTTGAAGTACAATCGACAGTTTATTTGGATTTTCTACAAACTAGAAGAATGAACACCAGCAATTCAACAGCAGTGTATCTTTCCAAAAATGTGCCCCTTTTAATTACTATGGCTAATGCTTGGACTGTGTTATAGTTTATATAGTTTTATGGAGACTATTTTCTGGTAGAAAGAATTTACAAATGAAAAATAGTTGAATAAAATATAATATTATGTTATATATTACAGTTTTTCTCAATTGTTTACACCCAAATGTTGGTACTTGAGACACAATGACCACAACATGTAACTCGTTCACCAGCCCCCTGAACCAATTTTGCTGAACTACAAGCACAATTCCTGCTTTACACTCAAATTGCAGTTCTTAAACACACTTTTTTCAAAACACTACACACAATCCTCTGCTTTTGGCACAAGTGTCATGCAGAAAATATCCTGTTTTCACAAGGAACACACTGCCATTCAAATATGCACGCTGACTCATCACAAGGGCAAACACCCGTCACACAGTTCTCCAATCAGCAATCAGAGCTTTAGCATGAAAGGGCATCAGGGGAGCTCTTCAATGGAGCAATGGACACCAACATTAGAAACAGAGGCAGAGCCAAAGGAGTGAGAGGACGAGGACGAGGACGAGGACAAGGAAGGACAAGGCCAAGGACCGTAATCTCCGATGAGATCCGAGCCACTTTGGTTGATCGTGTGGTCAACCATGGTCTAACAATGAGCAGGTACACTGTAGCAACCATCATCTGGACTTTCCGAAATGAGAATAGGTAAGAAATCTACTCTCACTACAAAATTGCAGTACTGCATATCAATACAGTACTCAATGAGTACAGTAGTACAGTATTGCCTGTGGACTGTTCTGTGGGATTGTAAAAATACTGTAAAGTATGTTTCAAGTGTTTAGGAAATGTATACCTACTTTGTATTTACAGTATTTTACTATTTGTTTGGCAGAACTGAAAGATTACCAACACAAGGTGGTCGGGAACGTCTTCTGTCTCCTGAACAGGAAACTGAAATCATAAACATGGTCCTCTAAAATCAACGCCATAACATTACAGCAAATACAAAGAAAAATGATAGAAAACAGTGACCTATTTCAAAATATTGATAGGGTAAGCTTATCAACACTGGACCGTGTCTTGCTCGGAAATCATCTCCAGATGAAGCAGGTCTACAGGGTGCCATTTGAACGCAATTCAGAAAGAGTCAAAGAATTGCGATATAACTATGTGCAAGTGAGTCCCGCAATGGATGCATACCCTCAACATTGTATACTGTAAATTATACATATTGTAACCATAATGATTGTGCTTCACAATAGTGACCACTCCATGTCTATTTCTGATGTTGTCATGTGTGTTTCAGAGAGTCCTGGAGCTAGAGGTGGCTGCAGTGGAGCACCAGTTCATCTTCATTGATGAGGTTGGGTTCAACCTCACAAAAAGACGAAAGAGGGGAAGGAATGTCACCGGCCAGCGGGCCATTGTTGAAGTCACAGGCCAGCGCGGAGGGAACATCACAATGTGTGTAACGATTACCCACCACGGCATCATCCATCACCATGCTACCCTCGGCCCCTACAACACCGCCCATCTGATCCCATTCCTGGACACCCTACACGACACACTCATTCCACCAGATCAGGTAGATGGCCCAGAGCAGCTCAGGTACGTTGTCATTTAGGACATTGGAAGTTTCCACGGGGCTGCTCTGGTTCCTAACTGGTTCACTGCCCACCCAGGCTTTTTAGTTGTTTATCTCCCTCCGCATTCTCCATTACTCAATCCTATTGAGGAATTTTTTTTCGGCCTGGAGATGGAAAGTGGATGACCGAAATCCACAAATGCGTACACCTCTTCTCCAAGCTATGGAGGACGCATGTGGACATATAGGAGCTGATGCTTTTCATGGCTGGAATCTCCATGCTAGGCGATATTTCCCCCGCTGCTTACATAGCTTGTGATGTGGACGAGGTGCTGTGGCCAGACCGCATCAGAAGAGAGGATGCAGCATAGTTGTTGTTTTCACTGTAACTGTGTACAGTAAATTCTTCTGTTTTGTGTTGTGCAACTTTGTGTTGGTTGGGAATGGGATGTACACTGTGTACATTGTTTTCGTGGGACAAATAAAATATATTTGTTACTGAGTATTTGTGTGTTCTGAGTATAAAAACTATATTCTCAAATATTTTACAACACACTCATGTATGTACTGTCTGTAGTAAGTGTAACACTGAACAAAAAAAGGCTTGAGTCACTATAATGAATGGAGAAGTGTTTTACATTGAGCACAGCAGTGTTCAACTGGTTCTTATGAATGTCTATTCATATGATGGTTTGTGTATGTCTTTTGAAAACAAAATACCATTTTGAGAAGAAATAACTGTTGCAATTGTTTTGAACGTAAAGTTTCATTTTGCAGGAGAATTGAGGGTTTTTGCCCATCGTGTGTGTGTGTTTTTTTATTTGTGTGTAGAGTTCTGAGAACATTCTGTTCTTTCAGAAAATGTGTGTAAACAATCGAGAAAAACTCTAATAGGCTAAGTATTATCATTCTTTTCATCCAACTACAACATATACTACAAGCCTACTGCTACTAAGTAATGTAAGTAAAAGTAAATTTGATCTAATACATGTAACTCTTAGTGTTTTAACATACTCGTAGGTTTAGGAACCCATGCTAAAGTTGACTAAGAAGACGAATAAAATGAAAAAAATTGGAAATTGATATTAATGCCTTAATTTAAAAATAAATGAGGAAAAATCCAATCTTTAAAGGACACCAATTTTCTTTGTGAATGAATAATGTATCGTAAATAAATGTTCTTTGTTAAGATACAGGGGGCATAAGTTTAGACACCCCTTGTTACATTCCCACAGAGACCGGCAGATTTGGACTAAAACTGGGTCTGCTTTGGCTCTCCCCTGTGGTTCCCCCCCAATGATTGTATCATTGTTCTGTTTTCTGTCTCGCCCGTGAGAGAGGATGAGCGTGGCCAGTCTGCTTCCACTCACCTGCCTGCCTGTTCAGTCAACCACCTGCAAGTCCTTGGCACTGATCTCAGACGTTAACATGGGGGACACTTCTCGAATTCAGCTTGTTGTTCTGACTGATTCCGTAAAGTTGAATAACTGTTAATGTGTTACCGTTAACATGGCGGACGCCTACCATATTTAGCTTGTCGTTCTGTGTGCTAACTGTCTGTTCTTGGTCATGGATATTGTGAAATACATTTCCAATTAAATGCGACTATAGTCCAGTGTGACTTGAATATGTTTTAAAATACTGTACTTTATCAGTCCAATATGCATGTTGCACACTACATTTGCACTATTATGTGTCTATCTTGCCAATAAAACTGATTCTGATTCTTGTATATATATATATATTTACAGTGTATATTAAAGTTTTAAATCCCATCAAGTTTGCCTGTTCATTAATTCCTGCTAATGTATAATAATTCATTCCTGCTCATGCACAGTTTAAAGTAATAACAAAATTGGTATCATGGATGTTAAAGTTTTTTGAAGGTTAAGGGAATGTAAAAAAGAACGTTAGGGGAACGTTCTCCAAAGGTTGCAATGTTAGGGGAACGTTAGGGGAGCGTTCTCTAAAGGTTGCAATGTTAGGGGAACGTTAGGGGAGCGTTCTCTAAAGGTTGCAATGTTAGGGGAACGTTAGGGGAGCGTTCTCTAAAGGTTGCAATGTTAGGGGAACGTTAAGGGAGCGTTCTCTAAAGGTTGCAATAGGCTCGTTCGAGATGAGCCAGGTCTGCGCAGAATCTATCACCGGCGATCGGCGCCCGATGCATGCCGGTTAGATTTGTGTCCGACTTGATCCCG
>NC_045736.1:1732784-1733300 GCF_008692095.1 Etheostoma spectabile | reverse complement strand
TTTTTATCGTTTTGGAATCGGAGGGATTTTAATTACTATTTGTCTGATTTAAAGACTTGTTCTGTCCAGAACACATGTTGTGTGACTGATAGAGACGTTTTGAAGCCAGAGAGACTAAATCTGTTCAGATCACGGATCATCTACAGTCTGTTGTTTATTAAAATCAGCAACAGGTCGCATGTTTGTAGAGCACTTTGCCAGCTACTCTGTCATAATTAAAACAACAGGGAAACTGTGTACCAGCTGATATGTGGGTCTGATTATTTTATTAAATCGGAATCGCACCACAGTGTTTTTGTCACTTCCTGTCCAGCTGAAGGCGGCTGGAATCGGCTGGAAACTGTCCGACTTTACCGCAGCTTTCTGTCACCGCCCCCGCGCTGCCGCCTGCTCTCGTCTCCACTTTACAGGCGAGGCGCAGTTCATCTCGAACGAGCCTAGTCTTAGGGGAACGTTAGGGGAGCGTTCTCTAAAGGTTGCAATGTTAGGGGAACGTTAAGGGAGCGTTCTCTAAAG
>NC_045736.1:1718933-1732759 GCF_008692095.1 Etheostoma spectabile | reverse complement strand
CTCCCCTACGTTCCTCTAAGATTGCAACCTTTAGAGAACGCTCCCTTAACGTTCCCTAACATTGCAACCTTTAGAGAACGCTCCCTTAACGTTCCCCTAACATTGCAACCTTTAGAGAACGCTCCCCTAACGTTCCCCTAAGACTAGGCTCGTTCGAGATGAACTGCGCCTCGCCTGTAAAGTGGAGACGAGAGGCGGCGGCAGCGCGGGGGCGGTGACAGAAAGCTGCGGTAAAGTCGGACAGTTTCCAGCCGATTCCAGCCGCCTTCAGCTGGACAGGAAGTGACAAAAACACGGTGGTGCGATTCCGATTTAATAAAATAATCAGACCCACATATCAGCTGGTACACAGTTTCCCTGTTGTTTTAATTATGACAGAGTAGCTGGCAAAGTGCTCTACATGCGACCTGTGCTGATTTTAATAACAACAGACTGTAGATGATCCGTGATCGACAGATTTAGTCTCTCTGGCTTCAAAACGTCTCTATCAGTCACACAACAGTGTTCTGGACAGAACAAGTCTTTAAATCAGACAAATAGTAATTAAAATCCCTCCGATTCCAAAACGATAAAAAAGTTTATATAAACGTCATCATGTTGCAAACCTATCAGGTGTTAAATCAGCTGAGAAGCCGGCGTTTCCAGCATGCTCTGGGTCCGCCTGGGTCCGCCTGGCTCTTGCAGTCGGTGAAACAACTGCGCCGCCTGCTTCTCACGAAACGTTCTCTAAAGGTTGCAATGTTAGGGGAACGTTAGGGGAGCGTTCTCTAAAGGTTGCGATGTTAGGGGAACGTTCGATGTAACCAAAAACTAACATTCCCAGAACTAACCTTCTTATGCAACCAAAACACATCCCAAACCTAACCTTCACGTGACGTTCCCGGAACCAAAATGAACGTTCCCAGAACGTTCTGGGAGCCAAAACTTGTTAGCTGGGTCCTCCTGTTTCACTCCTCGTCAGTTCCTTGTTGCAACCTCAGTGGTAAATACCCGGCCGACTAGCACCTTTTGAATCCCGCTTGCTGTTTGCTCATAGCCTGTTTTGCCTGCTTGAATCACCTTTTTTTGTCTCAGTCCCTCAGGCTCACCTGCCACACTCGGACCCCTAATTTGCTCTGTCCTCAGTTAGATCCCCGCTTACTTCCCCTGGACACCCGCTCTTCTCCCGCGCCATGCTCCCATGTTCGGCTATACCTTTTTGCACATTTACATTGCTTGAATAAATTGTTGACTCCTGCCAGTGTCTGCATAGTGGGTTCTGTTCTATTTTTAAGCATATCCTCAGCAGAAACTGTGCGTCGTTCAGTTCTTGCATGGTGCACATAACGTTAGCAATATGCTACTAAACAGTATCAGCTAAATGCATAGTAAGTAATACGCCATGAAGTTATAAATTGCAGTTGCATTTATACTTTTACTGTTGAGGTACCACATGTGTATTTCTCATTTATGATGTGGTGTTATATTTATATCAATAATGCTAGCAGTAGAGTTGCACAGCACTGGCTACGTCATTAGTCAATGGGACTTAAATGTTTGTGTCTGCAGTATTACAATCACTTGTCTTCAATTTTATTATATTAATTCCATTGATCAAGACAGTAGTCACTGAGCACCAATGGATAATCTGCAGAATGGGTGGATACTGCTTCAAATGGGTTGTTCATGTAGAAGATCCTTAAAATATCTGTTATAGAGCCCCAGCTGCCATCTTGCGATGTTAATGCAGTCTTCTTTTTCATGATATCTGACCACCTCAACACAATTGGGAGACTTACGCCATCCTCTACATTTGACCTACAAATTAAATATCTGTCCCATGCTGACCACCCCCTCCTTTTGTGCCAAGTGTTGCACTATCTCACATGTTCTACTGACCTCAGGTTGGCTATAAATGACAAGGGGGCGGGAGCCTCGCAGCGAGTGGGCAGACAGCTCACCATGCAGCTGTCATTGTAAGGCTTGCTGGGCTCTGACTGTCATTTCCCCATTCAGACAGGCTGGCAGTGGCAGGGGGAGATCATGAGTGGGTTGGTTTAGCTCATGGGATATGGAGGGGGGGCACTGTGCAACTTGCTGGACAGGACTTGATGACAGGAACAAAGACAAGCCAAGCAAGAGCATAGCTCAAGGCTGCTGGGAATAAAGAGGACACACGCTGAAGATTTGCCTTACTCTGCAGAGAAGTTACACGCTACTGGGAAATGGTTATAAAATACTAAAAGGTCAGAGGACATCAGGAAAAGGAGAGGAAAAGCAAGGCCGCCACTTCCAGGAGACAAGTCAAGGGAGCTGTTAATGCAACCTGATCCAGTGGGTCTTGCCCTAAAAATACCTTTGGGCAGGAGAGTGGCAGCTATCTCTATCTGCTTAATTACTTGGTAATCAACCATTTCTTTTTCTTCTTCAGACAAAAACTGAGGTCAGAGGACAGCAATTTGAGGAGAATGTATCCACCGCAAATATGCTTTGAAATATTATAGTTCGGCTTTTCAAATTATAGAAAGTTATCGATCTTAAATTAAAAAATGTGAGAACTTTAACAGTAATTTATATGTAAAGCCTGCCGAGAGATTCTAATGCCCTTTCTGGATTTTGCTTTAGAATACTAAGAGAGGGCCCAGACGGTGTTATAGCCACACAATCCTCATACACAGGTACAGAATCCATTGTAGAATCCACCAAATCGTTTCAACCATGAGAAAAGCTGAGGTGCAAATGACCCTCAAAAAAGGGGCAGATGAAGCAGCGGCAACCCCGAGCCCCATCATCCCCCCAAAACGGTCCAAAGCGAGCCCTGAGCAAGCTGTCCCAGACCCTCCAGGACCTGGCTATTCTACCCCGACTCCACCTGTTTTTATGCGCAAAATGAGGAACGCCGCTGTGGGGACAGGCTGTGACATCCGTCTAAAGGTGACTGTGGCTGGAGACCCGCAGCCCTCCCTCTACTGGTACCACAATGATGACCTCCTCAACATGGAGAACCAGGAATACGGCGGGCTCTGGATTAGGGATTGCAAACCCAGTGATGCTGGCCTCTACACCTGCATCGCCAATAATCACATGGGAGAGGCCCGGAGCAGCGCTGTGCTGGCTGTCTTGGATCTGGGTGAAGGTAATTCTCCTAAATACATCAAAACTTCACACTTATATCTACACTGGCTCTCAAGTAGAGAAGACTTAGATGTTTCTAGATTGATTCGTCAGCAATCCATGTGGTGTCTAAATCTAATAGCGTAAGGAACTACTAAAGCATAATATTATACTCAAAAGTATTTACAAATCTAAACTAAATAAAAACATTTAGCAAGTAGCCTGAAATGGAGTACAAACCAATTAATTGTAGTATCATGAAGATTACCCAGCATGCCAAAAGGCCCAGGCCCTCGATGAGCAAGTTCTTACTAGAAAACGTGGGCTGTCTAGTAGGGGTGTAAGATTCCAAAAATGTCACAATTCTGATTTTTAGGCTCACAATTTGATGCAATATCAATTTCCGATTCAAAAACGATTCTCGATAACAATTCACAGTATGTAAATGTAGTTACTTTTCCCATGTATGTATGTATGTATGTATGTATGTAAGTATGTATGTATGTATCTATGTATGTATATTCACATCCATATTATTCATGTGTTTATGTCTGTTATGATGTATGTGTATGTTGTGTGTGATGTCTGTAAGCTACTGGAACCTGGAATTTCCATTTGGGGATCATTAAAGTATATATCTATCATGTGATTGCAGTAGACATGCAAAAATCAATTTTTGGAATCGATTTTTGGAATTCTATGAATCAATTTTGAATCGGTAGAGCTTGAATCGAATACTTTTTTACACACCCCTACTGTCTAGCTTCTTGTTCCATTTGCTGGAACATGGAGCGATAATGCTGCTGACTGATATCTGAGCCAGGACACAAGCTACTTCTTAGACCTACTTGGATGTAAATACTGTCATTGTCATTTTTTGGTGTTCATTTAGGATTTTTAGTGGCAAAAGGTTTTCTGCTTCTCATTATCTGGTACTTGACCATGCAATCCAGATTATTAGCTTTATAGTGGAACTTTTGCTCACCAGTTAATGTAGAAGAAATGTCAAGCTACAAATAAACACATTCTCTAATTTTATTTGTGTGACACTGCTCAAAAAAGAAAAGAGGAACAAAATGTAAAAATGTACGGGGGCCCAACTACACACAATCCAGTACACAAGAGTGTATTTACACATGTGTAAGTTACACAAACACACCGACTCATCTTCTCTATAAAATGTATATTCCCCTTTTATCATAGATATACAGTTTTCCTCTATAAATACATTTAATGTCATTCAATTACTGATTTGCTACAAACATCAAAGCATACAATAAGAATGAATTAGAATTATTGGAAAACATGACATGCAATTGTTTCATTTCCTAAGACAAGTAAATATGCTGTGTTAAGTTTTCCCAAAAAATGTGGAGATCCACATTTGAAGCAATATATATCTAATTGATTTATTAAGGAATTATGGGTATTGCTGTTTGAGATTTGAACATTTGAAGATAACTGACAATAACTCATTGTTTATCCATTCCATTGTGAAGCCTCTTGTGATGCATCTTGTGATCTCCAGCACTGATCTAAATTCAGCTCACCTGAGTGCTTTGGCCTCCTCAGCTGCTTTGAAAAATAGCATTACCAACTCCACAGACATGCAGTACTGAGCAGTACTTTGCTATTGTTACGCAGTGCTCGGCATGAGTGTGTAGTAGTAACTTCCACTTACAACTGCCTTTTCTTGCTGAGACTAAATGTCAAGATACAGTTCAATCAGTTCAAGACAAATTACGTTTTGGCAAATGATAGCATTCTCTGATGATGTAGAATAAAGGACTGGGTGCTTGCATGACGCTGAGTTCAATCAAATATACTTTGGGCAAGCTCAGGACAAAAATTGGGTACTTAAAAGAGTGGTGATGTCTGCAGACTGGGCAACGTGATGACAAGGGTTCTTTTTAGTGTGGGCAACAAGAAACCACAGTGTATTACATTTCCTTAGCTGTATAAATATGGGATGCTTGGACATAGTCCACAGGAACGAAACACCATCAACTGTGGGTACTTAAAAAATGAACAACAGGGAAGAGATGCTGACAACAAAACATGTCCCTTTTGGTGTGATTCTTGGAAAAGTCATTGAGCTTTTCTTCTCAAATTCTTTTGTTTTTGACTTAAATCAGTGGGTCTGACTTTGTTTTGAATGGTGCAAAACCCCAGATTAGAAAATGTGGACAGGAAGCCTACACTATTAACTACAGTAATTATACCAGAGGTTTTTTTCAGTGCATAGTGTGTTGTTTTCACAACTAATGTATTGCATGCATCACATCAGGCGAGCCACTTTATGTGGAAATACAGTAAAAAGAGAGAAGCAAGATGAAATGGCTGTTTTTCCCACACCCTTGGAGTACTGTGTGATAGCGTTGTTAGTGCTCAAACAGATCACTTGATAGCCTGGAAATCCAGACCCAAATCCGAAAGATTAAGGGTCTGGCATCGAGTAATGAAAGTCGCCCATCTCGAGGGGCGGCACCAAGCGTACATTTGAAAATCTCACTGCACGCAATTGGATAACACTACGACCAATCACAACATCACATGGGGGGGTGACGTATCCAGAGCCCCATACGCTTAGCTACCAGAGCTAACTGGTAGATTAAACTGTCGTCATCTGTTTAGCTCGACTCAGGCCCGCCTCATTCAGATACACCGATGTGATTGGTGCAGCCTGGCTACAAGGGTATAGATAAGGAGCAGCATTACTCGATGCCAGAGTAACTCGCTGATCAAATTCAAATTGTGCTCTTGCGAAAACTGTGGATTTCCAGGGTACTTGCTTAAGGGCACTACAAAAAAAATGTTTTATGTAGGAAATACAACAGTGAGACAGATTCCCATAGTTCTGTTTTTAAGTGCGATTAATCTATCAGCTGGACAAGAGCAGTGTTAGCATTGACAGGCAATGAGGATTATGCCTGCAGTCATCCATATGCTCCTGGAGCCTCTGTTTTGTGTTGTCGTACACTCCAAATGATCTATGATCTAGATTGGGAGATTTCATGCATTACAGGGAAGCAGAAACAGAATTCCACAAACGGTTGTAGCTCCACAGGGATAGTTAGTCACAATTAATTTTCTTCAATTGACGTGAAAACCAGCTCTTGGTTCAGAAGTTTTTATTTGGCTCTCCATTTTAACCTTCAGTTTGATTCTGCTCTCTACTGCTTTGCCATGTGCGTAGTCTACAGCTGTCCCATCACTCAATGATACTGGCTAAACCCTTTCTCTCTCTCTCTCTCCCTCTTTGAAAATGTCTCTCTGCACCGTCCCCCTCATCTACCAACTCTCCCTAGTTATTTATATATTGGAATGTGCCAGGCCTTAGATTTTTGTGATGTTAGCAGGCCACCATCTCTCCTGTTACACAAGAAGACATCACTGATAATTTTAGCCCTGCCCTGTATGACTTTTTTTTCTCTCCCTCTACTGATCTGGGAAAGGAACAGTTTTGAATCCACAACATCTACTAAATAAAAATGCAGATGCATAAATGTCATATGATGTGATGTCATGCATCTCTCATGATCCATATTGTTTTTCCTAAACGTTGTCTCTCTTTTTGGAGTTTTTGCATTTGATTGTGCAGTCAGTGGATTATTCAGTCAAATAAGTTTGAATATAGCACAAATAAGTACCTGAACTGTAAAAATAATAACAGTAAAGCAACAGATAAATAAGTGATAAAATCTAGATCTTTAAATCAGCGTTTCATTTGGTTACTTTGCAGGCAGCAAAACAAGTTTCTGAAACAAGCAATTTTAGCATCGGGAATGTGTTTCCTGGCCACCTCTGTCTTGGTCTTCACCAACTACAGAGAGAACAACCCGTTTTGTCATTTGTGGCTAGCGTACAGTGGGTTTATCTTGAGTTTTTTGCTGAGAGAGTGAACCAAAACAGTGAAGTCGCGAACGCAGAACCAAAACAGTGATGTTGCAGAGTTAGGTGATCATTATCTGTAGGTCTCTCTCCTGACACCTTGATCATTATACACTTGATCATTCAGTTAATCTGTTGAATATTTTCTCGATTAATCGATTAGTTGTTTTGGACTCCACAACTCAGAGAAATGCAGTGTACTGTCACAGAGTGAGTGAGTTGCGACAGCTCAACAGGCGCCCTGACCAGTTGAGGGGGGGTTCAGCGCCTTACCCAGGAGGTGAACTGGCACCTCTCCAGCTACCAGTCCACACTGTACTTTTGTCTGTACGGGGACTTGAACCAATGACCCTCTGTTTCTCAACCCAACTCCCCACGGACTGAGCTACAGCCAAAACCAAAAGAAAGTTGGCAATTACTTTAAAAGATGACAACTCATTGTTTAATCTTTGCAGCTCTACTTTGAATCTGCATTAACAATTTACAACTTGGGACATTGGAATATAGCTGTAAACACGTAACTGAGATATTAGCACCTTTTGAGTTGATAAATATCTGAAATTCCCACTATTGCTGCCTTGATATTCTGCCATTCTGATATTTCTGCCATTTTCAAAAAGGTTTCAAATTGTTTGGCCTAAGGTTGTTAACTCGTGTCTTCCAACAGGCCCTGAAAACTGCCACAATCTCACCACGACAGTCACTAATGAGCAATTATAAGTCCATGTCTGACCTTCCATTTCAAAATAAAATTATGTTTCAACAGCACTACATACAGTCTTCCAGAAAACTGCAGGTCTACTGCAACTCTCAAGTTCTCTTTAATCAAGGCTGAAGACCTTTCTGTTAGACGCCGCCTTTTATTAAATCAAGTACTTCTCACATTGCACTGTAACTTTTATTCTTTTATTTTTATTTTTATACCCGTCTCCTTCTATTTTCGCTTGTTTTTTTTAAAATTGGCCTTTAATGTTTTCTGTAAAGCACTTTGAATTGCCTTGTTGCAGAAAGTGTTGAATAAACTTACCTTGCATTGGTGAGACTGAATCAACCAGAAAGCAGGCAGTAACACCAAAAGACTGAGCCAAAAGATTTGAAAAGCTGCATAGAGCTGAGAACGGCAGAGGTGATAACTAACGGTTTAGTAACTGACTTAAATGTTAGTGATTTAGTTTACATAGCTATATTGCCTGTTTAAAGCTTGCAGAGTAATATACGGTTTGAAGGGACCTAATACTGGGAACTTTAGATGTTACCATGGAGCATAACCATGACCTCTTTCCAGTAGTTTCCTCGCCATGTTGTGTTCCTCATGACCGGGGCCATTAATATGAGTGAACAGGTGGAGCTGCAGTCACACTGTGGAAATCCCCTGCATCACCACGTAGCTTTAATAAGTAGACATAGTATATCAACAAATTAATGTTTAATGGACAAGAAATCTTGAAGGGTAATTGTGGAGCTTATTAGAGCTGTTGATGACTGTTTTGTCTTAATCACAGTAACTCCAAACCTTTATTTCCCATGCTCTCATTCAGAATAGGAAAATATGGTTCATGTAAAAACAGACAACAGCATGGCAAGGAGTAAACATGATTGAATTATTGAGATCTCTCCTATTAATAAGCCTCTCTGAGATAGCCATCTTGCAGTGTGGATTTTCTGAAGCCTAAAAAGAGAGCCAAGGGGAGATGCAGAATTCTAGTTTTCTAGAAAACGGATTAGTTTTACCGGAGTCTATTGGTGGAAAATTATGATTCTTAGATTAGCTCTTTTAACTCAAATGTCCCATGGCATGAACATTTTACTTTATGAGGTTTTTTAACATTAATATGAGTTCCCCCAGCCTGCCTATAGTCCCCCAGTGGCTAGAAATGGAGATAGGTGTAAACCGAGCCCTGGGTATCCTTCTCTGCCTTTGAGAAAATGAAAGCTCAGATGGGCCGACCTGGAATCTTGCTCCTTACGAGGTCATAAGGGGCAACCTCCCCTTTCCTAACTTTGCCTGCACAGAGAATTTGGCCCACCCATGAGAGAGAGACATCATGGCTTTCAAACAAGCAGTTGGTCATGGCCACACCCCCAGCCTCCACCTTGCCCCCCCCCCTCTCCTTTTCAAAAGCTACAGACTCAGAAATGGCACATACTAAAGAAAGCTCATTGTGGGACTGGCTCTAGTGGCTGTAATTCTGCACCAAGGCAGAATTTTGGGAAAGAGACTTCAGATACAGTATTAGGGACCACTAAGGTCTATGTAAAGAGACTTCAGATACAGCATTAGGGGACCACTAAGGTCTATATAAAGAGACTTCAGATCAGCATTAGGGACCACTAAGGCCTATGTAAAAGAGACTTCAGATACAGTTTAGGGGACCACTAAGGTCTATATAAAAGAGACTTCAGACATGGTATTAGGGGACCACTAAGGCCTATATAAAGAGACTTCAGATACAGTATTAGGGGACCACTAAGGTCTATATAAAGAACTTCAATACATATTAAGGACCACTAGGTCTATATAAAGAACTTCAGATACGGTTTAGGGGACCACTAAGGTCTATATAAAGAGACTTCAGATACAGTATTAGGGGACCACTAAGGTCTATATAAAAGACCTTCAGATACAGTATTAGGGGACCACTAGGTCTATATAAGAGACTTCAGATACAGTATTAGGGACCACTAGTCTATATAAAGAACTTCAGACATGGTATTAGGGACCACTAAGGCTCTATATAAAGAGACTTCAGATACAGTATTAGGGGACCACTAAGTCTATATAAAAGAGACTTCAGATACAGTATTAGGGACCACTAGGTCTAATAAAAGGACTCATATGGTGTTAGGGACCACTAAGGTCTATATAAAAGAGATTTCAGATACATTATAGGGGACCACTAAGGTCAATAAAAAACTTCAGATACAGTATTAGGGACCACTAAGGTCTATATAAAAAGACTCAGATACATGTATTAGGGACCATAAGTCTAGGCTATATAAAAAGACTTCAGATACAGTATTAGGGGACCACTAAGGTCTATATAAAGAGCCTTCAGATACAGTATTAGGGACCACTAGGTCTACATAAAAGAGACTTCAGATACAGTATTAGGGGACCACTAAGGCCTATATAAAAGAGACTTCAGATACAGTATTAGGGACCACTAGTCTATATAAAGAGACTTCAGATACTATTAAGGGACCACTAAGGTCTATAAAAGGACTTCAGATACAGTATTAGGGGACCACTAAGGTCTATATAAAAGAGAACTTCAGATATGGTGTTAGGGACCACTAAGGTCTATATAAAAGAACTTCAGATACAGTATTAGGGGACCACTAAGGTCTATATAAATACTTCAATACAGTATAAGGGACCACTAAGGTCTATAAGATACTTCAGACAGTATTAGGGGACCACTAAGTCTATATAAAAGAGACTTCAGATAGGTGTTTAGGGGACCACTAAGGTCTATTAAAAGATACTTCAGATACAGTATTAGGGGACCACTAAGGTCTATATAAAAGAGACTTCAGATACAGTATTAGGGGACCACTAAGGTCTATATAAGAGACTTCAGATACAGTATTAGGGGACCACTAAGGTCTATATAAAAGTACTTCAGATACTTATTAGGGACCACTAAGATCAATATAAAAGGACTTCAGATACAGTATTAGGGACCACTAAGGTCTATATAAAGAGACTTCAGATACAGTATTAGGGGACCACTAAGGTCCTATATAAAAGTACTTCAATAAGTATAGGGGACCACTAAGGTCTATATAAAAGTGACTTCAGATACCGTAGGCTATTAGGGGACCACTAAGGTCTATATAAAAGAGATTTCAGATACAGTAGCCTATTAGGGGACCACTAAGGTCTATATAAAAGCATCCAAAGAGCACCATATATGGTTATGGGACTTTTGAAACTATCATAATGCACTTATCTCGATATTGAATGATATTATCATGTAGTTGTGGCTGCTGGACTAAAGGGAATGCACAACAAAACGGCTCCAGCACTTTGCCAAGATGCTTTGATTGTCTTACAACACATAAGAATTTCGGCTGATGTTATTCTATTTGTCAGGGGCGCCGTATATGCGGGAAAAATTAGGACAATTCCAAGGACCCATAACTGACATGGCTCCCAAAAATAGGTAAAAACTAATACACAATTATTAAACCATCATCATTCAGTATATATATTTCGAATATAATAATAAAATGAATGGTATCTTTGTTTTTACTTGTTTTTGACAGTAGAAGTTATATATCCACATTGACCAAAAAGTAAACATCCATATTGACGGAGCACCCCCTGTATCTACATAAAATGGTTTGGTCGTGCCGATGTTGCAGTCAGTAGCCTAATTACGTCAGAACTACAGTCACCACGATGTTGCCAAGTAACCTTAAATTAAAATCTGGTTTTCAAAAAATGAAAGAGAAAAGAGAGAGAAGAAAGTCAAAGGAAAGAGTGTTAAACTGCAACCCAGTTTTTCACCAAGAAAGGTGGGTAGCCTATAGTCTGTGAGTGGTATTAACCTGTTGGCTTTATGTCCATAGTGAAATAAGCTAGCTAGCTAGCAACAGACTAGTGTTAGCCTACATTTAATCACTATTTAATCAGTGTAGAAAAACGTTTAGCAATATATTTCTATTAAATCATTGTCCCTGCCCCTTTTAGGGGCACCCCAGTCTCAGCACCCCAGTCTCCCCCTAACTGTGCCCCTCCGCCCCTCCCTGTCCCAGTGAAGAAGGTGAGCAACATTGTGGTTCAATGACATGACAGTTAGCATCATTGCAGGGGCTCTGTGGGGATTCCTCTGTCTCTCTTGCTCTTATACCATTACAAAAAAGAAAAATATATTTATTAACGACAGGCATTCAAAAACATTAATAACTGTTTTTTTCATAAAATAAAATTTTAAAAACAACAACCTACTGTCAGTACTGGATGCTGGACAGTTGGAAACAGTGAGTAGCTTGCATGTACGATACAGACAATGATTTCATTCATTTAGATTGAAGTATGGATTGACATTTATGGATACAGACTTTATTATTCCCATCATGAAAGGCAATTTATTTGAGAAGTTTGCACACACACACAAACACAAAGCAATCTATTAAATCTAATGTAAGTGGTGGTGATACAGAACTGTAGGTAATTTGGGTCAATGTTCTGTTGTGTTGTGTATTTATTGGTATATGGCATATTTTAACATATAATGTATATATCAAAGTGTATGTATATATCACATGCATTGTGTACATCCTACAGAGCCAGGGCCCTCTCAGGTAGGTGGAATAAGTGTGGAAGCAAAGGAAGAAGGGAAAGAAAGTAACAGTGATGATGAGGATGAGAGATGCATGGTGGAAGAAGACAGACAAAGTCATAAAAAGGATGACCCAGGTTTGTGGCCACCAAATTTGACTGACAGGGACAGAGAGGATTTTGTGAGGGCACTGGCCACCAGAGATGATGATGATGTACTGCCACAGGATTCAGGAGGGAAAACCATTCCCAGAATACTTATTGTACAGTTAGGCAGCCAATGGTAGGGAAAGGTGAAGAGAGACTGGGTAACCTACTGCAAATCTTCTAATGCACTGTATTGCATCCCATGTATGCTTTTCTCTTTTTACAAAAAAAGACCTTCTCTTAGTGCACTGAGTTATGTAACGTTTTTGATGGGACAGTTAAGTCTTAGAGATGTGGTGATAACAGCTGCGCAGAGGGGGCCAAAATTGTTTTTTGGAATGGGGCCCAAAATTCCTGGCGGCGCCCCTCCATTTGTGTTCATTTTATGGACTTTCACAGACACGAGTCAATTGAAAAAAGACAATATAGAACCGATCACTTCTGGCTCTCTATTTAAGAAAATTCCTGAAATAAGTTAATTTTCTCAGTAGGAGCATGAAACAATTTCATGCCTTAAAACAAACACATGATCACCAAGCAAAGTTCTTATGGCTCATCAGAAACAACTTTCAGAGAAAGAAATTTTCCATCCCGTTATTATTGCTGGCATGTGGCGTTTCATTTCCCTGTGGTTCCGTCCCCCAGAGACCACGGATCGTGTCCCGTCGGCCGTTGTTGTCACCGTCTACCGCGTGTGGCGTTTCATTTTCCCATTGTTGCGTCCCCAAGAGCAGTCCAGAGTCATGGCTGCAACACTGCATATATCACATAACCATAAAACAACTTACAATGAAAGCTGAATAGACTGGCAGCATCTGCATTCATTGTGTGACACCAGCAGTTTATAGCATGTTGTAAAAGATCACTTTACCATAACACATTACTTAGACAAACTGATATGTATACAGTAGGACTGTCAAACGATTCAAACATTTAATCACGATTAATCGCGTTAATGTCATAGTTAACTCGCAATTTATCGCACATTTTTATCTATTCTATATGTCCCTTGATTTCTTTTTGTCCCATTATTTTTTTTAATCCTAAGGCTCTCATCAACATGAAAAGTGGATTGACTTGCTTTGTGAAAATGTTTTTTATTGAAAACACCATTGGCATGTAGCCTACTGTAGTGTTCAACCACCCCCCCCCCAGTATATAGCCTACTGTAGTGTTCAAAGCCCCCTCAGCATATAGCCTACTGTAGTGTTCAATTTCACACTAACTATTCTCACTTGGAGCAAATTATCTCTCACACAATGTAACCCTGTCCATCAATAAAAGGGTAAAAAATACTTTGACGGGGGGGGGCAATTGGCATCAGCTGTGTGCTTGGCTATTTCAGACTGGACGTGCTGCGATGATAGCTCAGTTCAAAACACACAGATCACTTTGGTCTCGTCAGTGG
>NC_045736.1:1705686-1718923 GCF_008692095.1 Etheostoma spectabile | reverse complement strand
GTAACTTTTAAAAAGTAAACTTTCCATCCAGAATCTTATTGGCGTCCATTTCGGCGTCTCGCGCTCGCCATCCACTCAATCAGAATCAGAATCAGAATCAGAAATACTTTATTGATCCCCGAAGGGAAACTCTGTGTTGTAGTTGCACATATTATAAATAGAGTAGAAATACAAGAATAAAGATTATAAGGAATTGGATACGTACGGTATTTACATAAAGGAATGTTATATACATTATTTACATAATTCACATAATTAAGGATTTGGAATGGTGAAAGTTAAATAATAATAATAATAATAATAATAATAATAATTGTGGTATTTGAGATTGCACACATGTCAGGCCAGTGTTATTGCACAAAAAGATATACAGATAATATTGTCCAGTTCAACCTCTCTAAGTGTGTGTGTGGTGTGTGTGTGTGTGTGTGTGTTGTGTGTGGTGTGTGTGTGTGTGTGTGTGTTCAGAAACTTAAGGGAGGATTTAAAAAGTTTGATGGCCACAGGCAGGAATGACTTCCTGTGGCGCTCTGTAGTGCATTTTGGGAGAATGAGTCTGTCACTGAAATTGCTCCTGTGATTGAGCAACAAGCCGTGGAGTGGGTGCGAGACATTGTCCAGATGCATGTATTTTGGACAGCATCCTCCTATCTGATACCCCGACAGAGAGTCCAGATCCACCCCCACGACGTCACTGGCCTTGCGAATCAGTTTGTTGAGTCTGTTGGCGTCCGCTACCCTCAGCCTGCTGCCCCAGCATGCAACAGCAAAGAGGATAGCACTGGCCACCACAGACTCATAAAACATCTTCAGCATCGTCCTGCAGATGTTGAAGGACCCAGCCTCCTCAGAAATAGAGACGGCTTTGCCCTTCCTGTAGAGGGCTTGAGTGTTCTTGGCCCAGTCCAGTTTATTGTCCAAGTGCACTCCCAGGTATTTGTAGTCCTCCACGATGTCCACCACTGACCCCCTGGATGGAAACAGGGCTCACTGCTGCCTTGGCTCTCCTTAGATCCACCACGCTCCTTGGTCTTTGTCACATTGGCTGGAGATGGTTCTGCTCACTCCATGTGACAAAGTCCCCCACCACAGCTCTGTACTCAGCCTCATCCCCTCGCTGATACATCCACCACAGCAGAGTCATCAGAAAACTTCTGAAGATGGCAGGACTCTGTGTGGTAGTTGAAGTCTGTGGTGTAGATGGTGAAGAGAAGGGAAGAGGACATCCCTGCGGGCCCCCGGTGTTGCTGACCACTCTGTCTGATACACAGTGTTGCAGGCGCACATACTGTGGTCTGCCATCAGGTAGTCAACAATCCAGGACACAGGGGGGGATCCACCTTCATCGCGTCAGCTTCTCACCCAGCAGGGCCGGCCGGATGTGTTTGAAGCACTGGGAAGCAAAAACAGGACCCTCACCGTGCTTGCCGGCCTGTCCAGTGGGCGTAGATGCGGTTGAGCAGGAAGATGATGGCGTCCTCAACTCCCAACCGGGCTGGTAGGCGAACTGGAGGGGGTCCAGGAGAGGTCTCACCATGGGCCGCGCTGTTCCAGAACCAGTCTCTCCAGGGTCTTCATAATGTGGGAGGTCAGTGCCACGGTCTGTAGTCCTTGGCGTCACTGGGACGTGGCGTCTTTGGCACAGGAACGAGGCAAGATGTCTTCCACAGCATGGGGACCCTTTGGAGACTAAGGCTCAGGTTGAAGACATGGTGAAAGACTCCACATAGCTGAGAGGCGTCAAAACGTAACATTAAGGCGCCCGTATAGCTCAGTTGGTCGAGCGGGTGCCCATATATAGAGGTTTAGTCCCCAAAGCAGCGGGCCTGGGTTCGACTCTGACCTGCGACCCTTTGCTGCATGTCATTCCCCCCCCTCTTTCTCCCATTTCACTTATTCAGCTGTCCTGTCATTAAAGGCCTAAAATGCACAAAAAATAATATTTAAAAAACGTATCTCTTTGGCCGGCTCGCGAGCCCAAACGGCATGTGTGCGGCGTTCCTGTTGTTTTGTTTCCGGTCTAGATAGATCCGGTGTGATGTTGTAGTTTTTCTAACATTACTAGTTGTTGCAACAGATAAAAAACTACAAAGTTTGCTAGGCCAAAAAGAATGTTAATCTCACCATGAAAAAATTGACGCCATTAAAATGGATTTGCGTTAATGCCGTTAATAACGCATTTAACTATACAGTTATAGTGAGAACACAATTATTGTGCTGCAGGATATTATTCCAGTACATGACCAGTGCCAAATTGTGCAGCAGCTAACGCTAAACCATTGCATTATTTTTTCACAAGACAGAGGAGAATGTCAGATTTCCCCTTCGTAAAATTAATTTATATATGAAAAAAACAGAAAAGGTACACATTAAGTGCAGCTCCTGAGCAAATAAAAGACACTCTGCGTGGTCTGATATTACATAATATTCAGACTATGGAATTAAGCCTTTAGGTATTAGAGCCCGACCAATTAAGGATTTTTAAGGGCGATACCAATACAAATATTTGGTTATTTAAAAATCCGAGATGCCCATTTATCGGCCGATATATAAAAAAATAAATAAAAAAATCCACAAAAGCGTTACAAAACATAAACAGATTTCCATAACATTAGTTGTTTGTACTTATTTGTTAGTGTTCTCACTAAAATAATATGCTAACTATTTGTTTTATTGTCACAACAGAACAGAGGAACAGCAAAATATATTAAAGTTCTGATAAATAAAATGAATAAAAATACAAACTTAAGCTATGAAACTTAAAGTTCTTTGAACAAAAACAATAACAAAAAAACAACAATCAGTGTTGCCAACAGGGACGTTGTAGAGCGTCCTCTGGTGGACAGACTATGCAACGCCATCACTAACAGGGACATTGTAGAGCGTCCTCTGGTGGACAGACTATGCAACGCCATCACTCATAACATGGTTGACAGTCCGTTTTTTATTTTTAAAATATTAATTTATCAGAATCAATTATTTGTCAGTATACATGATTCTGATGAATGAACATTTAATGAATTAATTTTTTATTTATTTTTTTAATTAACAATTATAAATGCCGATAACGATATATAAAATCGGCCCGCTGATATATTGGTCGGGCTCTAGTAGGTATTTTCAGTTAGAAAAATGATAACCATATTTTGTGGCTGCAACCATTAGATATTTAGTATGAGTTATTATGGATTAACACGTATAATGCTGTAAAGTCAGTTCCTTTTTTAGCATAGGTTTATTTCAAAAATGTGAATCTACTTAGGTGTGTGATCATGCTCACTGCGTTATTTTGTCCTGAGGACAGTGCCCTGCTATGTGAATTGAAATGTCATTTCTAAGCATAGCTAGTTCTGTGTGCTGAGTTATACTCGGTGGCGAAATGAAATGTGTAAGCAGTAGTGCTTATTCCTTTCCCTCTGGGTAAAGGATTCTTAGATATTGAGTTTTTCAAAATAAAGCATGTGAGAATAATCAACAACTATTACACTAAACAAATCAAACATAAGCAGCAGCTGAAAATGCTTATGTACAACACAACAGCTATTATCTTTTGTGTGTAGCAGTGAGTACAGCAATTAAACCCACTCCATTTTTGGGAAATAGGATTGCTTTGTGTAGTGAGTCTAAGCAGCCAGTAACACGTTTGCTGTGAGTGCTAACAGTGTTCCAGCAATGCAGAGGAGTGAGGAGGTCCCTTTAGCTGTTGCAGTTATTCTCCCCGTCTCTGCCGACAACACAACATCGGCTCGTTACACCAGTTGAAGAATAAGACACAGACACATGGGGAGGAAGGAAAAAATGAGAAATATCAACCAATGCTGTAGAACAGTGATCTCAAGAGGGCTGGATCACTCCCACTGGTTTTTCTGCGTATCGGTGTGCACTGCCTGTGAGGTGGAACACAGCGGGGGAAGATGCTTACACTGTCGATGGCTATTGTGTGGACAGGGGGGCTCCCTCAGAGTGGATGATATGCAAGCAACAGACATTTCCACCTGCGGATAGAGATTTATGCGTTATGCTTCTCTGAAACGGATTCTCTCAGAAGAAGGGGTGACACTCTGAGGTTCAACTTGTTATATAATGGACCAAAGTCCTTTATGTTTCTCTTTGCATTTGATTGAGAAGCTTTAACCTGCATGTTAGCAACCTTACAATATATGTCTAGTTGAATATTTTACCTCCAAGTCAGATATTAACAGCTGATGTCTTTCTAGAAAATGACCTGATTTAGGCATGTAGTAATGGCTCGAAACCCCCAGTGTATCTTGGGGAATACCCTTCTGCTGAATGTGAGCCAAGACAAAAAATCCCTGTCGAGGACATACCAGCAGTGGCTATGAAAAAAATCCAGACCAAAGACAAAAATCAGGCAAGTGCTATTTCATGTTATCTTTGTCAATTATACTTCTACTTATGATATAGCAATTCAAGCCTTTACTATATGTACAGCATACAAGACTGTAAAACATTCCATTTGAAATGTTGACAGAAGCATTTTATTAACATTACTGCTCAACAACTGGCCGCGCAATGTTTTCTCAACTGACGGTGTCAGCTGGAATGGCATTGATTAAAGGAAATGAAGCTACTCTGTATACCTTTAATCAAAAGGGAAAGAGATTAGACAAGTATTAGTGTGGAATATAATCACCTTGGTCAACAGAAACTAGCATTACAACTCACCACCAAGCTCAAGGCACCACCATAGCTTTGAACTAACTTCAAGGTTTGGTGAGTTTCACTAAAACGCTGTTATATTGTGATGTTCCTTAGACTGATAATCTTCTTTTAAAGGGTCATAGGCTTCTTTATTGTTAGATATTCTGTACATATCATGCAACTATTAAAATATGGTAATGTTAAAGTGTTAAAATAGAAATAAAAAAAAACAACATAGAGTGCAAAACTTAGGTGGTGCTTAATGTATAAATCTCATTTTGGAGGATGTAGCTTGAGCTATGCGGTTTCCTGCAGGGTTGCAGCGACAGGTTTATGAACCACACTTTCCTGGCAGTATAGTGGGATCTATACAGTGATACCCCACGCAGTCACTCACTGCCATCATACCCCTGTCAAGCCAAACCAATCAAGCTCTGGGATGTCTAATCGCCTCCTATGTCGGAACTTGCTTACTTAAGATGTGCATTAAGGTGGAGTTAAAAATCTTGTTTCTTGAAAGTAATTTATTTATAGTTGTTTTCACTATCATTCAATTAAACCTAATAAAATAGGGGTGGTGATGGAACAGTGGATTGGACATCAACCAATGTACCATACAACCTGAACAAGACACTTAACCCCTAGTTGCTCCAGAGGTGTGTGACCTTTGATATATAATGAAATTGTAAGTTGCTTTGGATAAAAGCGTCAACAAAATAACATGTAATGTAAAAAACCTCTGTAATTTACTAATGCAATTTTCTTAACCAAAATTCATCCAAAGGTGTTCATCATAATCAAATGTTATGCACTGTTCCTCGTACAATGTCAATACCCAAATCGGTCTGTCAATTTTCTAATGCGGTGACCTATATCAATACTTCCCTATTTACAACATATAGTTTACTGTTTTGCAGTTAGTGTATTGAAAATAAAAAGTACTTCATAAATATGTTTTAAACTAACGGGAAATAAAATAATAATTGTGCCGTCAGACGTTGAACAAACTGTACAATAGTTTTAGAATACATAGATGGACTGGGAACCATCAATATCTGTACCAAATTGTTTCTTCAAACTTTTGTTTATTGATGAGATATTTCAGTCTGAACTAAAGTGGTGGGCTGACAGACATAGCCATTCCTTGAGCCACACTAAAAACGAATGCGCCTTTAATTAAATGCTCTTGTATATACCCAGTCTTACTAAACTTGGCATTTTCATGCAGCATGTGCAGTATTGCTTAAGTAAGATATAATGACTGGTCTCTTGGAGATGTTGCGGCAACATTATTTTTTGCTGTTGGTAGTTGTGGAACATCTGACTCTTTGTACAATGTGTCTGTTTTCTTATTTTTAATCAAGTCAGAGTTAAGACCGACAGAAGCTTGTCATGGCTAACAGCTCTTGTGATTTTTGGTTTATGGAATTGTTTGGATTATCAACTTGATACATGGCTAGCTATTAGAACAGCTATTTAATCAATAGACATTTAATCACTGCTCAATCTTTAGAAACGATTTACTTTAATGTGGATTTTTGTATGTTTTGTTTGCGAACACTGCTTCCATATTTAAGATTTTGACAAAATTTGCTGATGCCTATGAGTGCTTTTTGGAAACAGTTGTACCTTTTTTAAATACAAGTTAAAAATCTCATATAGAATGCGTACAACAGACTCTAGTGGCATATATATATACTGTATATATATATATATATATATATATATATATACTGTATATAAATCATAGATAAAACATCTGCATTTGTAACTGGTTTATCAGAACATTAGGTGCTATTCTGGGAAAAATATTGCATTCAAAATATCCAAGGGAGTTTTGTTTTGAAATCCGCAAAGTAGTCATATGATTTAAGTATTGCATGAATGTGCAACTTATGCCGATTTAATAGCTTTAAATAAAAGCTTGAGGTTGACACGCACCCAACATGCCACACACTTTGAGAGTTTTCCTGGTTTTTGTCTTTCCACTGTTTTCTCTACCGTGTTCTATATGAAGCGCCGATTCGCGGGTTCAAACCTTTTTTCTCAATAGCGACTTCAAAGTAAATTCACACATGATCCAACATTGTTATAAAACATATCCTGCAAGCTTTGTAGCAATTGGACAAACAGTGCACTTTGTTTAAAATGTCTACAAAGGATTTGTCAAAAACATTTATTTTAAATTCAGTGTGATATGTAGCTCAGTTCAGCTCACGGCAATTTGAGAAAAGCAGATGAGCAACACAAAAACAATCGCTAATAAAGCCGCAAACTGCGATTCCAAGATCAAATTATGATTTGCGTCATTCCACGTCCAGTTGTGCATTTAAAGTGCCCTCTAGTGGTCAATTTGAATAAGACTTGCAGTGTTTGTGCAAGGTCATTGTGTAGACGTTTCTTGCATTTTTAGCACCACCTGGTGTTCAATTTGAATGAGACATTCTGGGCGTGGTTCAGGTACTTATGAGGACACATCCTGAGAGAGTTGGGATGATGGGACAATGAATATGTGATCTATAGTAAAATATGTGTAATGCCACTCACCTATCTTGCGCTTGTAGCGCCCTCTAGTGGCGTATACATATATATATATATATATATAAAACTGCCTGGGTATATCTGGGGCACTTATCTGAACATACCCTGTGAGTTTTGTGGGTTAGGGTACTAGTGGCGTATATATATAAAACTGTCTGGGTATATCTGGGGCACTTATCTGAACATACCCTGTGAGTTTTGTGGGTCAGGGTACTAGTGGCGTATATATATAAAACTGTCTGGGTATATCTGGGGCACTTATCTGAACATACCCTGTGAGTTTTGATTGATTGATGATTGGCCTTAAGGTTGCTGATTTGTATTTATTTATTTCCAGACCCAAGCCCCTTTTGAAGTTCATTGGTCAATAACTTGAAAAGTAATAGTAATAATAATAACCAAAACAGACAAACCTAATAACATAACCCTATTGTGTTCTCTTACTGCAAGGGAACAACAGATATCATCTGTTTTTATATGTAAGTCCACCTACTGTGAAGCAAACACCTCATGAGAGCTGCTGGGATGCCAATGACTCAATACTGCTTTCTATTTTGAGTTCCGCCAATGGGGAAAATATTCATATCTTTCAGATAGTAGCTACCACTGGAACAGCTTTTTAGCTTCAAATGGATAAAATGGAGAGAATGTTTTTTTTTCTTAAAATACTAAAACATTTATTTAATTTTATCCTACGTATTATATTCCCTTTCTTAACATTAACTTAAAGATGCTGATGAGAAAATGAGGAAAGTTAATGACTCAGCAACTATTCAGCTGCAGCCAATGTAGTACATTTAGCCTTGCTTTGCTAACGAGACCCCAAGGGTGAAAACATGTCAAGTCTAATGAAAGTCATAATCTAATAGAGATGAGGTCCAATGCAGTGGAAAACTGAAGTTGAAGGAGGTTAATTTAATCTTGGATGTGTTGTTTTTTGAAATATATTTAGACTAGTGTACCTGTTTATTCTTCACAGCTGGGATTCTGTTCTAAATATATTGCCCAATTGAAATGTCCCCCTCAACAGTAATTTGCCCTGGGATTTTTCAATTGCCTTTCACCAAACACCTTTAAAGAGTTAAGTAAATTAGATAATGTAGTCTATTGGTTCCTTTAGTAACAGTGTGCACTTTTTTTCTTCTTCACTATGGAAACATGGTTTTCCACTAGTGTTGAATGAGCTTACACTATTTGTCCCAACTAAAACTGTTCTTCAAATATAGTTCCAGTTCTATTGAGTCTAATTGAGTGAGAAATAATTTCTCTTGGTTTTGTGTATTTTCTTTTCAGATTCCGAAACAACAGAGGATGAAGGTGACCAATTTCAGACCAAAGAACATGGTGGGGATGTTGAGGACCAGGCTGTGCACACCGGTATCCACCATGTTTCCATCTTGCAATTATTCCTTTAGACAAATATGGATTTTGTTAATTTTCTGTTTTACTGATTTCCACTAATTCTACAATATTGCAACAGTTATAGACATTAGTGAGAAAACTGAAACTCGCAATGTATGTGCAGTGGATTGAGCTGAAAACACACCATTGGCACTTGATAAAGTTATTATGGTGAAGATTTTAGCAGCAACTTTCACATTTATTCATCTACATGATGAATGCAAGTTCAATATTTGCTCCTTCAGCCCTGTTGTGGAAATACTGGCTCTTTAGCTGCTTATTGCTCCACTGTTTTATAATCTAGTCGCTAAGTTAGTCTGTGTCCGTTCGGTGCTGGGTGTGTAATGTACAGTTGGTAAAACAGAGCTTTTTCTGTGAAAACAACTGGCTACTTTGGCTGAAAACAAGGCTGACAAGAGATGAGTTTGCATGCTGGAAAACCTTTTTATTTGATAATCTATGCAATATTGCTTACCTGTATCATATATCATATCTCCTCTTTACATGAGATGCAGTGATGGACACATGTGCAGAAGATGACAGTAGAACACATGGATACGAGGATCACTCCATGACAACCAGGCAAGGCAAAGAAACATGCAAATAACCCTAGCTGTTAAAATAACTCAGGCTTCTGATTGTATTATTGGACTTAGATTCCCTACTAAAATACAATGAGAACACAAAGTGAATTAGTAACAACTTACTGATTCCAACAGATTTTGCTTCAAACCCTTTATTTCAGAAGCCAGTCAGAGAATATTTCAAGAGAATCCCCCCCACAAGCCCTCCCACCCCCATCCCCAAGACTCATCAAACGTCCCTCCTCTTCTCCAATGCCAAGTCGCTCTGGTTCAACTACACCTCTCAGCTTGCGGAGGAAAATTGTTGTGCCAACTGATTACCAAGACACAGTGCCTGCAGAGTTTGAAGAAAAGGTTAAGCAACCTAAATATGTGTCCCAAAGTAACACCCAAGACTACCGAGCACAAACCCCAGTGAGCGACTACTCCCGGAAAGAATTTACTCTCAGACCATCCCCAAAACTTACCAGGGCAAGCTCAAAGGTTTTTGAGAAGGTTCGTGGCTTAGAAGAGCGGAGACGAAGCCTCGATATTCCAGAGGGTTCCATCTCAGCAGGATCCTGGGCAGGGTTCAATCGGGCTGGATCTGTAGATTCAGATGATGGAGGAAGCCGCTTGGGCATCTCTAGAGAAAGTTCGAGGGAAGATTTAAGGGAGGCTTTGAAAGAGGATGCTGCTGAACGAAGATCTATGTTTAAACAGAGAGCTGCTTCGCTGGAGGAGAAACCTCGCTACTCCCAAAAAGTTCAGGACATTGAGAACAAGTTCACTGAGGAACTCCAGCGCATTAAAAAGCTTGTTGGCAAACCTCACCTAAAAAAGTCGTTTTCAACGGAACAGCTTACTCTAAAGAGCAGGCAGCGCCAACCTTTAAGGAAAATTGAACCTATTCCACCTCAAGTCCTTCAAAAGCTCCAGGAAAGGGAACGTGCCCAGTGGGCAAAGGAACAGAGAGAAAAAGAACATAGTCAGCAACCAATGCAACAGCAAGTACAGCAAGAACAAAATAAGTCCCAACCCCAAAAGACAGCAACAACTGTAATAGTCAGTAGATTTGGAGAAGTTGCAGGCACCCCAGAGTCCATGCAGTTATCCGACTTACCAGGACAACGATCAGTGAGAGAATTAAGTCGAGTCAGTCCAGTAATGGAAATCATTCAGAGATCATCATCACCATCATTATATCATCAACAAAGGGCAGAGTCGCCAAGCAGAAATGTTGCTGAGATGACATTACGTAAGGTTGAACGAAGGCCACCAAGTCCGCTTGTACAGAGGGTATCTCGAATGCAAGAATCCTCGCACATCCAAGAATCACTTGTGCAAACATCACAAAAGGATGAGACTTCGGGGAGAAAGACGCCAATAGAAGTAGCATTACGAAAAATTGAAAACAGACCTGAAAGCCCATTGGTACAAAAAAGGGCTGCCATTGTGCAAGACCTTCCTCATCAACCTCCTCCGAAACCCCCAAGGATGTCACCGGTCACTCCAACGGAGGAGAGAATGGAAGTGGATCCATCCAAACAAGCCTTCAAGATAAGAATCCCCACAATTATTGTTGAAGACGAAAAGATGGAAGAGGATGGTTATGTGAAGTCTAATGAGCCTCAGCAGAATACTGCTAGTGCCAAAGAGGGACGACAGCTGAAGACCAAAGGGAAGAACCGTCGCCCTCGACCCATGTCTCCAGAGTTAGGTTAGATTTGTTGTGCTTATTTTATTTAACTTTCTTTAGTATTGTGAAGTTCAAGTCTGCTTGCTTTTCATGTTTAATCAACCAATTACTCCTTACAAGAGGGGATTTTCCTCTAGTTTGATCACAGGGGAAAAATGACTTCAGGCGTGTCTTTTGTTAAACTGCAGATTCTTCAGATGATTCTTATGTGTCTGCTGGAGAAGACCCAATGGAGGCCCCTGTATTTGAGTTTCCCCTGCAGGACACTGTAGCATCTGCTGGTGCAGATGTGTTACTAAAATGCATCATTGCCGGCACCCCCCTTCCTGAAGGTAACATGTTGTACTTTGTGTTTTAACATCAAAGGCCTCACAGGTATTTTTGAATTGGAAAATGAATTAATCAAATAACAAATAGCTATTATAATTACTATATAATACTATACTATACTACTATATATTATTATACAAATAGCAAATCATTCTTTGTCTCCTCTGTCTTTTCTGTCAAAGTTACCTGGACGAAAGAAAATATGGAAATAACCAGCACTGCAAGTTACGCGGTCAAAGTGGAGGGGGAACGACACACCCTGCTCATCAAATCAGCTAGAATAAGTGATGGTGGGAAGTACTGTGTAACTGCTGTTAATCAGGTGGGAAAAGCATCCAGCAGAGCCACCCTTACAGTCAAAGCAGGTACGTTTGACTTTTAGGATATCAGATGAAATGAGTATATATAGTGCTGTTTTGTGGTGGTTTGCCTTCAGTCTCGACTCTTCAATGTGAAATAGTTTGATTAGCGATGATATGCAAAGGAGGTTCTATGACTCAGTTGGTTATTTTATATTAGAGCATTTCAACCACACAGGATAATGGACGTTAACATGAAAAGCATCTTGTGGCTGTGACTACCATGACAGACATGTTGTTTAGTGTTTTATTGTCATCAACACTGAAATGTATATATGTCTATGTCCATTTTACTTGGAGGTCAGTTGTTATTATAAACTGAAAATTGTTATTACAGTAATTTAAGAATACCCCACATAGAAAAAAACCATCTTCCTTACAGGGCATTGCGTTTGATCTTATTTCTCTCCCTTGCCATTATCTCACTGAGCAAAATGTCTCTGTCCTATATTCCAGCTGAACAACCTTACTTATAGTTACCATAGCAACGCAGAGGCAAAACTGAACCTATAAATTGCCCACTGAGGAACACTGGCTCCACCCACTATTGTTTGGATATAACATTTGACATTTCAGACTAATTATAATTTAGAGGGGATTTCTTTTTTTAAAATAAACAAACTCCTTGGACTCCTGTGCTCTTATTGAGCTGTGCTTTCAGGAACAAAAAATAAAGTTTACAGAGAAAAAAATGAAAGGTACATATAGGAATTGTTTGTAAGCAGGATTTTCTGAAACTACAAAATGAAACCTAATGTAACCTTGTTGCTTTTACAGAGTCTGTACAGGAACCAAAGGGAAACCTGGGCGTGCGTAGAGATATCAGCAGCCCTATTACATCTGATGAGGAGTATCTCAGTCCCCTGGAGGAAGGCCTGGATTTTGGAGGGCCAGAGCCCAAGCAAACATTTGACACACGATTCAGGGAACCCCCTGCATTCCTGGTGAGTCTGATTAGATACCCAATTAACTTTTAGAGTATGACAATTGTATGTATGCATGAAAATGTTTTATGCACAAGATGTCCCTATCAATATTAACTTTGCCTTATGAATGTGTTGTCTGACTGTGTGGTCATCCCATCAACAGATCTGTCAAATGAAACCTACAGGTAAAATGCATCGCTCAACTTCTAACTTACATTACATTTCAAACAGGTAACAATGAGTGATCAAGCTGTCATTGAAGGACAGGAAGTTACCATGTCTGTCAGAATAAGTGGACAACCCAAACCCATGCTGTATTGGTAGGTCCTCCCCACTTCCTCAAATTACTTAAATTCATTGCTTGCATGGATAAGGGACAAGACTGTCTCTGTATCACACAAACCAAGAGCAAGCTTGCTTGACTGCATAGTTTTTTCTATGGCATGCTGCTTTATTGCATCAGTTAAAGGGGAAAACTGGAAGAGGAATGTTTACTGCCTCACAATAACCAGGCTGACGGAATGATTTTCCCCCAGCCTGCCTATGGTCCCCCAGTGGCTAGAATTGGTGATAAGTGTAAAGCGAGCCCTGGGTATCCTGCTCTGCCTTGAGAAAATGTAAGCTCAGATGGGCCAACCTGGAATCTTGCCTCCCCTTTCTCTGTTTTGCCCGCCCAGAGAATTTGGCCCACCCTCAAAAGCTACAGACTCAAAAATGGCACATACTAAGATACTAAGGAAAGCTCATTGTGGGACT
>NC_045736.1:1701455-1705676 GCF_008692095.1 Etheostoma spectabile | reverse complement strand
CTGCACCAAGGCTGAATTTTGGGAAAGATATTTCAGATACAGTATTAGGGGACCACTAAAGTCTATATAAAAGAGACGTTCATACGTATTGGGGACCACTAAAGTCTATATAAAAGAGACTTCAGATCAGTATTAAGGGACCACTAAGTCTATATAAAGAGACTCAGGACAGTAAGGGGACCACTAAAGTCTAATAAAAGAGACTTCAGATACAGATTAGGGGACCACTAAAGTCTATATAAAAGACTTCAGATACAGTTTAAGGGACCACTAAAGTCTATATAAAAGAACTTCAGGTACAGTATTAGGGGACCACTAAGGTCATATAAAAGAGACTTCAGATACAGTATTAGGGGAATCACTAAGGTCTATATAAAAGCATCCAAAGAGCACCATGTCATTGGACCTTTAAGAATTATTACTAACACTTCCCAGATGGTCTGGTGTCATAGTCCAATTACCCATGCAGCATGGCTCGCTAATTTTCTCAGAGAAGAACAAGAACAAAACTAGTCCATTTTACTGAAAAGGCAACAGGGCATCTACTGTTACCTTATCTGTAACAGGGCATGTATTCCATGTTGCTTTATCAGTACAATGCATTGTCATGAACTGTGTCAGCTGAACAGTGCCTCCCACACTGGGAATTTTGAATTTTAATGAATCATTAAAGATTGAAAATTCAATTTGTAACCACTTTATAACAGTAATTACTAAGTTAAACAAAAGGAATTGACAGATGGACTAACACATTGTAGGTTTTGGTCTTCTCATGGGAATGGTGGACAATGAATGTAATGTAGAATAATGCCAGCCTTATCCTTTATTATAGAAGACAAGACTAGTCTAAATCATTCAGGCAGGTTCTGTCATTAGAGTTAGTTGTGACTCTCAAGAGACAATAGCAGAAAAGAATGTGCTAAACATAATATTGGCAGTCCTGGAGAATGTATCCCACCCCCCACCCCTTTTAAACAAGCCAGGAGAGAGCTTGCAGTTGGGGAAAAGTGTGTGCTTGGTCATCTATCATTGCATAAATTAAGTTTAAAAAAGCTCTGAGTGGTTTATGCATGATTCATCACTCATAATTCTACTCTTATGTAGGCTGAGGAACAGAGTTACAGTAAAATCAGGCCCACGTCACATTGTACGTGAGACAGAAGATGGCGCTTTTGAAATGACCATCAAGTCAGCAGTGAGATCGGACTCTGGGATTTACACCTGTAAGATCATTAATGAGTATGGGACAAAGCAGTGTGAAGGAAAGCTGGAGGTAAAAGGTACGCTTCTTTTCTAATATACAGGTTTGTGGTCTTTAAGAATGTACAAATACATATCTTACTTCCTTTCTGTGTTTCATAAATAGAGCTGTTTTTGAATTATCTACTTGCAACATTGTGACTCTATTGCTCACACTAATTTACTTGTTAATCAGTATATATATATTAATATATTGTGACCAGTGTGGTGTTGTGACTAGTTCACAACACCAACGTTCAGGTATCACTTAATAGCACTCTTCAGAAAATGTCCTTTATTTACACCCAGCGCCACCAGTGGAGCCAGG
Source organism: Etheostoma spectabile (assembly GCF_008692095.1). Classification (NCBI taxonomy): domain Eukaryota; kingdom Metazoa; phylum Chordata; class Actinopteri; order Perciformes; family Percidae; genus Etheostoma; species Etheostoma spectabile. Next base: position 1,704,109 of record NC_045736.1, on the reverse strand, counting down.
CCTGGCTGTCATTCGCCCGGTCAGGGACATCACAGCCAAGGCTGGAGAGACAGTTTTGTTTGAGTGTCATGTCATCGGACCGAAGGACACTGATGTGGACTGGCTTGCAGATGGGAAACTGATCCAGCCGGCGTTGCTCAACTGTAAGATGCACTTTGATGGGAGAAAGTGCCGGCTCCTGCTCAACTCCGTACACGAGGATGACAGTGGCACGTACATGTGCAAGCTCAGCACAGCTAAAGGTATTTCTCAAGAATACAAATCAAAATATGTGTGATACGAAATGGAACTGAATAGGGGTGTAGTAAAACTTCGATCTGGATCGATATATCGATCAATGTCAGTGATCAACAGTACAATATTACTGATGTAAAGTGACATATGATATCGTATCAAGGCACCTGAATTTAATCATATCATGGCAGGCTTTACAATATCAGCAAATATCTTATTGTTGTCCAAAGAATCTATATTTTAAATCTATAAATATGTAAATTTACACCAATAAAAATGATATCATCTATTGTCTCTTCTGCTACTTCTGAACTGAAATGTTTACTCCTCAGAGGAAGTGACTTCATGTGGCAACCTCAAAGTCATCCCTTCAATTGAACCTCTCTTCACTCGCAAGCTGGATGTTCTAGAAGTGATTGAGGGTCGTAATGCTCGATTTGATTGCAAAGTCAGTGGGACGCCATCTCCTAAGGTCATCTGGAACCACTTTGGTATGATGGATTTTACCTAATTGTTCTTGCACCCAGGTGCCTCACAGAACATCTTAAGCCTAAATGTACAGTTCACCGCAAAATCCAAACAAGTTTTTCCTTTCAAATGTATCTTCTGGTACCACAAGTTGAGCGTCATCTAGTTCTGTTATGTTCCAGAGAAGGCAGACATCTCTACAGCCAATATCTCCAACACTGGGTAATTCACAAAAAAAGAAATCTAGATTGATAAAAAGCACTACAAGTATGAGGAAAAAAATGTCTATTGGATTTTGGGGTGAACTGTCCATCCATGCTTGAATTGATCAACTCTTACCTTTTTCGTTTTATTTCTTACCCTCTCTGAGTTTTGCTGTTGATTTTGTGATTTATAACCCACTTTAGAACTAAAGTGATGTATTGCTCTCTTTTTTTCTTTTTAGACCATCCGCTCACAGAAAATGAAGACATTCGTATTCTTCAGGAAGGAGGCCGGCACTCTCTTTTCATTTCTCATGTGACCAATGAGGATGAGGGCTTTTACACTGTGACCGCCCGTAACAGTCACGGCGAGGCAGAGAGCTCCGCCGAACTTTACATACAAGAGCCTCGGCCAGCAATCTCCTCACAGATGTAAGATCCTGTTATTCTTTGGATGCTGGTTAGAGCTCTTGTGCATTTCATGGACCTTTCTAGATTATGAATTGTAATATGTTATAAGTTACATATTCTGCTATGTATCGTTCTGTTCCATGTCTACCCTTTTAGGGCTAAACTGGAGAAGATGCCATCGATCCCAGAGGAGCCAGAGGTCCCAGAGAATGAGGTGGAGCGTTTCACTATGCCTGACTTCATCAAACCCCTTTATGACCTGGATGTGATCGAGGGAAAAGAGGCTCTGCTGAAATGTAAAGTTGCTGGGTTGCCATACCCCACCATCGTCTGGTTCCACAATGGCAAAAGGATTGAGAGCACCGAGGACAGAAAGATGACACAGTGTAAGTGTTTGAAAATGGAAGAATAGTCAGCCAATGTTCAGGGCTATAAGTGCTCAAGCCTTCACAAAGCAGTTACACTTCATTGAAAGTTATAGTAAAATGAATAGTTTTTCAAAATGAAATTGAACAAAGTCCTTAGCAATTGCATAATGAAAAGGAAACTTTCTAAAATCAATTGAGTATGTCTTTGCTTTGCAGCATGTAAGGGAAAATATTCAGACAGAAATAACCTCAGGAACAATAAGAATTCACTGAGTTTCATTAAAACCACTTTTTGTGATGATCTTAATAGTCATGTACACTGAACAAAATTATAAAAGTAACGCTTTTGTGTTTGCTAAAAACCAGTCAGTATCTGGTGTTATGGTTAGGATTAGGGGTCATCCCTCTCTCTCTCTCTCTCTCTTTCTCGCTCTCTTTCTCTCGCTCAACCTGAGTGTTCATTGTTTAACCGACTTGAGTGGGAAAACATCACATTTGATGGCGTCAGGCACTTTGGAGAGGTGTTCTCTTCACAGATGAACCCTAACGATAACACCAGATACTGACTGTTTTTTTCTGTTGAATTTATAATAACATATAGGTTTTGTTATATGAGTCTAAACAAAAAAGTATGTTTGTCAATGCCTTCTATATGAAGATTCAGCCCAGTCTCATGGCAGTTAATGAAATGGTCATGTTATTTAATCTATTGATTTGTGTATAGGTCACATTAATGTTGTTATTTTTGGGTGTTAACTTTGAATTTTAACCCTTGTGTTGTCTTTCTGTCAAAATCGACGCTTTTTATCAATGTTTTGAACTTTTTCTTACTTTTTTCAACACCTGACGCTTTCAATGTTTGTCACTTGTTTTGACGTTTTCAACACTAACTTATTAACTGTAGTTTTACAGTTATTTTTGGATTTTATGGTCAATACACCTCATTTATAGGAAATTATACCTAATGTTT
>NC_045736.1:1701365-1701445 GCF_008692095.1 Etheostoma spectabile | reverse complement strand
AGCAGAAATTAGGAATTATTTAGACTAAAATTGAAGGAATTGTTGTTGATGGATAATCACAGACTGGAATATGTCAACTT
>NC_045736.1:1701241-1701355 GCF_008692095.1 Etheostoma spectabile | reverse complement strand
CTATTTCAAAAACACTTCAATTTGTTTTTTCAAATGCTACAAAATTGAATTAGACGCCCCAAAATTAATGAAAGTAGAGATTTGTACTTGCAAAAGAGCGTTGTGTGGAATCAA
>NC_045736.1:1667555-1701231 GCF_008692095.1 Etheostoma spectabile | reverse complement strand
GTTATTTTGGGGAATTAAAAAGAACACTGATATAGGAAAACGGTTCAATTTGACCCAAGGACAACATGAGGGTTAAAGTAATTTAGTTCAATGGTAAGCCTATTTCGTGATCATAGAACGATTACGGTAGTGAGTAGTATTGAAAAGCTGCACAGGGAGGTTGGTCGGTGGGATGGATGGGTCAAACAACATTCTCTTTCTAACAACGGGGAAATGAAACGCCACACGTCGGCCCCAAAAACGGGACAGTTGTGGTTAGGGAAAAAGAACAGCGAAAGGAACCGTCACACGTGGGACACGCCGACAACAACAAGACGGTTGTTGTAGTATGGCACTACCGTCTTGTTGTGTGCCACAGGGAACGCAGATTGTGTCCTTGCGTCTGGTGATCATGTCCCACATGTGGCGTTTCATTTCCCCGTTGTTGCAATCCCCAGAGCAGCCCAGTGTCATGGCAGTTTGTGAAATGGTGGAAGTGTCAAAGTGGAAATTAATAAATCAAAATAACGTAGCCATTCTACGAACTGGCATAAGACCGGGTTGGACAGTTACATAACAATTCATATGAGCTTTTTTTTGATCTGCCACCTGTATATATAAGGCCTGTTCAGGGAAAGATCATGGTAAAACTTATGTTGACTGTTAGTAGGTGAGTACCTAAACTCACTGGAGTTAAATTCAGACATGTTTGTTGTAAACCTGACCATCCACCCCAGTCTCCATCATAAGAGGATTTAAAGCTCTGTAACAATATCATGCTACTTCCAAGAATGGACAGTTAATACTCACACAACTACAAGAGTTTGCTTTTCAGACATTTTAAGTGATTTAAAGCAACATTAATTAATTAATAAAGTCATTAATTTTTTAGGTCTAAACAGTCTCATTTAATAGGCAGCGATTGTGTTTAATTTCACATTGAAACAGAAAGGTAAATTGCATAAGACCAGTATACCTTATATCCTTTTTTCTCTGCTTTCTCCCGTAGTCCGTGACATCCACAGCCTGGTCATCCGCTCTGTATGCCATGCCCATGGTGGTGTCTACAAGAGTGTCATCTCTAACAAAGTTGGCAAGGCCACCTGCTACGCTCATCTCTATGTCACAGGTGAATTTCATTCCATTTTTGGCATAAACCATGAAGAAAAACATAATTGGCTTCAAACTAGAACCACTCATACTAGCAGATTTGTTCGGGCAAAGACAGATCAGAAACATTTATGGACCTCTAATTCCATTGTCATAACTTTCAGATATCCTCCCTGACCCTCCCGATGGCACTCCAGTGATAGAGTCTATCACTGGTAAAACAATCACCTTGAGCTGGAAGAAACCAAGGAGGCTGGACCCTTCCATTGGTACGTAAGAATGATATTTAAAATCGTTTTGCGGGGAGACCTCTAGCTCACCAGTTGAGTATGCGTCCCATGTAGGCTTAGTCTTTGGAAGCGTTCTGGTTTTGAGTCTGCCCTGCGGCCCCTTGCTGCACGGCCCTTTTGCTGTGTGTCATCCCCTCTCTCCCCCCATTTCCTCTCTATCTGCACTACATCTAATAAAAAATTTCAATAGTCCCAAAAAATAATCTCAAGTAAATAAATAAAATAACTTTTTTTTTGTTCACCAAATCAGATAAGTAAATTATATTCAAAAAATAACATAGTATAGACAGAACTTATACGTAAAAAGAACACTTTTAAATGATTTTGTAATTATCTTTTTGTAGACGGATAAAAAAGTATTTTCAACATCGTAGTGTAGATTTAGCATGAAAACACTTTTTCTCTCCAGATGCCAGCTCCCTGATGTATGCCATCCAACAACAAGCCCTGGGCTCCATCCAGTGGATCATCATCGCTTCTGGCTTGAAGGAGACCACCTTCACCATCACCACCCTCTCCAAAGGTGTGCGCTATGCTTTCAGGGTCCTGACTATTACCTCCAAAGCCTTCAGCAAGCCCTCGCCTTCCACCGACCCAGTGCAGCTTCTGGACCGAGGTACATTCAGGCTTTTAAAGCATCCATCCATCCAACACTGTGTGCTAACAGTTTGTGAAATATTCTATTTGTGTACATTTTGGATTTACTTCTAGGTCCCTATCTTCAGGAGGCTCCAGTGATTATTGATAAGCCAGATATTGTCCATGTGATGGAAAACCAGTCAGTCACTATCACTGTCACCCTCAATCACGTCAACGCTGCAGTCATATGGAAGAGGTATCTGTGTCTCTGTTGTCAAGTTTCTTTTAATAACCTTTTATCTTTATTTTATTTTTACATAAATGCACTTTACCTGTATTTTCCTGTGATACCTTTTCCAACATACACAGTATACTCATGTACAGTAATTGTTTTAATTTTTAATTTTAATGTCATTGAACAAAGAAAAGAAACTGGCATATTCATAGGTTTATAACAACACTGCAGTTGTATTTGTAGTTTTGTTGTTAGTTCATGATTAGTTCACTAGTCCAAGTCAAGTGGTATAGGGTGGAAAGGTTGCCCCCAGGGGGGTCGCGAGCCAGAGAGGGGGGGTCGCGAGTTGATTTCCAGAAATAAATAAAAATTTAAAAACGATTAGAAATAGCCTGTTAGCCATGATTTTAACACAAGATAAAACTAGTGGATACATTTAAAATAAAACCAAGCAACTAAATAAAAAGGGAACAGCTGTTTTGATTTTCTTCTTTCCGAGTAGCGGTCTCCAACATTAACACTACAACGCGGGATTCCAAAAGTACTGGAACCGCAAGACTCTAAACTCTATAATCTGTCATGATAAATACCTAATTGCAATTTAATGCAGGTTCTGTGTAGGATACTTTAGAAAAACGAAAAACACCAAAATGTAAAATTAACGTGTTTAATTATACACTTGAGTTGCCCCGGTGCTTCAATAACCATAACATGGCATAGTAGTAAAACGTAATTATTCCATTCACATCTGAAAAATATGGTATGTAAACATGCAATAACCACTAAAAGTATTTTTTGAACATTTATAACCTAACCTAACCTGTCACCTGCCTCCGTGTTGGTGTCTGCGTGGTGCGCATTGCTCGGACCGCGTCCCCCCCACCCCGGGGTTCGGACCGCGCCCCGCTCCTTTCCTCCTCTAAAATGTGTCTCAGCTCCTCTGCAGTTGCTGCCTGAACTTCCTCCCGACAATGTCTGCTGGTGCCCTCTGGAGAGGATGTGTGTGATTCCAGCCAGTTTGAGGATGTATAAAGTTGTAAAACACGTAGGCAGCCACCGGCCATCTAGCTGTGTCCCGCTCCGTCCACAGAGCGAGCGCCGGCGCTGCCTTCTGGTCCAGAACGGAGTCCATCCCCGCCGTACTCAGTGGTAGCAGCGTTACCAACGGGCTTTACCTTCGCCCCATCGTGATGCCCACAGTTGTTACTCAGAACGATTAAAACCAACACCACGAAATACCGAATACTGTATGGCGAATAGGTAAAAGGGATTTTTTTTTTTTGGCTAGTGTGTAATGTATATAAAAACTATTTTAAATTAAAATATAGAGCTTTTTAACTTGCTGTGCTCCAAACTACTGCACATCCACCTCCTTAGGTGAGATTAAGTTCAAATTAAAGTATGAGTAAATTACTGTAGAATAATGTCATGGCTGTTGTGTTATTTTGTGTGTAATAGCTCATGTTTGGATACGCCTGTAGTGCGTGCGCGGTTGCGCGCAATGTTTATAGTGGGGGAGGTGGGGGGGGGCGTGGGGTCGCGAGTCACTTGCACCGTTACTTTGGGGGTCGCGGGCTGAAAGTTTTGGGAACCCCTGTATTAGAGGATAGTCAGGGTGTATGGCAATACATATAGGCAGCCGTTTATTTCCAAGTGATTATCAAAGATTGCAGAACAGTGAAAAGGTTTTTTATTGTGCCCTGAATCAGCCTCAAGCAAGAGCCAAAACACACACCACACCTGCCCAGTGAGTCCGCTGCTCTACTCTCCATCGACAACATATTAATCCAGGGTTACAATACAAACACTTCTCCACAGGAGGGGAGCGGCCCTCGCCAGCAAGCCAGGCCTGTATGAAATGACTATGCCAGATGATGACCAGCAAACGCTGAAGCTACTTAAAGTCAAGAGTGCTGACATCGGAGAGATGCAATTTGTGGCTTCCAACAAGTATGGGAGTGACAGTTGTACCTTCAGCGTTGAGATGGCAGGTAGGCAGTACATCTATCTGTCTATCTGTCTGTCCATCCGTCCGTCCGTCTGTCAGTTAACTTGGTTTTTCACTTTAGTAACTTGATATTTCACCTTTGCATCTCTGTCCACAGCTCCACCAACATTTGAAACCATCATGGAGGACCTGGACGTTTGTACCGGGGAGACCCCTCGCTTTGCTGTGGTTGTGGAGGGCAAACCCATTCCTGACATCCTCTGGTTCAAGGTTTTTAACCATTTTAGCAGTCAAACATTAATTTACCGTAATACAGTAAGTGAATACCAAGATAAACTGAACTATACATCGGGGTGTGTTTTTTAGTTACTTTTTTTTTTTACAGTAAATGGAGATTTACCAAACCAATCTTTTTTTTTGTATAAATCTATGAAGAACCATTGCCAAAACGTACAGTATTTACTTTCAGAATGATGTCCTGCTGTCGGAGAGCAGTCATTACACATTTGTGTACGATGATAATGAATGCTCCCTGGTGGTCCTAAACGCTCGCCCAGAAGACTCCGGGGTTTACACATGCACTGCCAGGAACTTGGCAGGATCTGTGTCCTGTAAAGCTGAACTCACCATTCATGAAGGTAAGAGGTCAATTTATCAGAGCCATACAAAATCTAACACTCCTTGAATGCATGGCTAACAAGCTAAGTGAGGGAACTAATATTTACCATGCGGTATTGTCATTATTTCGAGTGAGAGTTCCCTTTTTTAATAAAAACTTGCTCATTACTGTAGCTAAACATAAAGAGGATCCAATGGACGATGAGGAGACTATTCTAAGAAAAATGCGCAGACTCACTGACAACTATGACATTCACAAGGAAATTGGAAGGTAAGGCATTTTAAAGGCAGCATTTTAAAACCCATACTTTGATGGAATATAATGCAAAATAACCGTTTTCCGCACAATACCCCAACATATGCTGTATTTCCTTGTGTCTTAATGCCTCCGAACAGATTTTGAATCATTCTGGACTTGAGTAGTGATAAACTGAATTTTCCTCCTGATTTCCTTCCTCCAGAGGTGCATTTTCTTACGTGAAACGTGTGACCCAAAAGGTTGGCAAAATGGAGTATGCTGCAAAGTTTATCTCCACAAGGGCCAAGAAGAAGGCGTCTGCTCGGAGAGAGATGAACCTGCTTTCCAAGCTGGACCACGAGAGAATCCTTTACTTTCAGGATGCCTTCGAGAAAAAGAATGCAGTCATCATCATCACTGAATTGTATCCTTATAATGCTGTTAAAACACAAGCACTCTGATGCAAATTAAACATTTAGCCCTGGAAAGTAGGTGAAATTATATGAAATGATATGAATAAAACAAATGAGCTGTTGCACTTTTCTTTATGTAGTTGTACGCATTGTGTTCTGAAAAGCTTTTATTAAAAGGTCTTATAGTCTAGTCTTAGTCTATATGTATATATATACTGTAAATGATTACAAACAATTAGCAGTTATTGTATAATGCGTCTAAAGTCCCAGAAAGAATAGACTTAATGAATCTCTACAGATGTCATGAAGAGCTGCTTGACCGATTTACAAAGAAATCTACAGTAATGGAGTCTGATGTAAGTCCTATGTCAGCAAATCTTACACTATACACTTTAATGTCAGTATAATAATCAAATGTATGTCATCTATTTATCAAATAAACTATGACTGTACTGGTATGTTTTTGTTTTGGAACCACCAGGTGCGTTCATGTATAAGACAACTGATTGAGGGTGTGGACTACCTTCATCATCTAAACATCATACACCTGGACATTAAGGTAGATAGTCATGGATCCTTGCTCTCCCACTTATTCATTGTCTTCCTCTCTATATAAAAAAACATTTAGTAGAAATGGAACACTGGAAAAGTTTTTGTTCTTACAATTAACTAATGATTATACAAAATTATGGCAGAACATGATCAATTATTATTCTTTTATTCTTTCCTCAGCCTGATAACATCCTCATGGCAGACTCCCTGGGTGATCAGATCCGAATCTGTGACTTCGGTAACGCAGTGCAGCTTACACCTGATGAGGCTCAATACTGCAAATATGGCACACCAGAATTTGTCGCTCCAGAAATTGTCAATCAGACCCCTGTGTCAAAAGCAACAGACATCTGGTAAATTATGTCTTGAACTTGGAGTTTGCTTGTTTTCTGTTAACACACAGCCTTTTTCTAATTGTTTTCTTTATTTTCCAAGGTCAATTGGAGTTATTGCATACCTGTGGTAAGTATAATTTTGATTAAAATGGTTTATTTTCTTTGTTATTAAATGTATTTCAGGATGCTGAATATCAATGTCAGTTTTTGACATGTTTGCCTGTTCAGGCCTACCTGTCATTAAACTTGAGTATTTCCTTCTGTTATCAGTCTGACCGGAGTTTCTCCATTTGCTGGAGAGAATGACCGCTGCTCCGCACTGAACATCCGGAACTATAACGTGGCCTTTGAGGAGAGCATGTTTGCTGAGCTTTGCCGAGAGGCTAAAGGGTTCATCATAAAACTGCTGGTAGCAGACAGGCTGTAAGTTACTCTTATTGGGAAAATACATCTATACATATCTAATTTATAATTGCAACAAGCCATTCAGGAAATGAGTTCTACTGAATAATGCATGAGATATTGAAAGACATATTTTCAGTCAATCCTGATGTCTGAAACCATCCAAAATACAATCTTAGTCTATACAGTATAGTCTTTTAGGTAAACACAGTGTATCAGAATGAGAAATCCGATTGAAAACAATGTCTTTATTTAACATCTATCAATAAACTTGGCATTACTTGTAAAAACACACAAATACAAACCAGATTATGTCAACAACAATGAGATGATGACGTGGAGTGTGGAGTTTGTGAATTCAATATCTATCAATATGTCTCATTCACTATTCTCAGATATAATAAATATGTTCACATTTTAATGTAATATTGAAAGGTGAACTTGGATATTTTTTGAATTTTATTTAATATTTATTTCCTTTGTGGCCTGTTATAGATATACCCTTACATTTTTATGTAATTAATAATAATTAAAGTAATAATAGTAGTATAATAGTTAATTTTTCAAAGCTGTTTAAATAACGCTAGAACATGTCAAAGCTGTCACCACAGTTTCCTCTACCAATTTGTTACTTCATAGAGAAAATTTTTCCATGATAAGTGAAGTAGCTCATGTTAATGATTTTTCAATATTAGATGCTTATCAGATACTCATTTGGTTTTTAAATTCCATTTTTCTCTAGTGCTTGTCTGTAGGTCTTATACGACCACATTCCTCTGGTGCTTTTAGGATTTTTAGAATTAAGGATAGCTAAGAAAACCAAGTTTATTAAGGTAGATAATAGAAGGGTGACCTCTACCTCACCAAGTGCGAGCGGACGCCCCATGTTGGCTGAGTCCTGTGCAGCGGCCTGGGTTCGAAACCAGCACTTTGCTACATCCCCCATCTCTCTCCCACCTTTCCTGTCTGTCCACTGTCACTCTGAAATCCCTAAATTAAAAAGAATAATGGATAGATAATAGATAATGGAACAAAAATGTGCATAAACCTGGAAGACTGAAATATGCCAACATTTTCCTCTAGGAGACCTAATACTCAAGAATGTCTCCGACACCCCTGGTTCAAGGTAAGACTAGGCTATTGGTACTTCACGCTACAGTGTTAATCATCGACAACCTCTTTCTGCAGTAATTTCTCCTTGACGATACCTTGCTTCTTCTAATTTCTTTTCATTACATTTAATGTCTATTTATTGTACAGATACTGAGCAAGGGGAAGGCCATAAGTACAGAGGCCCTGAAGAAGTTTGTATCTCGCAGAAAATGGCAGGTGGGGGATGTTGTGTTGCCTAGTCTGGCTTTCTATATTGCATTGCGTTACAATTAGAATGCCTATACATAATTATATGGTCGCATCTTTTGAATGTTTTAACTGTATCATGTTTCCTCTTTAACAGCGTTCACTAATCAGCTATAAATCAAAAATGGTCATGAGGTCCATACCTGAGTTGCTAAACGATTCCTCCAGCCATGTCTCCATTGCCGTTCCCAGACACCTTAAAGAAGGTTCCCCTTTGCCATCATCATCTTCAGATTCTGATGAAGACATTGGTGAACTGCCATTTATTCCAATGCCACTTAACATGGAATTTTCTGGATCACGGATATCACTTAATGACATCCAGACCAATGAGCAGGAAACAGGAAAGCAGGACGGAACAAGTATATTGTCTGGGTCTCCTGCTCAAGCCCAGAAGGCAATGGAGTGTGACACTAAAGAAACAGATAAAGAAGGGGTTGAATTATCAAGTAAAGGCCGCCTGCGGAAAAGGCTGTCACAAGAAAATGACAAGGGTTCCTCAGATGAAGAATCCCCTGCTGAATTGCCTCAAAAGTCACAGCTGACTAGAAAACCCCTGCGAAGGGGTTCAAGCATGGAGTCGGACAAACCAGAGGGTGGACGACGAAGGGGAGAGCTAAGACGTGGAGGCTCAGCCGACAGTGCATTGCTGCTCCGTATTACACCGGAGGAAGAAGCTGGAGAAGGAAACCAAGAGAATGGGAGGAGAGTTCTCAAGAAAGCTGTCTCTATGGAACTACCGAGGAGGAGCACCAGCCCAGGAACTGCCAAGATGAGTCAAGAAGACTATGCTCTTAAACTGGAGCTGATGAGACAGCGACTGCTTCGTGGTGGCTCTGTGGACAACAAGATGAGTGGGCTGAGAGGACCGCTGTTGGAAACATTAGGAATGGGAGATGAAAAACGTTCAATAACCTCAGATCGCTACTCTCGTACTGCTCGTTTGGGCCCATCCCCACTAATCAGAGCTGCATCCAGCGACTCTGCAATGGAGGACGTTCCCAAACCCAAAGTTTTGCGCAAAACTGCTTCCTTCAGTCAAGGTGATTCCGAGCCCATAGCTTTACATCGCCGTTTAGGAGCTCCCTTGGAGATACCCTTGGCGCAGGTAGAAGAGAGAAGGCTCAAGGAGGCTATATCTATGTCATCTCTCACTGAGCAAATCAAGCTAGACTCCCGTCCAGTAACTCCCAGGGAACCTTCACCAAAACCGCAGTCCCCTGAGTCTATTGTGCAGGAATGTCCAACCAAAACAGAAAGCGAGGAGTCATTAATGGAGAAAGAGATAAAGACTGATGACATTATGAAGGAAAAGATGGATGGGCTGAACACAGATAGTAATTTTGATGAAAGATCAAGCACAAGTGGTTTCTCAGAGAAGGACATGAGCATTTCAGAAGAACCAATGATTGAATCAGAGTGTACGGGCCAGGGAATTCCTACACCTCCTCCTGGGGCCCAAAGCTCGAAACTTGAAGAGAAAATGGAAGAAGAAAGAGAGAGCGAGCAAGAAGAAAAAGGAGAGATTATGAAAGAAGAAGAGGAAAGAATTGTCAGTGTTGCTGAATTTAATGAAAAAGGAAATTACGTCTCTGAAGCAAATGTAAAAGAAGAACGTACTATGTCTGCAAAATCTTCTGATATGGTCATAACCACAAGCTCAGTTATGGTGAGACCTACACAGGAATATCCCCATCCATCAACAAATGTTCTGTCAACTTATGTACCACCCTCGCTTCCTGCTCGAGTTGTTCTTCCAGATGGAAGCATGTCAGCATATGCAAGTATTATGCAGACCATCATGGTCCCTGCAGTTCAGCCTCTCAATGACCAACCTTTAGGCCCTTCCACACCCATTGTTGCTCTAGCCACCACATCATCCTCAGTATCAACTGACACATTGGTACCCACTTCTCCTCCTGCCAACATGTCCTCTGCTTTACCTGGTCCACCAAAGTCAGCCATTATGTCAACCTTTGAGCATGCTGCGGTGTACTCCCGTGTAGCATCACCTGAAATGATGACAAAAGAACCCAGTCCACCGAAGACTACCATACATTCTTCATCCCATCAAGAGCTCTCGGCAGGAGTTGACTTCAAGGACATTACCTCTGAAGAGGTCTTTGAGGCACGCTTCAAAAAACGTGAATCGTCCCTCTCAAGAAGTCTCAAATTTCTGTCGCGGTCAAAGAATGAAGACAAATCCCAAGCGATTTCATCAGAATCCACAGAATCAGGTGAAGAGATATACAGACCGGGGCCAATCGGTGCACCATTGCAATTAGCACCAAGGAGACTTGAGGAGAAGTCAAAGTCAGTCTTGGACCTTCGTGAAGCTCAAAAGGACCAAGGCTTTATGAAAAGGCTCTCTATGCGCCTGAAGAGAACTCCGTCAACTGAGCGCAAGGACGAAACAACCAAAGAAGAGGATTCCATTGCTTCAAGACGTAGGCTTTCTTGGACTCTCGGGCGAAGAGGGTCACAAGAGAAGAAGGAAGTGGAGATGACGTGCTTGGAAGCTGGAGATAATGCGTCGGTGGAACAAGATGAAAAGGAGCTAAAGAAACCCAATGAATCCCCTGTCTTGGCAATGCGCAGAAAGATTGAATCAACAGTAGCGGGCATCTCCACAAGAATTCGCAGTTTCTCAGAGGAAAGGAAAGCATCAGAGGACAAGGAAACCAAGAGGACACCCATTATTTCATTGCTTCGTCGTTCAACGTCAGAGAGCCGTGCTATGAGGAATGTCAGTGTTCCTCAGAACCAGCTGGCATCTCAGGCCAGTAATGGTGCCTCATCAGAATCTCTAGACTCCATGTCCAGCCTAAAGTCAGAAACACCTAAGGGTATGCAAGGTATATACTCATACGTCTTATCTTTGAAAAGTTTTATGTTCTCTATGTTTGGAGAGTAAGAAAGTACTTTCTTAAATGCATGATGGTTGATTCATGGAGACAATTGTTTTTTTCTTGAACAGTTGTGGAGGCTGAGCGCAGATCCCGCTGGGACAGATGGGGCCTGACCAGAGGGAAGCGAGACAAGACTGTATCACAGCCGGACATACCAACAGCAATCTCCAGAGAAAATAGTTCCTTACGTTCACGCCATTACTCCAGACTAGCTTCTGGTAAGTTACACAGGAGTGTGCATGAAGAGATTCTGATTGCACTGTGTCAAGGGTAAGGTAATGCAAGCTCAAAGCAATAATTTGACATTTGGAGAGATAAGCTTAATCGCTTTCTTCCCCAGAGTTAGATAAGAAGACCACTCTTGTATCTTTCCATTAAATATAGGGTAGTTAGTTAATCAGCAGCAGCTTAGCTTAGCAGAAGAACTTTAAGTTTCCTTTCTTACACATTGCATGCTGCATGATCTACCAAACCATAACACACAAATGTATGTCAACATCAGTAAACAAATGAAATTTTTTTGCTTTGTAAATGTACATGTGATGCCTTTTTATTGCTCATACATATATCTCTTTATGGCAATAGCAAAATTGAAGAAGGTTATGGGGGAAGAACACAAAGACAAAGGTTCCCACTGATCCTTTGTCAGAAGTTGTACAGTGGTTCCAGTGATTTCTGTCTTAATCATCATTGGATACAGCAAATCATAACTTTTAATTTTACTTATGAATATTTGGACATTATTTAAGTGATGCAATGTCTTTTGCTCCAAGATTTTCCTCCAGTATTCCACATAAAGCTAAGAGATCACGTCCTGTTGGAGGGGGATCCTGTCACACTCAGCTGTCTGCCAGCAGGCAGCCCCCACCCACACATCACCTGGATGAAAGGTAAGGATCTCTGATGCAAACAAGGCAGTGTTACCTAAGTAATGGCGTTTTTCCATTAATGGTACCTCCTCAACTCGCCTCGGCTCGACTCAACTGGACCGCGGTACCCCGTCTTCCGGTTGTTTTGTTCAGGACCCCACCCCCATCTGTCGCTAGCAATAATGACGCAGTGATTTGTGACGATTCTCTGCGACCAATCCGTAGTCTGCAGGTTTTCACGTCACGTTTGGTAGGTAGTACTACAAAAAGTTCCTGTTAGCAGGTACCAGGGACTTTTTTTGTAATGGAAAACCAAAAAAGGCAAGTAGAGTCAAGGCGAGGTGAGTAGATACCATGCAGTGAAAAAACAGCATCATGGTCTCACAGATGGATGGTCAAAATCACTTCATTTGCTAATTACAATCATTTACATAATTATTCTTGGGTTTATGAGTGCGGCAGAGAGGAAGAAACAAAATGACTCCCCTGTGTTTTCTGACCACGGTGGGAAATCTGTTGTCGATTTCATGTTGTTTACGGTGAAGGAGAACCAGTAAATGAGTACAGGGAAATGTAACCTACCAATCCCAGCCAAGCAGACCAATCACAGTTGTCGCTGCGATGTGTAGTTACATTTCTGAGGAGGTGCACTTCAGGCTACTGCATAGGGTGCAGCGTAGGGTCCGTATCAACGCATACCTACGTACATACCTGCGTACATACCTACTCAGTAGATTTAACACAGAACCATAAATCAAGCTTTACATTGCATCTCATACACACATACTAACATATGGTCCCATGATAAGAGAAGTTGCAGGAGAAGTGTTTATCTCAACAGATAACAGTTAACGCGCTTTGTCATTTTAATTTATGATGTTAAACTTGAGTCTTCATCATTATGTCTCATAATAAAAGACTTAATTTTATGCATGTTTCCTCAGATAAGAAGCCCCTGGAGATTGATACCAGGATGAACATGATCGCCTGCCCTGATGGCCGGCAGCTACTGATGATCATGCAAACCACCAAAAAGGATGCAGGGGTCTACGAATGTGTTGCTACAAACCCCCTGGCCGCAGTGTCCAGCTCTTGCACAATATCTCTTGCTCGTAAGATCTGAGACATACATCACTTTTATTATAGTACTTTATAGTACCATATATAAATAAAGAAAGTAATAAAGAGTTATAGTCTACTGGACAGAGAACAGAGAGCCTGACAAGACACTGAAGGCCAAGTGATATGTATATACTGTACGTAATATGGATACCTTTGTTTTTACAGGTCTGCCTAATCATCCTGGGACCCCTGAAATACCTCAGAAGTACAACAACACAGCCCTGGTACTGTGGAGGCCGTCAGACACAATTGCTCCCTGCACATACTCTCTGGAGAGGAAAGCAGAAGGTCAGTGTTTACTGACAATTATTCCACATTTTATTCCCCCTTTTTAGATTGAACCCCATGGATGCATGATGTAGGTTTTAAAAAGGTTACATAGATCCAAGAGTAATGGAGTTTCGAACCATATGCTGTGTGTTGCCCAGAATACTGAGGTTTTTCTGTCCATGCAACGCACCTATTCTCATCAAACAAGTTAATGGCATAATGTGTAGGATTTTCCTAAAAAGCAATGTATAGACTAATTCAAAATTATTCCCTACTCAGTCGTCACTTATGACCCACTAGTAAGTGTATGGTGGCATCTATTATCTGCAGGGACCCTGCCCTATGCCTGTATTTTCTCTTTTCTTATTATTTTTGTGGGATTGTGGAATCTTTATGGGCATCATCAAAGAGCAGTTGGGCTCAGCAAAGAACAGTTGGGCTCAGCAAAGAGCTGTTGGGCTCAGCAAAGAGCAGTTGGGCTCAGCAAAGAGCAGTTAGCTCAGCAAAGAGCTGTTGGGCTCAGCAAAGAGCTGTTGGGCTCAGCAAAGAGCTGTTGGGGCAGGTTGTGCAGCCCATTCTCATTCCCAACCGCTGCTTTGACTCAAGGGTGAGTTTGCCTGACACAGACACACAGAAACAGACAGGATGAATCTCTGCATTAACTCATAATCCAGCAATGTGGCCCCTTCCTGCATATGTAACTGCAACATAACTGCTATAAGAACCATCAGAAATCCTCTGATTTACTTCATTCACTCCAAAAGGGTTGCACAGCCTCCCGTTTTGAGAAGTACCCGTATGTGCCTGTCTGATTTATACCTTAAAGGTTGCCATGGCAACTTGTGTGCTAGGATATATATATAGTGGTGAAGGTGAAGTAGCAAATTACATGTATATGTTTATGGATAATGAAATCTAACCTGAAACATAAATACAGTGTAGCAGCCTTGCAACATAAGAACCACTATGGACTAATGGAGTTTTTTTTTGTACTTTATCAATATCTCAACACACATGAGATATGAGACTCATTTATAAATTGCAAAACAAGGTGTCTGTGTGTATTTGATTTAAAATATGGCAAGTGTAATGTAATATAACTATAAATTGTCTCTTGAATTAAAATCTTTACTCCCCAGGTGAGACCAACTGGTTGATCGTGGCTACAGGGGTGGCCGACTGTTATTACAATGTGGTTGACTTGCCAGCAGGAGGCTCCTTCAGGTTCAGGGTGGCATGTGTCAATAAAGCTGGGCAGGGCCCCTATAGCAACCTCTCAGAAGTAGTAAGCCTGGATGCTTCAGGTATGTATTATCTCCAAAAAAGTCATTGAGAACTTGGTATTTGTTTTAGATAAGGCCAACAGTAATTCACTATCAATGCACTATGTTATTTATGTCCCTAACATAACAGATACAGTCAGATGCAACAGATTGAAATAAAAAAAACATTTTTTTGTGTGTTTAACTGTAGTTTCTGTTTTGCCCAACTCATTTTAGGTTTTTATGTGTAGGTTGTGTTGGAATTTAAAATTTTATATGTGCTTAAACATTGTGGTTGATTTGCATTATACATTCAAGTCAAAAGGTAAACGCATTATTTCAACATAAATGGAGACATGTTGGTCATGCATTAAGTTTGTTGATGGTTGTTTGTTGCATTAAGTTGTTTTGCAATACTCTGTTCTATAACATAACATGTTCTGGTATATTCCATTATAATCCAGCTCTCCTAAATGTGTTAAAAGCAGAATTGATTGTTAGGGATGCTTCCTGAATCTGGTTTCAGTCCCACTTTTACAGCCCACTGATCTTTTCCTGAACTGAGGGTTATAAACTCTCAGTCACATTCCAAATGAAAAGATAACGAATAAGCGCACACACACATCACTGTGGTCTAAAGACCCCACCCTTTGTGGAAAAGACTAGGGGTCCAAGAGCCAGAGAGGCAGACAAATTTGGGGGAGAGCCGTGTTAGGTTGACTCTGTATTTGTCTCTAGGATATCCTATGTAATAAAATGGATTCACACATCCACATCTGAGATTTTGGCTACTAATTGAATGAACCCTGAGAATGGAGCAGGATTTAGCTCCAACAGTTGATAATACCATTTGTCTTGGACCGCGTACATTACATACCTTATTGGACAATATGTTCATACTTATATCAATTCAAGTCTTTGAGGTGTATCCTTCCTCTTATTGCCCCTCCCCTTTTCTTTCATTAGAACCAGCTAAATCCAGTGCTACTGTGGTGGTCAAGACTGTCCCTGCAACTACTCCCCCTGTGGTGGTGATGTCATCAATGAAAGTGCCTCCCATTAAACCAGCTCCCAGTAAATCCACTGTAGTAACACCTGTCCCTCCCTCAACTTCAGCTCCCGCTCCCTCTGTGGCTAAATCTGCTTCTCCAGTGACCATCAAACCCACTGAGCAGATTGAAGCTAGTCACCCTGCTGTTACTGCACCTGTAAGTACATCTCCCTCTGAACAAGCTCCTGTTCAGACTACCAACGGTGTCCAAGCCACGGTAGCCAAAGCCAAGACCACCATTAGCATTAGTGTGAGCAAAGCCCAAACCAAATTGGCACCCCCCCCTCTTGTCCCACCCAAACCTCGGAGTCCTGTAAATGTAGCCCCCAGCAAATCTCCTGTACCACCATCTGCACCTGCCATCGGGAAACCTATTTCATCTGTTCCCATGTATGTGCCAGCTGCGGCTGCGCGGGTTACTCCACCTTCACAATCTAGTTCCACACCGACAACTAACACCCGTTCAGCCACTCCTGTGACTCTGTCACCCCCAGTGACTGTGTCACAACCCATGACTGTGTCGTCACCGTTGGCTGTCTCACGGCCCGTGGTGGTGGTGCAGAGCTTGACACCACTGCTGCAGGGAGGGGACAGCCGGAGTACCCCATCTGGACAGGTCACACCATCTGGACGGGCCACACCATCTGGACGGGCCACACCTTCGGGACGCAGGACGCCTTTGGGCAAGCCTGGAGAGGGATCTCTGCGCCAGGGAGTTCCACAGAAGCCTTACACCTTCATGGATGAAAAAGCAAGGTAATCACTACTAATGGAACCTGACTAAGATATACAAAACCTGATTTAAGTAAAACTAACTCAAACGTGCGCTGACAACTTTAAACTGTACTTAGAAAACAAGATATTTTAAAGATGCTATAATCAACATTATTATATTTATAAAAGATTAAAGAGACAGTTCACCCCAAAATACATAGTTTTTCTTTTATTTGTTGTGCTATTTATCAATCTAGATTATTCTGGTGTGAGTTGCCCAGTGTTGGAGATATTTGCCATAGAGATGTCATCCTTTTCTCCAATAAGGCATTTGGCTTGTGGTGCACAAAAAAGAGCAATTGAAGCTTTCCAGAAATCATGACCGGGATACTCAAAAATAAACCCTTTCCACTAATCCCTACATCTTGCTTTAACGTCTTATAACTCATGGATTTGTGGCCTACTGTTTGATCTGTTGTTGTTTTTAGCAACAGCAGGCCGCTGTTTTCAGCAACAACAAAAAGAACTTGGCAAAGGGACCACTGACTTATTCTTTGTCACACAGGGGTCGTTTTGGTGTGATCCGTGAGTGCCGGGAAAACGCCACAGGCAACCTCTTTATGGCCAAGATTGTTCCATATGAGGCTGACAGCAAGCAGACGGTGCTGCAGGAATACGACATTCTCAAGTCACTTCATCATGACAGGATCATGGCCCTGCATGAAGCTTACGTCACACCACGCTACTTGGTGCTGATCTCCGAGTACTGCAGTGGGAAGGAGCTGCTCTTCAGCCTCATTGACAGGTGAAGCCAAACAGCTGTACTTGTTAAATTGGTTCCTTGTCTTTGTTTTAAACTGAAAAAACAGGATTTATTTAGAAATGCATTGCTAAGCAACTGCCTCAAAATATTCTCCCTCTCACAAGCTGATTTCTGGTGGGTTTCAGGTTACGTTACTCCGAGGATGACGTGGTCACCTATATTGTGCAGATCCTCCAGGGTCTGGACTATCTCCACACCCGACGCATCCTCCACCTGGACATCAAGCCAGAGAACATCATCATCACCTACATGAACGTCATCAAGATCATTGACTTTGGCAGCGCTCAGACTTACAACCCTCTTTTCCTCAAGCAGTTCAGCCCTCCTATTGGGACCCTTGAGTATATGTGTAAGAGCCCTGTTTGTTCATTTTACATTACCACAGGAGATGTAAAATTAAAGCTTTGCTAATCAGTATTTTTATGTTAACATAGAATAAATGATACCCAAATTCCCTCAACTATGTGAAACTTATTAGCATTAATTGCTCATTGTTTTGGTTTTGTGACCCAGAACATTTACTGTTTTCATTCAGTCTCACTGCTCTAATCAGCATCATTTTTAGACGCAGTAGGCGGCTGTTTCTACAGAAAGAGCCCTAATAAACCAATCACTATTTGCTTTAGAGGATGGTAGAGACCAAATCAGAGCTTAAATGAGTGTGAACATTTGACTTTGTGACTGCTGGATGTGTAAATAAGCAACTCTTTGCTAACACTTTAGCAAAATCGACCTCATAATGTAATAGGAAAGTGTGTTTACAGCTTGTTGCGCTGCCCTCAAGTGGCCAAAAATCAATGATTGCTCTCATTGGATTGCTAAGGTCAATATTATTCCTGTACTGAGTGTTTAGTTAGATTAATATTAAATTACTTAAATTGTATTTACTCAGTGAGGCTAATTTAAATCATTATCTATTTCACAAGAGGGACATGAGGACAAAGTATATATTCACACATGATTATGACTAAGTTGATTTGTCCACACAAAGCAATTACCACTGGCCCTAATTATACAATCACAAATACAAGTCCCTAGGAGAAATGAATGTCCCTGTGCATATTGAGAGAAATCATTGAATAGAAATGTGTTTTAGGGATTTATGAAGGTATTGATGGTGGTTAGGATGATTAAGGTAAGACACTTAGAGGAATAAACAACTTCAGAATTACATAAACTGTTTTGTCAGTGGACATGCACTAGCTACAAAATCCCAGGAGTATTATAACCTAACTAATCAACTAAAAAATATGCGTTCACACATTTAAAAAGACCACAGACAACATCAATAAATATTCACTGCATAGTATGAAGACCATTTGCAGATGTAATCAAAGTTCTGTGTAAAACAATGAAGCCTCAACATCTTTCCTTTCTTCAGCTCCAGAGATGTTGAAAGGGGATGTTGTCGGTCCTCCAGCTGACATCTGGAGCGTGGGTGTATTGACTTTCATCATGTGAGTACTGATTTCATAGCTTCCAGCCAGCAGGCCCTCTTCAAATAGACATGGTATACTGTTCTTTATGTGAAATGAGGCTTGGGATTTCAGATCTCAGGTCTTTTCTATATACTGTGATTTTCATGGTCTGAACATTTGGTTGCTCTTGTGATATTATTTTGGTTTACAAGTAGTATATATCCATGACATTCCACTTCCGGGATTGCTCTCGTTCCTCCAAAATTCCACCGGATGTCACTCCATTCGGATGTCTGTTTTCGGATGTCTCGTTTCCTTCCACTTTCTTTGTGTTGTCATTTTTAAACTATGGTTAACTGCTCCTTAGATCTCTGCAGGGTAAATCCAGACAGCTAGCTAGACCTGAGTTTTGGTCTGGCCATGCGAGACTAATTCACAACTAACCTAAGGAACCATCTTAGATATCATCCTGCTTTGTTGACATGTTTTGAGGGTGTCAAAAAAACTTCCCTCTGATTTTCCAGGCTAAGCGGCAAGTCGCCTTTCATTGAAAATGATCCTCAGGAGACTGAAGCCAGGATCCAGGCGGCAAAGTTTGACCTCTCTAAACTCTACCAGAATGTGTCCCAAAGTGCCTCTCTGTTTCTTAAAAAGATCCTCTGTAGCTACCCTTGGTAAGCGAAACATTAGTCCTTTTTGTAGTTGCCATATTGCACAGAATAACTATCTTTGCTTTTTGCTGAGACCTAATTTCACAGCACTTTGCAGTACTTTTTTACACTCCATTGTATGCTGCCCTTTCTGTTTTTAACATTTGGATCGTCACTGTCTGATCTTCAACAGGGCCCGTCCCTCCATCAAGGACTGCTTCAATAACTCCTGGCTTCAGGATGCCTACCTGATGCGCCTTCGCAGGCAGACTCTCACCTTTACAACTACCCGTCTCAAGGAATTCTTGGCCGACCAGCAGCGCAGGCGAGAGGAGGTGGCCACCAAGCACAAAGTCCTCCTGCGGTCCTACCAGAGCTCGCCACAAACCCCCACCAGCCCCGCCACGCCAAATGTGCCAATTTCACACTCCACACCTCTCACCCAATGAAAACAGGCTTCCAAAAGCCAGTTGTCATGACTTTACGGGGGGGGGGGGGGGGGGGACACCATCCTCAGAGCTAGACACGACTTCAAGCCCTGAAATGGGGTGGTCCCTTCAAGGTTTGACTTGCTTGGGAGAAAAATAAAAACTCAAGAAACAATCAGTGGCTGTGATCTACAGAGACGTTCTCATCTGCTTCTGAAAGAGAATCTAGAGAATGCTTTTACACTTAAGGGAACTCTTTCAAAGTTACATGAGCCTGACTGTTTTTTATATGGTGGACCTTGTTCATGCAAGGCAGGATGTTGTCTTCAAGTTAGTACCTCAAGGTTTGTAACTTTGCATACATTTTGGATAAATTACTTCCTTTCTTACTGTCAACTCTACAATGATTAGAGGGAATGCATTGTACTTACCTACCGCGAAAGGCCTAAAATTGCTGCAATTAATTAACAATTTAATGTTAAAAACATTGTTTCATTTAGGTTATTGACGAGATTCCAAAATGTTGAACACTTTTAAAACAAGGAGTATGTTTCTGACCAGAAGTTAATTCTATGATATCTAATTTTGTGTCCATGATAAAAGAGAGCCCAGAATAGGGCGAAGTATTGGCTCTCCATAAACTTAATCCAACTTTAACTAAAGCAGTGTAATTCGTGCTACAGTACCTGACTTTTTTTCAATTTCTGTAGCATCTCACAGATTGTCAAGATTGTAGCAGTTCCAGTTACTTTGTTCAGAGTTTTTTTAAAGTGTAAATTAAGGTCACAGAATACAAAGGAGGATTCTCTACGTCTAAAGGGCTTTTAGAAAAGGACTCTTATAATTAGTACAAATTTCTGCCCTAATGTTAGTGAATATAGTAAGGATTCTCAAAATCAGAGTTTTGCGTTGGAATTCGTTATTAGATCATGATTTTTGCTCCAAGTGACGCTATGCACAGCATAAGTGGCTCTATGCAGTATGGTCACTAGTTGTTTCACCACAAGTAAGCTAAGAACCAGAGCATTGGCTTCCAGTTCAGCTTAGCTCTTCCACTCAGCCCAGTGTAGAGGATCCTGTGGGATTAGCCACGCAGAGATGTTTGCACTCATTTCTGAGTTTACTAAAATGACGTTTACAAGTTTGCTGAGTCAGTCGGTCAGTGTATTCTTAGAGTGTGCGTACAGCACTTTGCCTGAGATACGAGATCTTTATTAAATGTAAGATTATTCAGGGCTTTAGTGCTAAACTCAATCGCTTTAGAAACCCACTGGTGATACTGGGGTGCCTCCAAGTGCCCTTAACAAGTTAGCATCAGTTAGCATAACAATAGCCTTTCCAACCCATTGAGAAAGGATGTTCCTTAGGACATTGATGATAATATTAATTCTTAATTTAGCTGTAATTTTCCATTTTTAAAAGCTACTGTTTAAAAAAAAAAAAAAAAGAGAGAGTTTGATTTATTAGGTTTTTATAAATGATAGCTTTTAAATGCTGAACCTTTAATAAATAAAGTTAGATTTAAAATGGTTAGAAAGAAATTATTATTTATTGATTCCCTTAATTAAGTGGCATACACCTTTTTGGTTTCCAGCCCATAGAAGCTTGAAAGACTCTGTACACATTAATATGCAATATTACAGCCCATGCAGACTATACACATCATGGAATCAGAAATTTAAAAAAACTCAGACAATCATTCGAGCTTTAGGAAATATTTAATTCATTTTTAAGCGACACCTCTTATTCCACGCTCTGTATATGAGAAATATTGAGGGATGTACAGTACCTCTAAATAAAAAATGACATTATTAAATCAGTGAAAGACCTGATGTCATCAGCTGCTTCGGGGTCTTCTCATCAGACACCCTCGCCCAGGCGACCGTGCCGGGGGGGGATCCGGTCCCAGCTTGTGTCCAGGTGGCTTAATTCGCCCCACCAGTCATCCCTCTTGATCCAAAGCCAAAGGGAAGCCTTTCTAGCGGCTTCCAAGATGTTCTTGATGGCTCTTTGTTTCTGCAGTCCACAGAAAAAACAAGTCAAGAGAATGTAAATGAGAGGATGGATTTGTAAACCATTACAAAATGGGGTAATTAATGAATTGTAATTTTTTTCACTTTGGTTTTAGTCCCTTAAAACACGTAACTTTTCTTGCAATTGGCCACGTACCGACTCTTGTCCCTTGGATTGAAAGTAGAACGCAGTGGCATATTGGTGTTTAATGTCTGATTTCAGATATATTGTTACGTCTCACCCCACAGAATATGGCCATTATCCCTTCTGGTTGGGTTGGTCCTAAATATTTGTTTTGGAAGTCTACCCTCAGGTGTCAGTACCAGCACCTTTGCTTTAACAACACATTGATCATTTATCAGTGATCCTCATTTCTTGGTAAAGACATGGCTATGTTGTATTGTTTCTTTCATATTGCTTTGCCTCGTGAGGGTAAATTCCGTTTTAAGACCAGCATGTGAAACACTTGCACAAACGTCAGATTTTTCATCACTTTGCTGTCCCGCGTGTTAATATCAAGAGGATTCATTTTATTATACATAAAGTATCAAGTACTGCAATCAGACACTGATAAGTCTTTTACGACAATATCACAAAAAGCTGTGTCACACATTCAGAAAAAATCAAGAGTTTTAATCTGTGTATTGACTGACAGAGATTGTTAGTAATTCTATGAAATTATTTTACTAGCTCTATATATTCTAATGCTATTGCTTGTCTTTTGGGCTCAGTCATTTTCCTATGCAGAGTAGAAGTTGAGCACAGAGGGAGTTGTTTTAAACCTGAATGAAAACATGCAAGCGCAGCATGAGAATGCAATTCTTAACTGTCTGTCTCTGTGCAATATATTATGTTCTATAATCATATGAAATAAAACTAGAACTATTTGTAAACATTGTTTTGAAAAAAAAAAGATGTTGAACGCTCCACATTTTGTATTAAAATCCTATGCCGTACTTTGTTGAATTTGTTGCAGTGCCTCGTGATGGAAATTAGACCCACAGACAAAAAAACATGTTAAATGAATGATGATTTTTGATTATATGACTGTGACTGCTTTGTGTGTTTCGCAATTTGTTTATTTATTGATTGACTGTATTTGATATAGCTTCTGCTGTTTATTTTGTGACATTTCTGAATCTGGCATGAAAAAGGCATGACAGCTGTGAACAATAAAGGGAATATGACAAATAGATGTATTCTTTTGTATTTGTTTGGACAGTGGAACTATGTGTGGACGTGGAAGCAGTTTTAGGAATTTACGATTGGTGCTTGGAGCTGAAGAGACCACTTGAAATGTCTTTGCACTTTAATAGAAGAAGTCAGGTCATGATTTTATGATACTTTATGATCAAAAAATGTTCTCAGTTCAGGCTGAGGCCACACCCTCCACATGACCCTGACGACCAACAGATGTGTGCGTATTCTCACCAGGGACGACTCACATTTCAACCACAAACAAAACTATTAACTGCTCCAAATTCTCCTGAGTATTTGAAATGAAGGCTTTATAAGGACATACGTATGGCTGCAACATTTGTTGCTCATCCTCAATCAGTATGATCATGCTGAGTATTTTTTTACATCCAAAGAAGGAAAAGGACCGTCTAGGTGATGAGTTGTTCTCCCTGATCCTTGAGGACCTCCAGATATAAAGCATGAAGTGTTCTGGGTTGCCGCCTTTGGAGTGGATCTGGAGAAGAGAGCTGCTGCGGGAGGATCTCCAAGGTAAGAGATGTGACATTAAATACATGAGTAGTATCAGCATCCAAAATATTTTATTGATCCCCGAAGGGAAATTCTGTGTTACAGTTGCACAAATAGTATAAATATCAAGTAGAAATACAAATAAAGAAATGTAAGGAGTGTGGATAGGTACAGTATTTACATAGTCAAAGGTATGTTATGATACAGTATTTACGGTAGTGCATGAAATAAATTCTTGGTAAGGTTATGCTCATAATCCTTCTATTCTTTTCCAGTGGTCAGAGTATAAAGGCCCTTTTCACAGATTTCAACATGTCACAGTTGAAAAAGCACAAGTGCAATTAGTAAAATGAATAATGGCTGAATTCCATTTAGCTGGTTCAGTTGCAGGGTCCTATTGTCACAATGGCATGGCTTTGGGACACTTTGAGCCACCTGTGCTTTTCCTTCTATGACAAAAATGTCTGCTCTGATAAATTGGATTTTAAATAAGGGTTTTAACTAATTTCATGGTCCCTCCTTATGCTAACCTGCTCTGACCACGGCAGATGTCCAAAGTGAAGCCTGCACCCCCTCCTGGGTGCACTCTGAACATCAGCGATCCTCAGGTCCAGGAGGCTGCCGTCCGAATCCAAGCCTCGTATCGCGGCCACAGGTACACTATCCAGTGTCTGTCGGCATCACTGACATCCCAGTACCTTTGAGCAGAACTGAAAACATAAACGAATTCTTACATTCCTGTGTTTTATCACATAGGTCTCGTAAAGAGCTGCGGGAGAAGGGCCCTCCCAAGATCCTGCAGGATCTTAAAGATGTGGTTCTTGTTGAGGGCAGCGCTGCAAAGCTGGAGTGCAGAGTGAGCGCCTTCCCAGATCCTTTCATCGTCTGGTCCAAGGATGGAAAAGAACTAAAGGATGGTCCCAAGTACCGCTATGTTTTTGAAGACCCTGATTTTGTGGCGCTCGTGGTCAGAGATGGGGTTCTGGCTGATCTGGGAAAATACACGGTTTCCATTAAAAATCCATTTGGACAGACATACGGGTCTGCCTGTATTCTAGTGGAAGGTGGGTAGAGATCTTAGGCATGTGTTGTTTCTATTCTTCACAATGAGTCATGACACAAAGTTTAGTTTATTCTGCCCGAATCCTATTTTAATCAAACAGTTTCAAGAACTAGTTCAACTTTTATTACCTTTGGACAGGCTAGCTGTTTCCTCTTTTTTCCAGTTTTTATGCAAAGCTAAGTAAACCAGCGGCTGGGTGTGGACTTATATTATTATTTACAGGAAAGATATGAGAGTGGTGCCAATCATCTCATGTAACTTTTGGCAAGCAAGCAAATAAGGAGTATTTCCCAAAGTTGTTGCTCTAAACACCTAATTTTTCTTGAACAATGGATTATTATCTAAATAATGCGGCTGGGGCTCAGTGGTAGAGCGGTTGCCTGCCAATCGGAAGGTTGGGGGTTCTGGCCCTGCAGTCCCATGTCAAAGTGTCCTTGGGCAAGACACTGAACCCCGAGTTGCCCCCGGTGCTGCGCATCGGAGTGTGAATGTGTGTGAGTGTTTATCTGATGAGCAGGTGGCACCTTGTACGGCAGCCCCGGCCACAGTGTATGAATGTGTGTGAATGGTGAATGTTTCCTGTAGATGTAAAAGCGCTTTGAGCAGTTGTTAAGACTAGAAAAGCGCTATATAAATACAGCACATTTACATTACAACCGTTCCTAAACAATCATCAGTGAAAAGTAACTGAAGAAAGAGTTTTACCTGTGGACGGAAATGAGTTGATGCTAATGTTTGCTCCTGTCCTGGGACCTGTCTGAATCCAAGGCTTCAGTCCTCCAGGGATTAGTAGTGCCTCTTGTGTTCCAACATGCGTATCCTAGGATGACGAAGGAATGTATCCTGGTATTCTTACCCTAAACCTAATCTCACTCCTCATGCCTAAACCTAACCAATCCCAAAAACAAAGGCAACGAGTATTAGCCAATCCGAGACAGAGGAGGCCAGGACACTCCTTTGATTAGATTAGATTAGATTAGATTCAACTTTATTGTCATTACATAGGTACAGGTTCAAGGCAACAAAATGCAGTTTGGGTCAAACCAGACAGCATTTCGTTGCCTTTCACTTGTACGACTTTATCTTTGAGGCAATTGTAATTCTAGCATGTGTGATTGTCAATAAATGGTGTGGCTGACCAAGTATTTGCATCATGCACCCCTAGTCCCTGCTAAGGTTTCTAAAGGCCCAGACAACAAGAAGGCCAAAAGAGGGACAACAGTTGTCCTCAAGGCTGAAATAAGCGGGGAGCCTCCACCAGATGTTGCGTGGCTTAAAGATGGAGATGACATTGAAGAAGATGACAGGTAGGCTGTCTTAGAGATCCAATTAGGAGGAATGCTGTACTAATGCATTTATATATTGTGTGTGTACATAGAGAAAAGGCATTAGAGACACACACACACCATCCAATTACTGTAGACTGCAAATGAAGTGATTGTAATTAGAATTCTAGGGAAAGCATATTTAACATGTAGTGCTAATAGGTGCATTTGCAATTGTCTTTCAGGGTATTCTTTGACATTGGAGACACCAACACAATCTTGACCATCAAAAACGCAAAGTTGACTGATGCTGGCAAGTATGAGGTGTTTGTGGAGAACAACCTGGGCACAGACCAGTCCTTCGCTCGCGTCGACATCCTCTGATGTAACCTCTCAGCTACACTGATGCTAATGCAAAAGCCTCTTTTCTCTTATAGCGCAATCCAATGGGTAATATATGCTGCGTTTCTCAAGCTGTACATTCAATCATGCCCATGATAAAAATGTAAAGACTTTTTTTGCCAAGAGCTTTTGAGTTGTTGTTTTTTAAATGATCCATTATTGATGATAGGATAATCAGCATTTGTATTGTGGGACAAAAGTAGAGATTTCTAAAGACAGCATGCATACAGCATACAGACAGTTATGATGATAATATAATTTTGACATTTGACATAAAGATGAGAGGGTTACGTACAAGGGTACATGGAAGAGACGTGTGTAAGACAGTATCCCTAGTGTTGTTGTTATCAATGTAATTAATGTGTATCATTTCTCCTGTCGTGGTTGATATGAACAGCTTAGTCTTGTGGCCCTGACACACCAACCTGACGGTAGAAAAGGCCGTCGGGCTGACTGCCTCCACGGGTTGGCCAAAATAAATGATCCTCAGAACCCAATGAAACGCTGCTGACTGCCGACAGCAGCCGATTGGACAAACGCGTCACGTGCGTCTGGTTTCTCTAAGAATTCAAAGCCAGACCGTCATGGCGGCTTGTTCAGAATACAATCTTATATTTTACTAAAAAAGTTCACCAAAACGTGTTTCTGAAAACATTTTAAGCGAGAAATAGGCCAGGTTTTTGTCAGGTTTTGAGAGACTCTAGTCACTCTCATGTCGTTCCTTGTTTCTGGGTTAGCACTCCACCAATCAGATTGGTCACTTTGAGTCTGACTGCCGCCAGCGCCCGCCTTCTGACCGAGCACGTCGGAAGACCGCTATTTCTAACATTATTATTATTATTATCGACAGTCTGGCGTTATAATTTATTTGCCTTTGGTGCACTGTGGAGTGGGTAAGACGGGTTTTAGTGGCAGGCTAGCAGATTCTGTTGACTTGCGCTGGCCTAGCACCAGCTGGAAGGACAGGATGAAAAGTGTTGAAAACTGTCTCCACTAATAAAAAACACAAGGCTAACTTGGTAATAAGGTCTTTTGTCCAAAATTCTGAGCCGCCCCTTTAAGCCTTAATATCTCTTATCAAAAGAACCACTCATTAGAGTACAAAACTAATCAAAAGACCACAACTTCTTAAAAAGTATTTTGTATTTTGAAAGACAAGTTGGACATGAATGGAATTACTTGTGCACAGTCAGAGATATATTTTGCTACCAGCAGCGTAGCTGTGATCAGAGGAATTACAGTTCTCAGGTGTTAATGTAGTTAGTAATATAGTTATTAAATAATATCATTATATAGCTACAGAGGTTACACTGAGTGGATCAGGCGCACCAGAGAGACAGTCCACCCCTGCATTGTAACAGATTGCGTATATGAATGAGACAAATGCTCAGGAATCTCTCAGAGATACAAAAGTATCCAACAGCACCAACAGGTTAGAGTACATTGTACTCGCTCCCAGGTTGCTGTCCATTGCTCCTCATACTTTGGACGGGTTGAATGCAGTAATTGAATTTCACTACATTGTGCTGTGTGTATGTGACAAATAGGAATAAAGATGGTTTAGTTTTTTTGGTGACAATTTTTTTTTTGTGATCTTGTCGTATTCATATATTTAAAAAAAATCCCCCCATTCCCTATCAAAAAGTCTTTAGTTATTGGTAAATCATAGCCTACCTTCTTTTCTGGTTCAATAAAGGCCAAATAAATAGTTGCCTAGAACTCTGTAGCATGAATATCCATCTCTGTCTGTTCATATTTTATGTTGTGTTTATTTTCTATTAATCTATCATTTTAATTATCTATCTATTTATCTATCTATACAGTTGCAGTGATAACATGTTTTAAAAAATATTCTTGTTTACATGGGGGAAGTTTCTTTTTGAAAAATTTTCAGAAAGAAAGTTACTATGGTCTGGCACTTTAACCCCCTGCTGTTGTCCTGGGGTCAAATTTGACCCCTATTAACAATGTCTGTATCAGAAATATGACATTTTTAACCAAATTACCTCATGAAAACAGATGATTCCATGCAACACTCTTTGCAAATACAACTAATCACTTTCATTGAATTTCGGGTGTAAATAGAAATGGTTTCAAATCAGCATCCTGACAAACTCATCCACTCAACATACGCTCCTCTGATCTTAACTATTAGTCCAAATAATTCCTAATTTCTGCTTTATTAACTCATATTAGGTATAATTCTATACAAATGAGGGTTATTGACCATGGATTTCAAAAGTAGTATAAAACTAGTGGTACTAATGTGGTGTTAGTGAAATAAAAAGATGAAAATAAAAACAAGTGTTAATCTATTTGACCCGGGAGGACAACACAAGGGTTAAACACTGTCCCTTACTTCCTTTTTTTCTTGGTCGGTTTTAAGGCTGCCCCCGTCAAACGTCAACGTTTTGTTGGAGCCACTCTGTGGTTTGAACAAACTTTTAAAAACACGCCACGTGCCATTAACGGTTCACTTTAACTCCAGAAAATAGATTTTTTTTTAGCGATTAACAAGGTATATTGGAAAATATATCAAAAGTAGGAAAAATATCGGTTTTATACAGTGTTTTAGCACTTATATTCGGCGAAGTTACACTCAAAGTAAAACTAAACAAATACATGCCAAAAACACTTTGACGTGTATCAACGAGGTTTCTCCTAAACGAGCAACACGTTAACGTTACACGTATCTACTGAAAGCTTCACATCCTGCATTGTGGCTTTAAGAATGGGGCTTCCTTGAAACCGTCAAGTCCCATGTTAGCATGGTCAAATTGATGAACTTCTTCAACGTAACAACCTTAAGAAACAAACTATCTTAGACACTTTTAACGTTTTGCCTTTTAGAGCGGTTTGGACCGGTATGGTTTGTTTTGTAGCCCTTTCTGCTGTTTAGAGCGTTTCTTTATTTTTACGCTCAGTATGCGCGTTTGCAGACAGGGAGTGGCAAAATATAAATAATTATTTTGCCATAACTCCTCGAACTATTTTATACAGCAAAAAAAAACAACAACCCCGTCCTTATCTTTGAGTGACGGACCTAATGGACCATTCGCCGTCGATAATCACGCAAGTAACCAGAGACGAGGAGGACAATGCGACTTGTCGTGAGGATGGTGAGTTTGGGAAAAAGTTTTCTGAACTTTTCAGCTGCGCGTGACAATGTCAGCGAGGCACAGCTGCGGTGTTTTTGGACGTCGCGGTGTCAGAATGCTAACTGCAGCTCCGTGTACTAGCTCTGGGAATGCCTTATCGCTCTCAGAAACCTACATTTCTTTGGCTGAATGTTGAAAACATTTCTTCTAGCTTAGAGTATGTTTGAAACCGGGGACGCCTTCTGGGTAGGCCGAGCCAAAGCCACGAGCAGCCGCGTAGGAACTGTAGGCTATACCAATGGACAGGAATGTTGTTTAAACGAATGGGGAAGTAAAAACTAAGCCACTAAGTTGGCAGAGTTTGCATGCAGAGCGAGGAAAACGTGAGAAATAGTGGGTCTATTCAAAGGGGGCGGGGCCACTTTGACAGTTCACTGTTATTGTTTCGGACTTTGGTGTTGAGCAGCTTCCTTTGATCTCATCAAGATATCGCTAACCCTCGTGTTGTCTTCCCGGAGACCAACATTTAGTTTTTCGGTGTCAAAAGTTTAAGTTAAAACCTCCTTAAGACACTTTTGTCACTTTTCCCAAAGTTCTTTGTTGATATTTTTGGGACATTTTTGTTGTTGTTTTGAAGTTTTTGAAGCTTACTCCGACATTTGTTGTCACTTTTTGACGTTTCCTAACTTTTCCAGAAGATTTTTCTCACTTTTTACAATGTCTTTTTGGACGTTTTTTGTTTGTTTTTTTCCTTACATTTCTGTCACTGTCTTTCAGTGGTCTTAAATCTTTTTTTTTTCTTCTTAAAATGCTATAAGTTAAATAAAACAGCCAAATTCAATGAAAATATTTAACTGATCAGTTCTTTAACTTGTGAGATGGTTGTATGGAACCATCAACATCATTTTTTTTTTTTTTTTACAATTTGGTTGAGCAAAACCCAAATTTCTGATTTAGAAACTTTTTGAATATAGATAGATAGATAGATAGATAGATAGATAGATAGATAGATGAATACTTTATTAATTTTAGGCATCCAGTAGCAAGACAACCATAACACAACAAACACGTATACATACACATATTACACATACATAAGAATAAAAATAATCACTCACAGAAATGCAATGACCATGATAAGGTAAGATACTAAGATAGATTGTGTGCAATGTTGATAATGCAAAAGTGAACAGTGCAGTAGATCATGGTTAAATATTAACTATGACTATAAAGTTAATATTTAAGTAGTCTGCCTCAGTAGTATGGCTCTGTCCTATCGGTTATGGGTCAGTACTTATCGGTGTTTCTCTCACCAGTTGTGGGCTAGGAGGTGTTTCCTGAATCTTCTACATATCTTTTAATGTACAGCTCCCGAGCACAGCGGGACAATTCCTCCAACCAAAACTTGTAAAATGGATTAGCGCTCTCACAGGGTCAACCAAGCCTGGTGGAGATAAAGCCACACAACCTTGTCACGCTGTGTAAACTATGTGTAGTTTGAAATGTTCCCGGACAGGATGACTTAGTTTTAGCTGCATTCAGGTATTAGCCCTCGTCTTGTCTTCCCGTCGAAATTGAAAATCAACACTTTTGTTGACGCTTTTTATCGATATTTGTAACTTTTTCCTACGTTTTTGTCCCTTTTTTCAACACTTTTGACGCTTTTTTCAGTGTTTGCCACTTTTTTTGACGTTTTCAACACTATACACAAACATATTAACTTTAGTTTTAAAGTTATTTTTTGGGATTTCTGGTCAATAAACCTCATTTATAGGAAAGTATACCTAATGTTTGAGTTAGAAAAGCAGAAATTAGGAATTATTTAGACTAAAATTAAAGGAAGGGATGTTAATGGATAATCACAGACTGGAAAATGTCAACTTTTACTCAATACTATTTCAAAAACACTTCAGCTTGTTTTTTAAATTCTATAAAATTGAATAAGACACCCCAAAATTAATGAAAGTAGAGATTTGTACTTGCCAAAGAGCGTTGTGTGGAATCAATCATGTTATTTAGGTAAAAGATATAAAGTAAAGTATACATTATTATTATTATTATTATTATTATTTTGGGTAATTACAACTGGGTAGTTAAAAAGAACATTGATATAGGAAAACGGGTCAATTATCAACAACCATACATTCTTCTACTAGATATGTCATGATCTATACAGGCACACTAATCCCCTGTGTAACCAGGGCCGGCTCCAGCCATTTGGTTGCCATGGGATGAGTTTTGCACCCCATCACCTCAATGATATATGAATTAATAAACCCCTGGACTGTAATATTTCAGATAGTGTTTGAGAAAGATTTTTGCTCATGTTCAAAACTTTGTGCACATTCAAAATATAACTCCTCCCATCTGTGCTCTGAGATTTGGAGTTGTGATATTTTGAGAAAAATAAAGTCACAATGTTTTCAGAAAATAATCCAGTTAAATGACAATTAACTAAAGATTAATTAATTATCAATTAACCATCTATTAATGGTGGTTATTATAAAGTGTTAGCCACACATAGCCTGTTAGTTCTGACAATTTGATAAACAAACTGCCTATTATGGTTAAGTTAATGAAACCTCCAATTAACAAAACTGCTTTAAAATAAATGAATATTTAAATCATCGGGAGAGTTCAACTCTGCCTGACTCAGGACGTAGAAACGCAGGAATACATTTCCAACAAAGAATTCCCAACAGGGATCAGGGAAAATGTGCATCTTTACAGGATTAAACATAGCTTCAGTTAGCTTCAGTTCAACTTCAGTAAGTAAGTTTGAGATGAGTTATTATATATATGGCAGGTCTCAGGGTTTTTTGTTGTCAAATAGACTTACTGGAGCACAACATTCACTGGAGACAAGTATCAGTTGAATTAAATTGTGCCTCAATGTGACTCTAATTATGAACTAACTGTCCTTTGGCAGAGAGATAAAGATAGTGCAGCTTGTTTTTGTGAAAACCACTATCTGAATGAGCCTATCAGTTTAAAAGAGTGTGGTGACTGAATGAAAGAAGACTGACTGACTAAGAGTTGGGGTACTAAATTTCTAGTTACATGTTTTATCACACCACTGTGTGATGTGATGTGATTTGGTGCGTCTCATGCTATGGCATTCCCCTAACAGAATCGGAATGAACTGATAAAATCAAAATTAATTAATTATTGAATGACCTATCAGCAGTAAGCAGGATGAAGAAAGGATGGCCATAACTAAGTAGATAGATAGATAGATAGATGAATACTTTATTAATTTTAGGCATTTAGCCAGTGTTCAACTGTCACTGTGCCGTGTTTTTACTGTTATGTTTATTAAATCTGGGTCTGGTCAGAAGGTGGCAGCACCGTCCTGCTTACTGTACAAGCCAACTCCAACCTGCTCTTAGATTACTTCTTCCTGGCCAAGAGGTCATGAGTCCAAAACATGGCTGCTTTCCAGAAGTGAGGGGCCAGAGGAATTGCAAATGGGGAGCTGTCTTTAGCCTGACTGTAGTTTTAGGAATTGCTGCAGCCATATAGGTATTACCAAATAACTTCAGGAAAGTGTGTGTGTGTGTGTGTGTGTGTGTGTGTGTGTGGTGGGTGTGGTGTGTGTGTGTGTGTGTGTGTGTGTGTGTGTGTGTGTGTGTGTGTGTGTGTGTGTGTGTGTGTGTGTGTGTGTGTGTGTGTGTGTGTGTGTGTGTGTGTGTGTGTGTGTGTGTGTGTGTGTGTTAGAGCTGGGCAGCGATTACAATTTTTAATTGCAAAATTTCTCGATTAATCGCAAAATGAAATAATGAATTCAAAAGTAGTGTATATAGTGCAATTTTATCTTAAATGTTCTGCCATATGCACTAAAGTGCCGTAACATTTGTTCTGCAAAAACCTACCAGCATTTTGTTTCTAAAGTAGCAGTTAAATAAAACATTGAGTGTACATCTCAACTTTAACATAATGTATTTATTATGTCCAGAGATGAATTCCATCTGGTTGGAACGTGTTGCATAAGCGACTCCTTCTTATGTACATGTTCTTCTGTTGCTCTAACTCTGCAGCACTTGCTGGACTGGGTTTAGAGTGCCCCACAACTTTTCTGCACTTCGCAAGGACGCTGTCCAACGCGCTGTTAAGCAGAGACACTGAGGGACACTGTCCAACGCGCTGTAAAGCAGAGACACTGAGGGACACTGTCCAACGCGCTGTTAAGCAGAGACACTGAGGGACACTGTCCAACGCGCTGTAAAGCAGAGACACTGAGGGACACTGTCCAACGCGCTGTTAAGCAGAGACACTGTGGGACACTGTCCAACGCGCTGTAAAGCAGAGACACTGTGACAGAACGCTGGAGACCGGGGGCTAAGCAGGGGACATGATCAGAAGGCAGAAGGCTTGCAGCAGCGATCAGATTTCGTATCTATTCGTACTATCTGTGCTAACTGCGGGGACTTTATTTGACACATTCCAACGCTGTGCAACTTCAATAAAGTGTCCCGCGCATGTCTCAGCATAATGTTTGTCCTCTGGTTTCATTACAGTCAGAGCACTTGAATGCAGCGCCCACTTTTCATCAGT
>NC_045736.1:1664825-1667535 GCF_008692095.1 Etheostoma spectabile | reverse complement strand
GATAATTCTGGTTACCCAGTGAGTCCAGTAGTCCCTAGGGTGCATGTTGTAGCGTGGTTGTTTTTGCAGTCCTCTCCTTTTCATACAACTCGTGTATTGTTCTTGTGATTGTGCGTGTTGAGGGAATCTCATACCCGCCGTTGTTGTTGCGATTCTCAGACCGACGTCCTCCACGACCCTACTGGGCCTGCAGTCTGTAGCTATCCACGTTGCTATGGCATTTGTTAGCTTCTCTTGCCTTTGTTTATCTAAACTTACCCCCACGCTGCATCTAACGTATTCTGTCAAAGCCTCGCCCACTGTGTGTTTTGTTGAATGAATTGCTGGTATCAACTGTCAAGGTGATTTTTCAGACTGGAAGTAGCCTACTCCGGTGATAAGAAAATTCAACTTTGCAGTATTTACCAAGCCTGTGAGCAACAAACTTTTACGATAATAAAGAAATAATAAAAACTGCGTTAACGCGCAATAAAAAAATTGTCGGCGTTAATTAATTAATTAGTTAACGCAATAATAACGCGTTAACTTGCCCAGCCCTAATATATATATATATATATATATATATATATATATATATATATATATATATATATTTTTCATTGTCATGTTCTGCACCATCATTCACTGAAGTAAGCACATCAACTTCAACTGGAATAACTACAGTTGTCTTTTCATCATTGGACTTAAGGTGAATATTTTCAGATGCAAACATGGTTCTGACCTGAGCCGCTTGGCCACCGTAAACCTGCCATACTATTTGCTCTTGAGGGATGTGAAGCAAGTTGTCAGTTTGTAACAGAATATCAGGTGTCAAAGTGGCGGAAAGTCATGGTCATGGGAGGCCTCATTCTTTCTGTGTCTGGATAGGAATAGAAGCAGTCCCAATGCCTGCCTAGCCAGAGAGCGTCCCAGATAAGCCTGCTTTCAACTAAGTAGGCTAAAAAAATGCTGATGTGGCGCTAGGTTGTTACTGCCCCTTGGATATGCTATAACCTCGTTATCAGTGTCTGAGCCTCCTAGGCAGAGAGGTGTGAGGAATGTTGCTCTACAGTTTGCTTCTTGCCCCTTTCTGCTATCGTGAGACTGATTTAAGTAAAAGCCAAATTGAAAATTAGGTGCAACTAAGGAAGCTAGCTACAATCACGTTAATGGGATTACCCATAAATAGAAAATGCTATGCTTAGTGAATGAGCTTACTTGCTAGAACTCGGCTGACTGTGGTTGCTTCTGTTTTTAACTTGGCTAAGCAAGGTTTATAATCTCCCCAGTAGGGCTGCACAATTAATCAAATCTTTATCACGATCACGTTTTTGGCTTCCCACGATCAAATTTGTGTGATCAAGTGATATTTTAAATGGGTCATTCTGTTCAGAGACTGCTCTGTTTTTTTTTTCCTGATCGTGAGCCAGTCAGAGTAGTTCCCTGCACCGCGCAGCTTAGTTTCTAGATGTAGACAGTCCCAGAGGACAGAGTAACGGGAGGAAAACTCAACAGATAGCAGTCGGTCATACGTCGGTCTCAAGGTTTACCAGTTTACCAGTAAACGCAACATTTTGTCCCGTCTGTGTTGTTTTTTAGACAACAGCAGTGACCAGTGCTAGTTAGTGTCTGTTAGCTTACGGAGCTCTCGAGTAGTAGCGTGTGAGACGGAGCTGCTGGACTTGGGCAAGAGATGTGACCCATGGTCAGAATATCATAGTTCATAAAAATGCAGCGCAGTGACGATACAGACGTTTCAGACACGCCACGTGTGTAACTCCACTGACCCGCCATTCAACCCATGCTGGACCCGTTCATAATGAATCAGTCACTCTGTGAGTAGCGTATGATAATATACAATAATTTTCATTTACATGTGTTGTACAATGTACAACATTAACATAAGAGGAATGTAGCACAATATGGATGTGAAAGAGGTTAGTAATAGCCTATGTGACAATAAAATATGTTTTGGTTAAAATCAACAATTAATCGTGATAATAAATTGTGATCTCAATATTGATCAGAACAATCAGGATTTTCATTTTGGCCATAATCATGCAGCCCTACTCCCCAGTGCCCTTTAAAATCTGGTTGCAGACAACTACAATCAGTTTGTAGCTCTTAAATAGCAGAGGTTTGGTGTTTAAAGGTTGTCCCTGGTCCAGCATGCCATGTAGACTAGACCCATCTACAGATTAGGATCCAACCCACATGTAACATGGGGCAGCTCTGAGAAAATCTGGTATGCCTCACAAGCATTTACTGTGTGTGGTGTGTGTGTGTGTGTGTGTGTGTGTGTGTGTGTGTGTGTGTGTGTGTGTGGTGTGTGTATTGTATGTATGTAAATATATATATTATTATATATATATATATATTATATATAACACTCACCAAAAGGATTAATAGAACACCTGTTCAATTTCTCATTAATGCTTATCTAATCACCAATCACATGGCAGTTGCTTCATGCATTTAGGGGTGTGGTCCTGGTCCAGACCATCTCCTGACTCCAAACTGAATGTCAGAATGGGAAAGAAAGGTGATTTAACAATTTTGAGCGTGGCATGGTTGTTGGTGCCAGAGGGGCCGGTCTGAGTATTTCACATCGCTCAGTTACTGGGATTTTCACGCACAACCATTTCTAGGGTTTACAAAGAATGATGAGAAAAGGGAAAAACCTCCAGTATGCGGCAGTCCTGTGAAAATGCCTTGTTGATGCTAGAGGTCA
>NC_045736.1:1664281-1664815 GCF_008692095.1 Etheostoma spectabile | reverse complement strand
GGCCAACTGATTCAAGCTGATAGAAGAGTAACTTTGGCTGAAATAACCACTCGTTACAACCGAGGTATGCTGCAAAGCATTTGTGAAGTCACAACACGCACAACCTTGAGGCTGATGGGCTACAACAGCAGAAGACCCCACCGGGTACCACTCATCTCCACTGCAAATAGGAAAAAGAGGCTACAATATGCAAGAGCTCACCAAAATTGGACAGTTGAAGACTGGAAAAATGTTGCCTGGTCTGATGAGTCTTGATTTCTGTTGAGACATTCAGATGGTAGAGTCAGAATTTGGCGTAAACAGAATGAGAACATGAACCCATCATGCCTTGTTACCACTGTGCAGGCTGGTGGTGGTGGTGTAATGGTGTGGGGGATGTTTTCTTGGCACACTTTAGGCCCCTTAGTGCCAATTGGGCATTGTTTAAATGCCACGGCCCGATGACCATCTGGATGATCGAGGAGGATTGGGAGAAGGTCATGTGGTCTGATGAGACAGAAATAGAGCTTTTTGGTCTAAACTCCAGTCGCCGTG
>NC_045736.1:1660757-1664263 GCF_008692095.1 Etheostoma spectabile | reverse complement strand
AGGAAGAAGAAGGATGAGTACAACCCCAAGAACACCATCCCAACCGTGAAGCATGGAGTGAACACTCTGCAGTGATTCTGAAGTAATTTTGCAATTTCACATGAGAATTAAAACAATTTTCACTTTTTGTGGCAAATGTCAGGCAGGCCTAATTCTCCCTTGTTTCATGGGTTATTCTCATTCTTATGGCTGATCCTTGTTTTTTGTAATGTCCCCAAAACAACAAAAAAACATTTATTTCATATGATAAAATATGTATAAACATATGATGCACTCAACACCTACTCAAATGGATGATGTGCTCCAATGCCTAATTGAAGATGTGAGTCAAAAAATCTTAAACAATCAGGCGACTTGGTGGCCTGCGGGTTTGAGATGCTAACCTGGCAAATTAAATAAACAAAAGAGGTTACACAATTTGAACTTTCACCCTAACTTGGCGTTTCTTTGACCACTTGAAAATATTTAGAGCAGTAGTGGTAGTGTGCACATTCCCACCGGTGAGGTGCAGGGCAAAAAGGGTCTGGATACCACTGAAAAGAATGAGATGCCCTCATTATCAGTAGAGTGTAAATATTTCCATTGAGCTCCCCTTTATTTGCAATTTTTCACATGGTTCTCATGCAATTGACTTGTCTGGATATCAAATGGTTAAATAGTAATGTGGCTATTAATTTTATAGTTTTATTGATCATCTCACAGTAATTATACATCATATCTATTAGAGCATTATCTATCTTAATTTGCACATAAGAAACCAAAGGGGATTGAAATGAGACCTGTTCAAATGGCTTGTGGTTTGTGAGCTCTCTTGTTTTGGACCTTATATCATTCTATCAGCAGCCGGTGCAGCTTGGGTTTCAGTTGACATTTGCAATGTAGACATGATCAATAGAAAAATTTTGGAATTACATAATACTGCAGAGTTTACAGTGTCAGCTCTATAATGAAGTTATTATGAAGCATTTCTTTGCAGTGTAAACACACAGCACGGTAATTTCCTGTTGTGGATTGTAGGTGACAAGGTTTTGTTTGTGACTCTTTATGGCCTGGTGGTAGTATGCGGGTCTATATATACACATAGAATATCGTCATTAACCGCTGTCAGCAGCTGCCGTGGCAGGCTATTTTAAGCACTCCGATGTGTAATATCAGTAGAGGTAATGCACTGAGCAGCGTGATGTTTTTTAACACTTCAAGCTTCACCTGCCCAGTCCCCTCACACATTTGCACACACACCTTTCATCCTGTGACCAAGAGGGCTATGTCCCAACAAGCATGCCCGCAGCATAACGACAGCTCTCCAGGGGCTTTGTCCACTTTCAGCCCCAGTTGAATGAAGTAGTCAACAGGCCAGCGCCATAGGGAACACTTTAAAGTAGGTCAGACTTGTTCAGAGATGAAGCTCGGCAAAATAGAGCGGTTAATAAAGGTTTTTGTAACCTGTACCATTTATAGGTCTGTTGTCCACATGACTATCGTCATTT
The DNA here is from genome assembly GCF_008692095.1 of Etheostoma spectabile. Lineage (NCBI taxonomy): Eukaryota > Metazoa > Chordata > Actinopteri > Perciformes > Percidae > Etheostoma > Etheostoma spectabile. Next base: position 1,662,776 of record NC_045736.1, on the reverse strand, counting down.
ATAGTTGCTTTGGCACAAAATGCAATGAGTAAGCCTTGCAGGTCAAAATAGTTTGCATTCATTTGCTATTGAATCACAATAACCAGTCACATATATATTTGAGACATAAGAGATATATGGTATTGTAAAAGTTTTCAGATGAGTAGACTTAGGCTATATGGGGACAAATACAGTTTTCGCACAATTTATCGCAACCAAGCAGCAGATTGGGGGGGGGGGGGGGGGGGGGGGGTACTGCGTCATGCCAAATGTTCCCTCGTTGCACTGCAAGGGAGGATATCGGGTGTGATGTGGATAAAATGTTGTGGCCAGACAGAGAGGAGAGATTGGATGACCCTTGAGGTTGATACATTTGCTGCATATTTTCTTTTTTCTTGCACATATTGTACAACAGTTCTGATAATTTTGCTGTTGTATGTGTTTTTCTGTACAAGCTTCTTTTGTATTTGGATGGTGTGTGCATACATTAAACAAGTTTATGTGGTTGTTGTGTGTTGTGTGTGTGTGTGTGTGTGTGTGTGTGTGTGTGTGTGTGTGTGTGTGTGTGTGTGTGTGTGTGTGTGTGTGTGTGTGTGTGTGTCTGCGCCATGGCTGACAGTACTATTCAGTGTATACAAATTAGCACTTGGCAATATTACTTTTAGAGTACGCTGTCATTTGACAAGATGTCGTAGCATTTTGACTGTCTTGGTCTAAGCAATGCTAAAGACAATTTTTGTATAGATGGCAATGATTTATTCATTGATATAAATAATAAATAGTTTTAAAACAGGTTAATTATTTTGATTGAGTAATCACCTTTTACATATTATTTACATATAATAAAACAAATTATTATATTATTTAGTGAGAACTCATAATTAACTACAAATAACTAATGTTAGGGAAATCTGTTTATGTTTTGTTACGCGTTTCTGTATTTAAAAATATATTATATATATATTATATATATATATTATATAATATATATATATATGTACACTACTGGTCAAAAGGTCACTTAAAAATTTTACTTGCACTCCATTGGAGACAGAATACCAGCTGAGATCAGTTGCATTGTTTTTTTTAACCCGGGCAGCAGTTTTCAGATTACATTATGTGCTGACATACAGTGGTGCTCAAAAGTTTCCTACACATGCTTAAGTTGACTAAAAAGAGGAATAAAAAAATCATGTTTGGAAATTTATTTTAAACTACTAAATTAAAAAATGAGGTAAAATCCAACCTTTAAGGACACCAATTTTCTTTGTGAATGAATACGTATTGTAAATAAATAAATGTTCTTATTTAAAATACAGGGGTCATAAGTATACATACCCCTAGTTAAATTCCCATAGAGGCAGGCAGATTTTTATATTAAAGGCCAGTTATTTCCTGGATTCAGGATATTATGCATCCTGATAAAGTTCCCTTGGCCTTTAGAATTAAAATAGCCCACATCTCACATACTCTTCACCATGCTTAGAGTAGGCATGGGATACTTTCTATAAAATCATCTCTCAATGCAAATCAAACCAGGTATTAGTCTAACTGAAATAAAACCATGCCTATCTAAGCATGGTGATGAGAGTATGTGATGATGTGGGGCTATTTTAATTCTAAAGGCCAAGGGACTTTATCAGGAGTCATAATATCCTGAATCCAGGAAATAACTGGCCTTTAATAATAAAAATCTGCCTGCCTCATGGGAATTTAACATAGGGGTATGTTTACTTATGACCCCTGTATTTTAAATAAGAACATTTATTTATTTACAATACGTATTCATTCACAAAGAAAATTGGTGTCTTAAAGGTTGGATTTTACCTCATTTTTTAATTTAGGTATTAAAATAAATTTCCAAAAAACATGATTTTGCTTCCCCTTTTTAGTCAACTTAAGCATGTGTATGTAAACTTTTGAGCACCACTGTAATTGCAAAAGGATTCTCCAGTGTTTTCTCAGTTAGTTTTTTAAAATTATATCAGATTAGTGAACAGAATGAGCCTTTGGAACACTGGATGAATGGTTGCTGATAAT
>NC_045736.1:1642472-1660742 GCF_008692095.1 Etheostoma spectabile | reverse complement strand
TGCATTAAAGATCAGCCCCCCACTCAGATCAGCTGGTATTCTGTCTATAATGGAGTGCCATGGAAATTTGTAAGTGACCCCAAACTTTTGACCGGTAGTGTCTATCAGCCAATATATCAGAATTCTGGATTTTTAAATGACCAAATATTCAGATCGGTATTGGCTTTAAAAATCCTTTATCGGTCGGGCTCTAGAATGTACTATGTGGTGTGAAGACTATACTTTTGACAATTGTTAAAAGTTTGTTTTAGTAAATATTCCAAGTTGATTGAGAAAAACAAAATTTTGAATTAGCTATATTTCATGTATATATGTTTTGTTTTTTTACTCTGTATTTTCAGATGTTTTGGTTTTATATTTCTGGGTTTGTGTTTTGTATTTAAATTGTACAGCTCTTTCCTTAATTATAATTAGATTGTTAGAATCATTTTATCAGAATGCAGTGATGAAAAAAGGCAGCATTGTTATAAATAATGGTGCTGCAGTGAACAGACTTCAAAAGTAAAAATATCACTTTTGTGTCAATCAGAAGAAATTTAAAATCAATGATAATGCTAGAACATTTGTGCACAGACTCCATTTTCTGTCTGCTAAACAAGACCATTGCCCGTCTGTGCTACTCTGCAATCATTACTCATTTAAACCCTAATCAAGATGACAAGCCCTTGATATCCTGTCTACTGAGGCAACAGATTTATTCCTGTGTGAGCCGCGTCCTAGTGGCTTAGCTGACAGCTCTGACTGCTCATCACCGCTCAGCTAATTTGTCAGGTTTTTTTCATCTTTTGGACACTCATCACTCTGACACCAGTTGATGGGATGTTTGGTACCACTTGTGTGATGTTAAGGGAGATCAAATGAAAATGAAGTCATAAGACCTGTTAAGTGAACACTGTGCTGGTATTCACCGGACTCCATTTCAAAATAATAGCCTTTTTAAATATTACATTGTTGTCCAGCAGCCGGTCATATGATAATTTAGGAGGCAGTTTGGCTTGTATGCTCTGATTAACTTGGCACGCAGGTAACACACCAGTCTTCATTTTGTTTTAATGATAACTAACCTGTCATTTGCTTACCCCTGTTTTGGAATAAAGAAATAACGGGTCAAATGGTAAATGAAGGCTGGGTCTTAGCATGTGGATTTTGTAAGTAACTGTAACAGAATTCAGGGTGGTGTTTTGTTACCTTGCAGGGGTTTTTTTTTCTTCTCAAATGGGAAATCAGTTTGGACGTATTGTTCGGTGACTTGAAAAAGAACCTTGATAAGATCATGGATCGTGATCTACTTGAGAAAAATTGGGACATGTTTTTGCCATGTTACCCATCCCTAGTTCAATGTTAGTCATTATGTTATTTATTTAAGCAAATTCTTGGTATTAGAACAACAAAACATACACTGAAAATGAAACTGATCCAGGATGTTTTCATCTGACTATTTTGGGGCTGAAATGTACACCTATACATACATGGTTATGCAATGTATTTTAACCTTTTGCTGCACAGCTAAAATAACCATCGTCAAGCAATGTACAGAATGACAGAGCACAGTCGGGTCCTGCTGACAGACCAGCCTGAGGGATGCACAGATCAGATATTCTGGATCAGCATTACTTCTAATACTAACATGATAAAATGGTTCCTGAGCCCTGGCCAGATGTGACTGAAACTCCGTTTATACTTGGTATGTGGTCTAATGCGCCCCAGACCACCTCGGTAAGTGGTTTGAGTGATTGGATCGCAATGCATCTTGGTAGTTGTTCAAACTTGTGTTCGCACGGTCCACTTCCAATCGTCCAAGATGCATTTTAAAACCAAGTGTGAACAGGGTCTAAACACAATATACAGTAGGGCTGTGCAATTAATTGAATTTCGGTTTCGGTTTTGGTTTTGGCTCCCAACGATTACCAAAATAGTACAATCGAGTAAAAACGATTATTTTGCCATATTCTGTTTTGTAATTACCTCGTGTGTTCTGAATGGCGCGCGCGCACACACGTCATGCGCACATCCGCCCCCCCGAAGCCAAACGATTTCAGCCTACACGGTCAGGGAGGCAGGTCGCGTGCATGTCACCCGCTGGAATTTAAAAACTCAGCCAGAGTAAAGATGGCAGAAGGAGGGCAGCCGTTTGGTAAGCAAAAAAGGCAAAACCAACTCCATTGTCTGGGAACAGTATTCCAGCTACAAGTTCCTCTTCAGAGAGGGTCTTTAGTACAAGTGGAAACATTGTCACCTGCTTGCATTCATCTCCTAAACCAGATCATGTTAACAGATTGGTGTTTCTGGCTAGAAACATTTAAGAGATTATTTTAGCAACCCTACTAACATGGTGACTTAAATAATTTAGTTGTTTTTAGTTAACTTATTTGCTGTTAATGCTGGGGCCTGATGATGGGCCAGCCTTTTATATTCGTGGATTGAGTTGCTGGAATTTGTTTATATTTTGCCAAAATGTTGCCTACTTGTTTTAAAGAGATTGTGCAAGTAAATACAGGGAATAAATACTTTTATACTTTGATTTGAAATTTATATTTCTTTTAATAGTTCAAAAAGTACAATAAATGTTCAATGTTTTAAGAATTGTTGAAAGGTGTCTTTTTAATAAATGCGTTACGTTTCCAAAGTCATGTGAAATAATCGTGTTACATAATCGTGATTTCAATATTGACCAAAATAATCGTGATTATGATTTTTCCCAAAATCGAGCAGCCCTAATATACAGTATATTATTGGCAGAAATAAAACTGTAATAACACAATAAAACATAAAGAACAATATAATAAACATTAATTAAATCCAAAGAGTGTGCTTATGAGTAGTTTGACTGGTCCCACTTCTTTCATTGATGTTACACACTGAAGAATAATCCTAATCAAATGTCTTGAATCTGAATGACCTGGTAGCCTTCCAGCTCTCTAAAGCTCAGAGACGCCCTGTTTGCTGGACTTACAGCTGCAAAGAGGATGATTGCAACCTGTTGGAAACCACCACACGACCTGTCTATCCGCATGTGAACCCTCTCCTATTTATATGTGGTTTATTTGGAACTCTCCACGGCGCGGATTAATGGTGCCCCGGGGAATACTCTGGACACGCTGCGCAGCATCGCTGACTCTGTGAGGTCCGGACTGTAGCCTTGTGCTACAGCCCGGACATAACTTGCACAGGTGTTCGTTCCCTTGTCTTGTGTCAGTCTGTGTGTGTTTGTTTATGTATCTGTTTTGTATGTGTCTGTTTCTGTGTGTGTTGTTTTGTCTCCCTCCCTCCCATCTTTCCTCTGTTTAATTATTACTGTTTATATATTTGTTTTTTTTGTTGGCCCTGGGATGCATTCTTCGTCTCTACTGGGGAAGAAGAAGTGGAATCTATGCTTCTCTGTCATGTTGATACCATATGAGCATCATACCTTATGTTTCCTCTCTGTCTCGCTCTGTTCCAGGTGCAAATGAAGTTTCCACCTCCAAGAAGCCTCGCCGTAGAGGCCTCCTCGACAGTCTCTTCTGCTGTCTATGTCGCAAAGAATCAGAGCCACCTCCACTAAAAAACAACGCCCCCCTCTTGGTAGAAGAAAATGGGACTCTGTCAAAAGTAAGTTCCCCTCTTAACATCCCTTTGTCACTTTCTTGCGATTATAAACTTTCTGTTCCCCTGATCGTCTTTGAGCAGCATGTGTTCAGCATGATTGACAGCTGGTGAAGCATGAAATATGTTTTAGTGCCTCAAAGCTTTTCATGTTTACAACAGCACTTCTCCTGTGCTGGGAAGTAGTACATCAGTGTTGAAAATCCTCCATGTTAAGACATCTATCAAGATGACTGGGCGTCATGGTGTAAATATTACAGAGACGTGTGACCTGAAGATCACTGCAAAAATCTGCACTGTAGATGTGCCACGAGCAAGGCACATTACATAAATAAATGAGAGCATATGTTCTTTCCTGGATTCATAAGTGATTAATTTTAGACACCAATAATTATCAATTAATGATGAAATGCCATATTAATAAATAGAGAATTCCTGTGTAATGCTGGTTTGAATAAGAAATGTGAATTATTAGGATCTTTATATACTGTATGGTAAGACAATGCCTGATAGTCCATCAATTATTAACCACTATCAACATTTTTGGACAATTGACCATACTTCCTGTGGAAAATATATTCTTGGAAAACAGCATGGTTTTGGCTGTTGTGGCCGAGACGTTCTCAAGTGTCAGTTTCAGATTTATGCCTTAGTTCAGCCTTTTATAGAGATTTGATATTCCAGAAGTTATTTGTCACGTCTTTCCAAGTCCCTAAAATAAATTGCTTGGTGTCTGGGAAAGGGGTGGGTCGAGTCAAGTGCTAGGCTCAGTTTTGGTTGTGACAAACTGTCATATCAACGTGCATGCTGCTCCTGTTGCTGTTACTCTCTCTGGGGGCTGTGCTTGCAGTGACTCCCCTCCCTCCCCCACTCACCAGTCATGTGATTATCCACTTTCAATGGACCCAGTCATTTGGACTTGGACTCTGCATGATCCAGAACTAAAGCATGGAGTAAAAACTTTGAACAAACTAAATCCAGACTAAAATCATTTCCTGATGTATTTGGAAAACTGTGAGCAAGGTAAAGTCTCCGGGGAAGGGCAGCTGTCTACTGAGACCATGCTTGCTGAACAATGCCAGGTTCCCAAATTAACAGAAGCGGACAATTTAACTAGCCCTTCAAAGGGAAGTGCTGAACTTGGCATACAGGTCCTTGTGGAATATACTGAGCAGACTGTTGTCAGCAAAGAAATGGACCCTTCTATCATTTGTGTGGAACATTGCAACATGAATAGAGAGGAGATGGAACCCTGCACATATTGCAATGGACACTCCGAGAGTTTTGAGCAATGCTCAGAAAGCGATGGATTTTTTGAATCTGACCAGAATGCTGATGAGTGTGAGACTTTAGGGTTAAGCCAACCATTTGACGAATGTGCTCAACACTTTGAGTGTTTTAAACCTTGCAAGTCCTCTGAGCACTGTGCTAATCATAGCTTAGCTTCCGAATGTAGTCCTTGCTGTGAACACTGTGCAGAACACCTCCAATTATTTCAGCAATGCAAGCCCTCTGATCAACAGTTTGAGTCTTCTGACTTTGAGCCCGACACATTGGCAGTGAACCATGATGGTTTTGGGCAGTGTGAAATGACTGATTTCATACCTGAATGCACAGACCACCTTGACTTTCTGCAACATTACGAGCCTTGTGATCCGCAGTGTGAGTACTTTGAACCAGACACATCAACAGAGGACTGTAAGCAATGTGAAAGGACTGGTTTCACACCTAATGTCTCTGACTCAGAAGACTTACTGGACTGTGGCACGGAACATTTTGAGTATGATGAATGCACCAATGATGACGATGATGATGATGATTATTATGATGATGATGATAATGATGAGACCTGTCAGCCTGAGCAAGAAGATGAGCACAATGAAGCCGAGCCTATTGACGAAGAGTCCTTCACATTATCAGAGGATGTCAATTCCTCAGATTACGACACACCTGTACATGTTTATTTTGATGACCGTGAAGATGTTTACTTTGCAAGTGAATGCTGTGAGACACACCAGCTCACTGAGGTAAACTCTCCACATGACACATTAAACATGTCCGCGGATCACTGTGAAATGTGTGAAACGGATTACTCTGAAACAAGCCAAGAGTACGATCAACAATGTGCTACTTCAAAGCAGTGTTCTCATAAGACCTCAGAGTTTGGAATGGAAGAAGACGGTTCCTCTGATTGCTCTTCTATTGAAACCAAATCCTTTAAGACTTGTCCTGATGGCAGCATTCCTTCAGACATCTGCTCTGATTCATCTGGGGAATCCCAAAAGACCACTCAAGAATATTCAAGTGATGAGCATACGCACTGGGAATCTTTTGAAGAAGATGACGAAATAGAACAAAGCAGTATTAACGGCAGTAATGAGGATCAAACGATAACCCCTACTGTTAATAGTGTTATTGAGGATCACTTTGATCTATTTGACCGAGCTGACTATTGGGGAAACACGTTTGCACAAAAGCAACGTTACATCTCCTGCTTCGACGGGGGAGATATCCATGACCGCCTGCATCTTGAGGAAGTCCAATCTGAGGCACAGAAGTGTGCCAAAAATGTATACAAATTTAAAGAAATCAAAAAAACAATTGATGTCCTGGAAACCTGTTTGGATGCTCCTGAAGAGGCATGTGAAGATACTTATGAGGAAGATGCAAGTCAGAGAGATGATGCCTCCACTGGGTCTTGTGAGTCAGAGGAACAGGCTGAAGACTGGATTAAAGAATCCGGATCAAGTTTATCAGGGGATGAAGTTTTTGTTGATGAATCAGAAGTCTTTGCCCTTTATGAAGAGAATTGTGAGGAAGATGAGGACACTGCGCTTGACGGCCATGTCACTGAAATCTACAATGAAGAAGAAGCTGAGGTCTGCCTGCCCTCTGGTAATAAGGAGAGTATGAGTGCGCCATGTGCAGATGACATCTCTGTTGAAGGTGATGCTTATGAAGATGAAATCTTTGTTGCTGAGGAATATAAATCTTTTTGTGACAATGCCTCTGCCTTTGGACATTTACAGACAACTATTGTTGTTACTGAGCCTGAAGACAAAGTTTTTATGGCCTGTTCAGAAGTGGAGCCATATTGGTTGCTTGTAGATCACGAGGAAAACGAAGAGATGTGTGTGCCAGGTGTTGAGGAATACTATGTATATCAGATTAAAAGCATTCAGTCATCTGTTAAACAAGCCCTGAATGGATTTATTATGGAAGGAAGATCGTATGATCAGATGATTAATGGGGATGCTTCAAGGAACGAAAGAGAAGATGCTCTTTTATCCCGAAAAGCAGCCGGATTTGAAATTGCTGAAGTTATTGAACTTAGTGAGGATTTTGCCAACTGCTCTGTTGTGGAAAAAACCACCAACCATCAAACTTCGGAATCAGAAGGGGACTGTGTGTTAGGTGAAAAAGCAAGAGAAATAAAACCTGCTTTAGATATTATTCACAGTGTTATCACACAACTTACACCACATGAGGCAAGAACTGAGGAAAACAAGGCCTCCGAAAGTACGGATTCAGACGAGGATGAGTGGAGTGACGAGATATCCACTGAGCTTTGTGAATGCGAGTACTGCATTCCACCAATAGAGGAGGTATAATACGTCTTTGCACCTTAGCTTTGAAGTGCTGGAGTAGATTAAAATTTAGGTTTTAGAGCTGTGGGAGAAACCATAAATTATGCCAGAATCAGGGAAAATCTGTCATCAATGTGCTGTTGGTCTATTTTTAAATCATTAAGACTGTACCAGCAACTGTGGAAAAGGTTACAAGAGATCTCAGCTTAGCAGACTGTGTGGTATGTGTGTCAAACTCCATTATCCTCATGTGGCATTTCACTCTACACGGACAAACACATACATCAGTGTTAGAGACAGCAAATCTGCTCACGCCAGCTTGTTTTTAGCATCAGAATCACATTAACAAACACCGATCTCCAGCCACTTGTTGAAGGACGGGCCACAGTATGGTGATATTTACATGCTCCGTCAACGGGGCAACAGCTGTAGCATCCAAGGTTTCCTGTAACCCCTCACACAAACACCACCACACACTTCAGTCTCTTAATTAACAAGAAACACACAAAGAATGTGCCGTAAGTCCTAAACCTACAAATTGGGATGGTATTTATTTTTATTATTTTTTTATATATATATATATATATATATATAGTGTGTGTGTGGATAAATATACTGTATTTATATTTAAAGTAATTCCTTATTTTTCATTGCTGCTCATGTTGGGGGCTTGAAGGCTCAATTAAAATAAATGTGGTAAGCAAGGAGCACTCTTTTTGTCTTCAGGTTCCAGCAAAACCGCTGCTTCCCCGGATGAAATCGACTGATGCAGGAAAGATCTGCGTGGTCATTGATTTAGATGAAACACTAGTGCATAGTTCGTTTAAGGTAAGCTGGCCTATGTGACCTTCTTTTTCTCGTAACTATACACTCTCCTGGGAAAGTTGACAGATGAACAACCACTAGCAGACACTTATTCAAAAGAGATCATTAAATGGATCAGCATATCAAAAACAAATAAATAACAAATATTACATATATCCAGATGGGTATAGCTTAATTCAAAGTATTCTGATGGTATAAGCTTTTGTTTGTGGAAAAATGAGACGGAAAAAACATAATCAGTTTAAGTGCTCATTTCGTCCGTTCATCTTGGTGTCCCAGGGTTAGATCCATGTGGGTGGAACCATGCAATGTTCTCTACGTTTGAAGGTTTTTCCATGTTTTAAATTTTTTTTTCAAAGGTATAAAAAAAAAAAAACTGTCATAAATGCAGAGTATGACAACTTATGACCTTTTGTATAGAGCTGACACAAGCTTATCACTGCATACATTGTTCATGGGCATAGTGCTGGTTTGTGCCTGTTGAGTGTGGTTTCTACCCCGTTCAACACTAAAACACACTTACTACAGCAGTAATATATGTGTGTGTGTGTGTGTGTGTGTGTGTGTGTGTATATGTATATATATATACTTTGTGTGTGTGTGTATATAAAATGTTTTTTTTAACATATGATTGTACTGAAAAAAACAAATTCATATTATTCAATTTGTTAATTAGTCAGCTTTAGAGATGCTGGTAGGTTATAAACCAAGAATCAGTTTTTGCTTTGAGTTGATGCCGTCATCGTCATCCAGAACTTAAAGTACCTAAAGTAGTTTTGGCACTGAGATGTTCATGGACTCATTGGAGTAAAAAATAGATCTCACTGAAACCATATTAGACTAAATTTGTGGAATTTAGTGAGTAACACTGACATGATTTAAGAAGGTGTGGCTGTTTTTGTTTTTATGTATTGAAATCTGCTGGCACTTTTAATGCCAAGATCTAACAAAAGGCCATTTATCGACACTGTACTGATGTGATAGAAGGTGTCTTTACAGCTAAAAAGTCCAATTGGAAAAATTTGTTAATGGATATACACTGTGGCATGCTGGGTAACTATACTTGTTTTAGAGATGAAGCAGTCACTGAAAAATCTTTTTTACAAATGCTTTATTTAGAAAACAATTTGTACATTTTTTATATTAAAAAAAAAAAAAAAAAAGTAAAATACTCACTTTCATCCAAGTTACTTTACTCTTTTTCCGTTGGTTTAATTTATACTAAATGGCTTCTTTATAGAATTTGGCTTTTAATTACTTCAAGTCATCAAAGACGTCAGGTATTAGAACAGCTAGGACCGTCTCATTAGGGTGGCGGCTTCCATGCTGACTGTTAAAACAAATCTACTTGCCAAGGCAAAAATAGGATTACCACTACATCATTATGCATATTTTTAGGTGGCACATTACTTATTTTTACCGTAAACGACTTAGCTCATGTGCCACCTAAACATGAACCCTTTATTTTATGGGTGCTCTTGTTTCACGATGCAGAACCCTCCTGCACCCTAAAACCCAAGTAAGCTATAAAGATAACTAGAACTGCAAGCAGATGGGAATGGGGTCCTAGCCCCAGGCGCATGTCATCCCCATGCGAACCACGGAGCTCGCCAAAGCAGAACCCAAAGCAGGTCGGCGAGGCAAACGCCAGGAAAAAATGTGAGCTGGAACGTCTGAAGTAAATTGAAATTGCAAATTTACTTAAATTGGTACCAACCCTCGGAGTGGCAGGAAGGACAATAATCTAAAGTTCTGCATTGATACCAGTTACTGTGACAGAGAAATTGCAATTACAAATTTCCTATTTACATTCATTGTGTTATTGGGCAAAATGCCTCTCTAAATAATAGCGGCCCCTAATGGCCGACCTTTGCCAGATTTGGTGCAGAGCCTTAGAGTGGCATTTCTAACAGCAATCTAAGGTTTTGCATTGATAGCGATCACTTTGGCCGCAATATGCAAAAATTTGTTTTTGTAGCTAGCTACCCAAATTTGGTTGTACGTAATATCCACACAGGGCTTGAAATTTACTTTTTGTTAAGTACAGTTACTTTTCACTTGCCGGTGTAAATAAGTCTCTTGTCCGGGTAATGATTTTACATTTTTTTTTTTTTTATTATTTTTTTTTTTTTTTTACATTCTATTTTTTTTTGTGTGTTTTGCTAATGCAGAATATGAACAAACCGTTGAAAGTATCAAAACACTATCAGCATTTATACAATTCAGTTGAAACAGTAGAAACCAACGTGTCCCAAGAATAGATTTCCCCCTTCAACAAGAAAAAAGGATCTCCAGACAACATAATACAAAGTAATACTTTGCACGCCGGTGTGCAGTGTATCACCAGAGGTAGTAGGGACTTGAACTTAAACTGTATCTAAAATAATTCTGTAGACATAACAATGGATTCTGCAAGTAAATGTTGGTGTTAACGTTTTATTTATTTTTTTCAATTTTACTTTCTACCTGGCAGAGGCTGATTTACCAAGGGATCCTTTAAAAGGTGTAGGTACTTTACAGTTGATTATTAGCTAATATTTAATCCGGAAAATCCTTAAAGATCACGCAGTTCCAGCTTTCAATGGCTCCGTTTGCTTCTGGATAATACAAAGACACTTTCCTGTGGGTAATGTCCCTCACTGCCAGGAATTCTGCAAACTCGCTTAATGTAAACTGTGTCTCATTATCACTAATGAGTTCTGTGGGGTTGCCAAAGCGGGCAAATACAGTAGACAGGAAGGTGGTGATAGCTGTGGTTGTGATGGAGTGTGTAAAAGCCACCTCCGGCCACTTTGTTTAATAGTCAGTCAGTGTCACCGCAAAGCGGCAGTCCCAGTTTGCTGACTCGAACGGTCCGACAATGTCAGTTCCAACTTTCTGCCATGGGCCGTCTGACAGTGGAAGTGGCTGAAGTGGGGCAGCATGCGTCTTAGCACTTTTATCATTCATCTGGCAGGTCACATATGCACTAACGCTTACCTGCTCCCACATGTCAATGCAGGGCCGCCAGTACAATTCTCACAGCCTCTGCTTGGTGCGTACAACATCCTGGTGAGTTTCATGTGGCAGATCTACCAGCTGTTTTCTCGGGGCCACAGGCACCAGCCCTCGGTGAGGGCCCCTGTATATTGTCACATCTTGGACTGAGAGTTTATCTCTAGTAGCAAAGGAGAGTTGGAGCACTGCAGGTAGAGACTTTGCGGTTTTAGGCCACTCCTTTTTCACCTGTGCCCTGATGACAGTAAGCTCTGGGCACTCTTGACATGCCACGGTGAAGTCCTTCACTGAGAGAGCGTTCAGTTCTGTGTCCAGCAGAGCTACAAGCTCAGGCTCCGTCACTGGCTCTGCATTCTCTTCTGATGGGAGAGGCAAACGGGAGATAGAGTCAGCAGCATAGTTTTGTGCTCCTGCATGATACACCACGTTGTACGTGAAGCACAGGAGTCTGGCTGACCCACGGACAATACGCGTTCTCGCGTGCGTAAGTCCTTTTGTGTGTTACAGTGTGGTCAGGGCTTGGTGATCTGTACGCAGTGTAAATCTTGTCCCCCATAAGAAAGTCCTCCGATTTCCCGCTGCCCACACACAGGCTAACTCCTCCTTTACTACAATGGAGTATTTCCGTTCAGCAGGGGTACGTGAACACAATTGTAAAAAGGCTGGGGACGGATAGCGCTGAGCTAATTACAATGCAAGTCTTGTCATCAGACCATGTCAAAGCTTGACTTGGCTGCTGCCGTCCACTGAAATGTGTCGTCATGCAGGCATTCTCTCATGGGTTCAAACAGAGATGCATAGTTTTGCACAAATTTTGCATATCATGCTGTGAGCCCCAGGAATGAGCGCAGTTGGTGGCGTCACTAGACACTGGAGCTGCTGTAATTGCCTTGAGGTGATCTTTGTCTGGCAGCAAACCCTGGCCTGAGATGGTGTGTCCAAGAAACCGTAAGCTGGTCTGGTTGAAGTGGCATTTTTCATTGTTGAGCTGGAGGCCGGCTTTCTTTAGCGCAGCAAGCACCGTCTGCAGATTACAGTCATGCTCCTTCTTTTCTGTGTCATAGACTGACATTATCCAGATAGTTCTGGACCCCCTTGAGGTCTTTTAGCACAAGAGACATCATTTTGGAGAACTCCCTCAGGGCTGAACCCAGTCCATATGGAACCCGACCAAACCTGAAAGCCCTTTTGTGAGTTATAAATGCAGTCATGTCTCTGCTTTCTTCTGCAAGTAATACCTGATGATAAGCATTTGCCAAATCAATGGTGGAGAACACAGTAGCTCCACGCATTTTCAAGAATAGGTCATCCATATGGAGAAGTGGGTGACTCTCCACCACTACAGCCTTGTTTGGTTTGCGTAAGTCCACGCACACTCACTGCACCATTCTTTCGTTGTGTGACAACGATGGTTGATACCCATGGGGATGCGTCAAACCTCTCTATCACATCCATTTGTAGCAATCTCCAATTCAGCAGAGACAGCTTGTTTAACAGAGAGTCTCCGCAGCTTTTGTTGGACAGGCTGGACGTCTTCCCTGACTTTTACACAGTGAATGAAACCTTTAGCAAGACCTAGCTTCTCCCCAATCCAGCTTTAATCTCTCTGGTCTCTTTTACTGGAACCACAGGTGAGGACACAATATTGTTGTCAATAGAAAGTCTTAGTACCCTGAATAAGTCCATTCCCAACAAAGCTGTGCCTGTCTTCACAATATACAGTGTAGCTGGTACTGTAGTGGTTGCATACCGCACTTTGGCTGACAGGCAACCCAGCGCTAGAACATCAGTTTTTGGTGTAAGTCACTAACTTTTCTTCTGGCTCATTAAGCGGCACACCACTGGAGTGCGCTCTGTAGAAGTGCTCAGGCATGACTGGCACAGCAAATCCCTGATCCGCTAGTAGTGGACTTAAGAGGAGGAACATATGTATTTTATTTAAGAAAAAGAAGAAAAAAAAGCTCCACAGTACGAAAGGTTGACTTGGCATTTATGGTCACTTTTCACGTGATTTTGTCCTCTGGTTGACCATTTTCTATCATCTGCACTGTATTAATTTCCAGACTAACCACTTTGCCTACTTTGGCTGTGTTTTGCTTGGACTACACACACGGGAAAAGTGTCCGATCTTATTGCAATTTCGGCAAGTCCCTTTCCTTGCAGGGCAACCTTGAGGGATTGCCAGGTGAGCTGGCGATCCACATCTAAAACAACTTTGGTCCTGTTTCAGTGTTGCTGCAGGCTCGGTGGAGTAGTTGCTCTTTGCTCTGGTTCTGAATGGAAGTGTTGGTCTCACCTTCACCACGTGCACTGCAGCATGATGTTCTGAAGCTAGAGACTGTGCATGCCCGATGGCTGCTTCCACTTGACCCGCCAACTTTACTGCTGTCTCCAGAGTGAGATTTGCATTTTTTTTTGCATTTTCAAGTGTCTTTCACATAATTTTATGCACCTAGCATGCTCAATCAGTTGGTCCCATATCATTTCATCTGTGTATCCAGCATATAAGCACATTGTAGCTAGCTCACGTAGCGTGCCCTAACACTTAGCTACAGTCTCATGTGGTCTTTGTATTTTATTGTGGCCTCCTGCAGGTGGGATGGAAAATCTTTTGATAACTTTTGATCTTAAGATAAGAGTCTACTTGCACATTTTTGTGCAGATGACCCCTAAACATGCATTGGTTCTGTTGCCTTTAACATCTGATTAGAAGCATCACACACACACACACACACACACACACACACACACACACACACACACACACACACACACACACACACACACACACACACACACACAAACAAACAAACAAACAAACAAACAAACAAACAAACAAACACACACAAATGAATAATTATTGAATTTGATGATGAGTTTGGGAGAAGAGGGGGTCTTATTTTTATTTTTGTTTTATTTCTGTCAGGGTAAAATATTCTAAATAAATAACATAATGTTCTAAGTAAATAGGTTTGGAATTATTTTTACAGCTCAAATCATTTTTTCGTAATTGCAGAGTTTTAGATTGTTCCTTCAAGTAACTAGCTTCTTTTTGAGCAGTTTGATACCTTTTAAGGTAGCATTTAGTGAACAAAGTAGTCAACGGCAAAAGCCCAGGCTCCTATGTCAAGACAAATCATGCAATGAGTACCATGTGGTGTTTAGTCCTTCTCAGGTCACACACTGTCCTAAAGGATGTCACTGGATATTGCAACTGGCTATGTGTAAACAGGGTCAGACTCTGTTAACTTCATGTTTAACACAAGGTGAATAATTAAACCTATTTTTACTTTGACACACATATTAAAAAAAGCATTATAGGTAACTGTTTTGGAATTGGTTGAAAGTGAAGAGAAAAGCCAGCGTATTACTAATTCTTCAACTTTTTAGAATGTATAATATCACATTTGACCTGAAATCAAAAAACTGGATGCAATTAAACAAATGCACAAAAATTAACATGAAGGTGTAGAACTACTGAGTAGTCAATTATTAATATTACCCTTAAAGGGATAGTTCCCCAAAATAAAAAAAAAAACGTTTTTCTTCTTACCTGTGGTGGTATTCATGGATATAGATTGTTTTGGTGTGCCCAGTGTTGGAGATCTTGGCTGTAGAGATGTCTGCCTTCTCTCCAATATAATGGAACTAGTTGGCACTCGGCTCAAACAGCAATGTGTCTTTCTAGAAATCATGACTTGGTTACTCAAGATAATCCAAGGTTGTGAGCAGTTTCATGAAGGACATATTTTCTTTCTACCAAACTACACCCGTCAACTGTATTGATACGGTCAACGGTGAAAAGTGCCATGTAGTTCCATTATATTAGATAGAAGGCAGAAATCTCTACGGCCCATATCTCCAACACTGGGCAACCCACACCAAAACAATCAAGATGGATAAATCGCACTACGAGTCGAGGAAAAATAAGTATTTTGATGTGTGGGAAAATTGTCCTTTTTAACTCATCCCAACTTATTCAAACCCTGTGTGGTTCTGTAGCAGGTTAGCCAGACAACCACATTTTAAAGGTGACCCAGTTTCCTTTTAAAAGTTTAAGATTACCCATTTTGAGTGGTTAAGGAAATAAAGGCTCCATTTCTATGAGAAGCAAGCCGGTCACATTACCAATACCACTTTCCAGTAAAAAGAGACCAAATATGTCACTTGATATTATATTTGTATAGCCTATATTGTAACCATACAACCATATTGTAACCATTCAGAAATGTAACCACACCATAAAACTAAACATACGCAATTTGAAAATTAGACACCAGGCCCTGTGCCTTGTCATGTAAATTTTGTCATGATAAAGTATAGGGGTGTGAATCTTTACTGGTCTCGCAATGGATTTCCATTATCCTGTCAACAAGTCAAAGCGATTCCATATGCGTCACCACAATATTATATGAATTGCTACACATGGTTTTCACATTTGTATGTGAAAAACTGTGTGTGTGTGGTGTGGTGGTGTTGTGTGTGGTGGTGTGTGTGTGTGTGTGTGTATATATATATATTATATATAATATATATATATATGTATAGTATAGTACAATATATATATGGATATATGTGTATGTATAGTGTATATATAATATATATGTTTATTATGTGTGTGTGTGTATATATATGTAGTATGTGTATAGGTATATATGGATAATATATGTATGATGTATGTATAGATTATAGTATATATTGTATGTATGTATATATGTATGTATATGTATGTATATATATGTATGTATGTATGTATGTATGGTATGTATATATAGTATTAATGTATGTATATATATATATGTGTATATATATATGTATGTGTGTATGGATATATATATATATATATGCGTGTATATATAATATTTATATATATGTGGTGTGTGTGTATATATATGTGGTTGTGTGTTGGTGTGTGTGTGTGTGTGTGTGTGTGTGTGTGGTGTGTGTGTGTGTGTGGTGTGTGTGTGTGTGTGTGTGGGTGTGTGTGTGTGTGTGTGTGGTTGTATGTATGTATGTATGTATGTATGTATGTATGTATGTAGTATGTAGTATGTATGTATGTATGTATGTATGATGTATGTATACATCACCCGTTTTTATTGCATCTGCTCCTAAAGAAGAGACTTCCTGAATGTAGCGGCGTCTCAACACAGCAGACAAATGGCAAAAACAAAAAAATGCAGCAACCGTAAAATCATCAAGTAACATCAGTAGGCAATAATCATTTACGGTCTGTCACTGCATCCATGCAGAATCATCTACGTTGGCATCACGATGCATTGATGCAATGAGTAATTTTAACACCCCTAATAAAGAATCATAATCTCATATAGTTCAGTACTGCTTTTGAATGGTGTCATTATAGGCCAATAAGCAAATACGGAAAATAGGATATAGTTTTAAACCTTTGGTAATAGATCATTCGACAAATCAATGACAAGTATCAGGACACATGCAACTAGATAAGAAAATGTAAGATACTAATTGAACAGACGGTTTTAACTGACATACCTGGAAGTATTTTTCTTGTATATTTTTGGTTAAGATAGAGGATGTATAATTTAAAAAAGAGTTAGGGGATAAAAAGAAGAGTGGTTCAGCGAACATATTCACACAATGATGCAAAGAGATCAAAACCAGAACTAAAATGACTGTGAATACTGGATTTGCATTCATACTGATGGTACTGAAAATGAGCCTTAGTTCAAGTTCTATTGATTCAATTTTGCTGTCCAAAAAAAAAAAAGAAACAAAAATATGAATTAATCAATAATCATTTAGATAAATTAATTTTTCATATGCAAAACACTTAAACCAGGACAGAACATAAACCAGCATGTAGCATTGTGAAAAATACTGTGCATTAATTCTCAAAGCATACACACACTTTCTGTTCCTGTTCGGTCTCACTTGCATTACCTCATAGTATATGTTTAGGCTGTAATGCCTTATATAGAAAATGCGAGTGATACTAACATTTGAGAAGCATATTTCAGATATGAGTATACTGCCTAAATAAATCAGAAAAGTTATGACCCTTATCACTTTCTGTAGCGCCCATATTTCCGTGATGGAAGTGACAGGAGTTATTTACAGTATTGTGTTATTTAAAAGACGCTGAGGCGGCATCTTTGTGTCTGTGTGTCTGACACATCCTCACTTCAGATTTGTTGCAATCACTCACATCTCCCTGGAAAACAGGTCTGGGCAATATGGCCAAAATCAATTTACCCATACATCTAAGTTATTATAAAGTTATTTGCTGTGTGGTTAAATTGTCCTTTTTAACTCATCCCAATTCATTCAAACCCTGTGTGGTTCTGTAGCAGGTTAGCCAGACAACCACATTTTAAAGGTGACCCAGTTTCCTTTTAAAAGTTTAAGATTACCCATTTAGAGTGGTTAAGGAAATAAAGGCTCCATTTCTATGAGAAGCAAGCCGGTCACATTACCAATACCACTTTCCAGTAGAAATAGACCAAATATTTGGATTAATTAATAATCTGTAATTTCATATTTTAATAACAATATACTGTTTTCTAATCATTTAATATGTATATAGATAAATAAATACATGAAATAATCACAAGGCAAAGCGTATTTTTGTATACTCTATGTATAAATACTTGGCAAATGAAAAGGACTGAGTATTTTCTCATTATATATATAAAAATATGTACAATAGACAAGTTGCATAACATTTTGATGATATACTGTACATCTTCATAATGCCCAGCCCGAATGGTAAAGTGTAGATTTCCTTTGAAGATAAAATGAAATTATTCTTTTTCTGTTTTTAACACTTCTACTCCTTTTTTCAACAGCCAGTGAACAATGCGGATTTTATCATTCCAGTGGAAATTGATGGAACAGTTCACCAGGTAGGCACTTGATATGCTTAAGTGACCATTTGCTACATCACCACAGTGTTAAAAGCAGCCATCATGGAAGTTTCTACAAGCTTGATAGACTTCATGATAAAAGCCCCAAAGATGCGTGTAAACAATTGTGCAAGCAGGATTAATACATTGATCCATTTTTTGTGTGCCCATTATTGTACTGTATGTAGCACCCACCACTAACCACAGTCTGTGCTATTACCCATCAGATCTGAACGGAACGGTGCTTTATGAACCAAGGTTGTTACAGTACCTTATATACAATACTTGTATAAAAAACTATTTTACAATTCAAATTTTGATATTGAATTCAGTTGTAGATTACAAGGGAGTACAACATGTACACCATGCCATTCATTTTCTATTCTTAAAGTTAA
>NC_045736.1:1638675-1642462 GCF_008692095.1 Etheostoma spectabile | reverse complement strand
AATACAAAATGAACCAAAACACTGACAACTAGGAAGATCTTGGACAGATAATGAGAATAAATATAAAACTAAATTTGAATCATGCCCTGTAAACTAAAATAGAAATCAGGTTAGAATTGAAAGCCAACACCATTACTAAGCTTGTTTACAAGATATTTAGCTAATGCTGATCTACTGAGGAAACCATAAAGTGCATCTTTGGATGCATGGGAAGACAACACTCAAGGGAAATGTTTTTGACTCTTCCGGCCCATAAAAACATGTAAAAGCAGATACTGGGTGGTTTGGGTTACCCTCAAACAAAATACTCACAAATTTTACAACTGGGTTTCAACAAGTAAATGTAAAGCAAAATCTATATTAAAAAACAAAAATACTAATAAAAAGATATTAAGTGTACAGAAAGTTAAACATTTAAAATGACGACTTGTTTCGGATACTGACAAAAAAAGGATATTTTTTTTCTTTTCTATTGTGCTGCTACAGAAAAAGTCAGTGGTGTTTTAATTGATGGAGAGAATGCCGTTCCAGCCACAGGTTGACGACCAGCTGATTGTCTTCCACGTTGTGTAATCTGTGTAGCCTTGGCTTGAAAATCTTTCTTTTTCATAGCTTCAGTACATTCAATACTATTCAATGTATAATTAAGATATTATCATTTGAAACATATAAACAAGTATTGATACTTTTGAAAGCCTTATAATGAACTTTCAAATTCAAATTCCAATATCCTTCCTGGTTTGCACTGGAAACACTGTGCTAGCTCCCTGACAGTGCTGTAGCTCGCTCTGTTGATGGCTCCAAGCAGCAGGCGGCTATTTACGTGGCATGACAAAATGAGAAAACTCTGGCAGGCTTCTCAGAAATCACTGGCCATCAATCTCACTCTGTGGGGCATATTATGTCCTGCTCTTTGGTGCTGGGGAACGGCAGTGACTATTCCCTGCAGCCGCTCAGTGGTAACCCCAGTCTGTTGTGCTGGGCCTCCCAGCAGACAGAGGAGCTTTGTTGTCCAAAGGGCCTGGGTCTGTTTCAAGTAATCCAGGATAGGCTTGTTTAAAGTGGGGAAAGCCTATTCAGGATGACTTGGTTCAGAAACAAGGCCGCCAGCATCTTAGTGGAAGTAGATATAAAGTCCTGTTGGGGTGATTTCACGAAATATTACAGGTGTGTTTTCGTTTGCAGCATTTGATGTCATAATAGCAACATAGAATTATCAAGCTACAAAAGAAACTAATAATAAAGAGAAAATTAGTGTGTACATGGGTTACACCATGAAATGCATATTACTCCTCGTCTTCCAATATGACATCTTGATAATCCCAGAACTGTAATGTTTGGAGAGTGAAATTATATATGATATTAAAAAGCCCACATTTGGACAGGTAGATATTTTGCTCTGTTATGTTTTAATAAACTACTACATGCCAATATATTTGTGTCTTCACAATATCTGGACACACCGGTCAGAAGTAGGATTACCGTTTTCTTTTCTTTATATATTTCCCCATTAATAGTTTTATTCCTGATCATATCCATAATAAAGTGAAGCGTGTGGCAGACCAACTGTGCATTTCATACTCCAATGATTTGTGTCTCCACCCAGGTGTATGTGTTAAAGAGACCCCACGTTGACGAATTCCTCAAGAGGATGGGAGAATTGTTCGAGTGTGTCTTGTTCACCGCCAGCCTATCCAAGGTCAGACTGCTGCTCCTGTTCTGTGTAACGAACGGTTCACATGGGACTTGTTGTAGAAGGCAGATTGACGTTTATCAGATGGACACACCAGATGTGGAAAGGGACACCTGTTGTAGAATTACTGGAAACCCAACGTCATTTTTTGTGTTTGATTTGTAGGTGACCTTCTACATACGCTCTCTTACATAAAGCTATATTTATGATACCTGTCAGGCGATTAACCTTTCACATTTATTTCAAAGGCCTCAGCTTGTTTGTGAAGCATTGGGTCGGTTATGAGTCATGACTCAGAGACTCCCACTAGGTTTTAGTTGCCATGTTTGATCTTTCAAATATTTTATTTTGTTTTATTTTTACTAACAGGGTCACACATTCAATAGCCTTGACAATTTGAGAAATTATACATTATACTCTCATTAAATCTCTCTGTCTACTGCCAAGCCCTGATTTAAGTCTTTCCTTCAGGTCAATCTAAAAATAAAATGCCATAACCGTCCATCGGTACCCGATCTGTGCTGCCAGCACGATCCGTCCTGTGCATGCGCAAGATGTTCGCGCATGCACAGATGATAATCCTGTTTTACGAGGATTGACGGCACTGCACCATCTTAGAAGTTATTACATGCTGTCTCAGTTAGCGGTTAGCCTCCCGGTGGAACGGCAGACAGCTATGAGCGTGGAACAGAAAGGCAGCACAGATCGGGTACCGACACAGTCCACAGGTGTGTGCGCGCCATTGTTGTGGTTGTTTACATGGTGCCAATCTGACCTGAAAGTACATTTGACTTTTTTTCAGCCTGAAACGGTTTAGCAAGAGAATGCAAAAGTAGTTTTTTTCGCAATCACATCTTATTACTTTTCTTCCCCATATGTTCCCTTAGCAGCTCCGTACATAAGTCATGTACAGTACAGTTTTGATGTACATACTGTACTACTGCATAATTGATGTACAACCACAGAATAAGATACAAACATTGCACAGAATTGTCTAACCCTAGCCCCTGGTTCTCTCCTGTTCCTATAGTACGCAGATCCTGTGTCGGACCTGTTGGACAAATGGGGGGCCTTCCGGAGCCGTCTCTTCCGGGAGTCCTGTGTCTTCCACAAAGGGAACTACGTAAAGGACCTGAGCCGTTTAGGAAGAGACCTCAACAAGGTCATCATCATCGATAACTCCCCAGCCTCCTACGTCTTCCATCCCGACAACGCAGTATGCCATCTATATTTCTTTCTCTGCAATACACTAACCTACATTTTTGTTGTTTACTACAAATCTTTTTGGGATAATAATAATAACATATTAGGTACTGTGGAATATTAAAAATGTCTTCTTATCCCACCATAACTCACTTCCTCAAACCTCCAGGTTCCAGTAGCGTCCTGGTTTGACGACATGTCAGACACCGAGCTCCTCGATCTTATCCCTTTCTTTGAGAGACTAAGCAAAGTGGACGACATCTATGAAGTTCTCCAGCAGCAGAGGACTTCAAGTTAACAGAGGCAGGAAACTAGGATGAAAATAATCCCCAGCAGCTGTTGTCACGGGGCCACGGAGGCTGGTGGGCCACAGGCTCAACGTTGCATCCGACTACAAGGACCACACTGCAAAAAATGTCTCATTTAATCTCGTATTCTTAACTAGAGAAATGCATAAAAAAGTGAAAGCAGTGAAATCTTTCCAGTTGGGTTTGGTACTTTGACATTGAAAGTAATCGAACCCAAAGATTCTTTTTTGAACGCTAGACAAAGACTGAATATGAGATTCAGTGACTTCTGTAGATATCTTTAGCAGTGCAGTTTGTGTGTTGTTGTTGTTGTTGTCGTTATGTGACCGCAGTGACCTATTTAAGTAAGCTGTAAATCTAGATTGTTTGAACAGTTGTTCAGTGCCATTCTACAAATGAACATCATTCGTTTTCATTTCAGTTTATTGTAGCACTTTTAATAGTATTTGAATCTCTTACACAGAATATAACAAGTCATTGAAGAATGTTCCTTAAACCCCATGAACTTACTTCTGTTTGCTCAAATGGCCAAATGTGTATGCAGTAAAAGACAATCATTAACTTTAGAGAATTGTGGTTTAAT
>NC_045736.1:1637894-1638665 GCF_008692095.1 Etheostoma spectabile | reverse complement strand
TTTAACATGTTACGGCACATTTCACTACGAAACACACATTTGTGGTGTGCTCCAAACACTGTGCATTTACCTAATGTCTTCTGAAAGCTTTGAACAAATACTGTTTGTGGTAGGAATTTGGCTCTGAAAAACACACCATCAGCTATTGCATTTAGATTAAAAAGAACAGTATTCATGGCAATCCACTGCCATTGATTGAGTTTTTACTACTGTACTGCAAATGACTGATAAAGATTGATCACTAACTTGTAATATTACTGGAATCAATATATGACTGTGTAATAATATGTTGTTATATGTCTTATGCCCAGTCCAGTCACAAAACACCCTCATCTTGTTGACCTCGTACTTATACCGCATACCAACAACTCTAAAACGCTTAATATAAGACATTTGGACAGTTCTGGATGAAGAAAACAGATCGACCTCACACTGATCGGACCTTTCACACAAAAAGACTTACCCCTGCAGAAAGGGTGAGATTATTTTTGTACATACAGTATATCATGATTTCAGGCAATCGTTTTGACTTGGTTTTAATGTTATTTTACGGAATGTTATTTTATCTTTTGAGTTTTTTTGTTGAATTGGCCACCACAGTGTGCGGCCCTTGGTCCATGTGTGCAGGAAGAGGCGCTAACCTGCTACGGTAACTTAAGTAAGTTTGACGTTTGATTTGAAAGCACACTTTGATCTGTAAACCTTTTTTTTGTGTAAGACGTTAATGGAAGTCAAATGTTCTGCCGTATCGAGCTGTAAATACAGTTCCAT
>NC_045736.1:1636181-1637884 GCF_008692095.1 Etheostoma spectabile | reverse complement strand
TGTGTGTGTGTGTGTGTGTGTGTGTACGTGTGTGTACGTGTGTACATTGGTTTAAGATTTAAAACGGATACTTTGACAATACCTAAAAAACCATAACCTGTCTTTAAATAATGATTTAACTTTTTTTTTTACTGAATGCAACAAGAGTATTAATATGACTCAAGTAAAGAAACTGGTTCCAACACGCAAGTTTTTAAAATTGCTGCTGACAATTGTTTAGGTTGAAAAAAAAAAAAAAGACAACTAGAGCTATTTTTACCTGGCATCAATAAAGCATGTTTTATTGAAACGGGTCATATTTCACAACAGTACTTTTTTTTTCACATGTGTAACGCTCAACACAACATGGCATGGCAGAGGTGGAAACAAGTCAAATGGAAAAATGGAATATGGAACAGATTTCATATGAAAACAACTATCATTTTCCATTAAGTTCAAACATGATACACACACAACGTTAAAACTAGCATGCCCTGATTATCAATCAAGGTGATCAAGTAATTTCCTATAATCTATTTCTTTCCTAAATTACCCGATTTTTGGCCCAATGTATTTACATTACAAGCCCCTTGCTGCAAGACAGAACTGTCTTTATTCAAACTTCTCATCGAAACAATAACAAACAAAAAATTCTATACAATGGACAAATGATGAAAAGAGATGTTTGTTTGGATAATCCATTTTGAAATCCTTAATTTTATCTCAATACATGGCAGTAGACAACTGGAAACTTAATATTGTGTTTTCTATGTGATAATACTAAGACAAAAATCACTGTCACGCAACAGCCACACAAAACCATGCTTTGATATATGGGAAGATTACAGAGTACAAATCCGATTATAATGCTTAATAAGTGGCACAACTGCACGTGTAGTCCGTAAGTCAGCTGTGGTTGAAAATATGTGTCAAAGCAGAAAACTCCAGTTTGGGTTGGTGACCCGGAACAAAAAGTCATTTTTTGAACTTGCAAATATCTTAAAAAGCTACGACAGCATACACATTAAGTGTGTGTATGCAGCCTGAACAAAATCAGATAAGATGATAAAACATGTAGTTTTTGTTCTACATTAGCATTTGGCTTCAGAAATGACCCTATAAAGTTAAATGTCTCTTTACATGTATTGTGGGTGGATTGTGTTCAAACTATGGAACTCTTGACATAGACCGCCCATCCTTGTATCATTCTAACCATTTACTTGTTTTTGAATCAGATATTTATTGGAACAAATACACATTCAGCTTAGACCTGAACATGGTTACAGTCAGACCACTTACACACAGGACATAGTTTACAGACAAACTGCAGTTAATGGAATAATGGAACTGTTTATATGTATTCACATGCTGACTATGACTCATTTTAACAGAAATTTCATAAAGACAATTCTTAAAGGCAGGTAACTATAAGAAAATCCACTCCCTGATTTAACTGAACTGCATGAAAATCTGTCACAACCCTGTTTAAACCACTTTTATAGACATACTGTTTGTAAATATATGAGCAATGTCAATGTTACAACTTAAAAAGCATTAATATAGTTTTAGTCAGTCCGTATCAACTGGGTGATGACAGATGGAAGATGTCACTCACGGATCACCTGGGAAATATGAGCAGAGAAAAAAAATGAGATTGAGGCCCAGAGAGCATAGGTGAAGACACTCATTCATCGTTTGACCTTATTCTGTCAAAATGGAAACAC
>NC_045736.1:1612448-1636171 GCF_008692095.1 Etheostoma spectabile | reverse complement strand
AACCTGTCCATTTTTTACTAAACATATATGTAAATAACTTCAACAATTACTTAATTGAAACAACACTCTTTTTTTGCTCTGGGTTAGTATTGTAATACCTGTTTATTTTAATTTTGGCCCCAACAAATACCTCCTATTAAAAAAAAAAAAAAACTGAAATTTATACAGAAACTAATACAAACGTAACTTAAACTTAATACGTACTAAACTGAAATGAGGAAAACACCTTGGAAACTAACTGAACTGGAAAACAAAATAAGAACTAATGGAGAAGAGCAAACTAGAAGTAATCTCTGGCGTGTACATGGGCTGTCAGTAGTTTGACCTAAGAGTGGGGTTTCCTTCTCACATTTAATTTAAAGGCCCAAAGAGATGAAATTATTCACGACTTAACCAGGACAAAGTTTTATATATTAATACCATTGTATTTCTACCTTTTCAATATCTTATGCCCCCTCAGGTTTATATTGAGACTCCTTCCGACCCCCCAGATCCGGACCTACTGCTGTAGGGTTAATCAAACTTTGTGCAGATGCTGACTTTTGCAAAGCCCCAAACTTGTGGCCATCCTGAAACAAACCTTTTGACAAACCCAAAGACCTGAAACCAAATCTCCAAATTATAATCCTCAACTGCACGCACATAATATGGCCTTAATGCTTACTCAGGTAAAAGTAGCACGGTGTGCACTCATATGAACAGTAAAAGTCCTGCATTCAAGTTTTATCATATCTTACTCTAAAATCATTGATTTGAACCTGCTAAGTAACTAAAGTTGGCAAATAAATGTAGAATAATGAAAGTTCCAAATTTGCCTCTGACGTGAGTAAAGTAGAACTAAAAAATAGCAGAAAATGAAAATACTTAACTAAAGTACCAGTACCTCAGAACAGTAGTTGAGTAAATGGAGGCTCCTTAATTACGTTCCACCACTGCCTATGATTATACAATATCCCTTCTAAAGTTTCGGACTATTTTAATTTCCTTTTTAATGTTCTATGTGAGCGTGATTCCTGGTTATGCTGCACATGGCCCTCATTTTAAAACCGTCTGAATTCATGACAGGTTTACAACAAATCACTGAACATAATACTCTTTCATTTAAAGCCAACATAATAAAGTAAAAAATAGTTTACTCTCCTACACCTTTTACATAACTTGAGATGGTGCTTTATATTGCTTGGCTTACATTATTGCAGCTTGAGTGGAGCCATAAACACCCTTTATTATTTATAGAAGGTAGCGCTCTAAGAGCCAAAACATTTGCTATATTTACTGCTGCATGTGCTGTGCCAAGTCAGGCAACCCACTTTAAGACGCCATCTTGACAATTCAGAAGCAGACTGATGGATTTATGTTGGGTTTTTTGTGTGGTGCTTCTAATGCAAAAATGGCTTTTTAGTAGACCAGCTCATGGAATAAAAACCATTACTGCATAAAAAAACGTACACTTGCATCAATCCACTACTAGGTGTCAACAATCTTTAATATCAAAAGAGCCATATTCTGCATCATTTTTCACAAATCTGTCTGAAGCGGCAAAGCATATTTGAGCCGTATAATGAAGGTACCACAGTCTAAGTCTAAATTAGTCTATCAACATCTCTAGTAGCTCTAAATGAGCATTCATTTATATGGTGATATGGTTTGTTGACATGATTTTTGCCCTGTCTTTGCAGAGACGGGTAACAGGCCTTAGAGGTACATATGCTGTGACACACACTTCAGTATGAAAGGTTAGGTTTACGATCAAAGGTTATGTGGACTGATTATGTTAGAATCACCTTAGGCCTACAACAGTGATGAATGGAAATTTAAATGTAAAAACATAAGTAACTGTGATTCATTCCACATAATTTTTTGTAAAAGCCAGTGGGGAGGGGTTAAAGACACCCCTTTTTAGTCAAATGAGCAGACTGAAGACTTCATTATCTCCCTCTGGTGGTTATTGTTTACATTACAATACTGGGTTATACATTCAGTTTTACCAGTGGGTCCAATTCAGTCTGACGCTGTGCTGGAAGTAGTACTCAGATCATGAGTAAAAGTAGATCTACAGTGTAGAAATACTCTGTTACAAGTAAAAATCATGTGTTCAACCTTTTACAAGTATATATAGTGCTAAGTATTTGAACTATATATACTTAAAGTGAAAAGTAAAATATTCATTGTGCAGAATGGTCCATTTCAGAATAATGTGTAACCCTAAGTACTTTACATTAAAGTAACAGTACTTTACTTGAGTACAGTATGCTAGTACTCTTTTCCAAGGACAAAAAACCAAAATGATTGGCTTTTACTATTAAAAGTTGGGTATTATTATCTGTATATTGTGTGCTGTTAATGTTTTTTATAAATATTAGATCCGTGGAATTTTGTTATATGAAAGCAATTCAAAATAACAAAACTATATGAAAGGAATTCGTTCATATAACATTTCTTCATGTTTTTGTAACCTCAAGAGATTGTTTAAACATATTTGTGAACAATTTGAAATCATGTCACACAAGTGCATTGTCATATTTCATCTCTACAGTCTTTTATGATCTTACATGTGCGTAGACATTTTTACTGACAATGTAAATACAGTTAAAATCTAAGTACATTGAGATACATAAGTCCATTACAAGCAGCTACTTCTTTTACTTACTCAGTACCCGAAGCTGGGCTCTGCTTTGTGCTTTCCCAGAGGTGAACTCCACCACTCCGCTCATGTCCGGGGAGGTTTGTCTGAGGGTCAGCCTGTGGACCGTGCCCATCTTCTCCAGGCGTACCCGAGAGCTGGGCTGTAGCGGCTCCCCATTCAGACTCCACATAGGAGCTTTGAGAACAGGGACTGAGACCTCACATTCAAAGCAGGCTTCACCAGGGGCCGTGACCTCCACATCCTTCAGCTCACTCACCATTAACACTGACTGGGCTGGAGTGGAGTCAGTGCACATGTGAGAGGGAAAGTGGTTAGTTTAAAACACATATTTTTAGCAAATAGTCTGATGAGTCTTTCGTTTAGCCTTTATCCAATTATCATAAGCTTTTTAATCAATTATGCTAAGTGGCACAGAGTATGTCTTCTATTCCTTATTTCTGGGAGATCATGGTATTAGTACATGGTATATTACATGTCTCATCCAACTTGGGCATGCAGTATCGGTGATCAGCCTTTTTCATGAGACATTTTGACTAGAAGGAAAAGCACAGATGTTTCTAATATTATATGGCTCTTCTCTATTCAAGGGTCCCAATAAGTGGGACAGTGATCCAGCATGCACAGCATTAAATCTGCCTTATATTTCTTACTCATAGTTTATATTTTCCATGTCAAAAAAGTTATTGTTATTTTATTTTTTTTCACTCAGAAATGTCATCATTTGGCATGTCTTATATAAAAAAGAGAATTATTAGGACTCAGTTTGTGTCCAGAGGGTTGAATTGGGACTGAGAAATCCATTGTAACACGCAGTATATAAATCCAAGTTGACCACTACATCTGTGTAAGAGGCTACCTACCATGAACAGCCACCTCTCAACCATTCAACCCAATAAGAGTTCTTTGACTACAAAGACATAAACAGCAACAACAAAAAAGAATAAACAAGAAAAAAAATGTAAGGATGTTGCAAATGGCCACATTACATTTAAACAAGGCAAGCGTGAAAGAAAAACAGCCGTGTAAAAAATGGGGCTCAATGTGTTCATTCAAATAAGACGAAATCCATGTGTTAGCTTCGCTCTGACAGCAGGTGGAGCTGTGAGGTTAAGTACTGTATGAGACCCTCTGTTGCACTGAAATGGTATTAAGGTGTCATACTGTAGCCATTCTTACGTCATAGCACTCGTTGGGTGTGTTGTTGGGGAAGACGAAGCATAATTGTTGGGCCAGGACAACCAAAGATCTGGGATTTTTTCACTACTATCTATTCTTGGTATAGGATTATTATTCAAATATATTTACATTTAAGAAGCCGGGATCAGATCATTTTTTACTTAACCGAGTAATCGATTATATAATAGTTGACAAATTAATGATTACTCAATCTTTGCAGCTTGTTCCTCACTGGATTGTATTGTATCACACTGACTATATTGAAGCTTGCAAATGAATGAACAACGTTGGCTGTAAATTACACAGTCCTTATCAATCAGGAATTCTCTTACCCTCCACTGTCAGTTTTGCAGAGCATGTATACTCTCCGACCTGCACGCTGTACGTGCCCTCATCATCCAGCACCACCTGCTGGATGATCAGTTTCCGATAACAGCCTTCACTGCAGATCTCAAAGCGTTCGGAGGGCAGCACGACATTGCTGCCTTTGTACCAGCGGATGCTACATCTGGGGTTGGACACGGTGCAGTCGAGGAGCACGCGGCTCTTCTCCAGGGCGGTCGTATCCTGCAGAGGCTTCACAATGTTGACAGGAATCTCTGAAAAGGACAAAGTGCAATTTAGATTTGTCGAACTAAACTGTGACTTAGTAAAATACTTGATATATGTCTAAATTCTAAAAACAACACGATGAGCAAGATAAGATCAAGAGCTTCATAATTCAACACAGTTTTTAGCCTTATTTCACTTCAATTTAATTTGAACAGAAAAATAACTGCACAGCTGTAAATGCTTACGGTATGAAAAGCACATACATAGTTTTCGGTGTAAATCTAAAATTCTTAAAATGTGATGAGTGAACTCATAGCTCATATACTTAATTGAGTTGGGGCTGGGTGATATGAAGAATATCAAATATCAGGACATTTTTGATCAAATAACCTTGATGTCATTCTTTTGATGATATTGTAGGGTTGACAATTGGTGCTTTCACAAAAAACATTTCACAATGAGATTTGTGATATGTAATCTTCAGTAATGTAGATATAATGACTAAATGGATAAAGGCAAATAATAGAACAGTTAGTAGAGCCTGGTAAGTTCAGAAAATGACATCACTTTACTGTATTGCAGCCTGAAAAACCAGGAAGAGGCCACACTTATATCATATTACAATGTTACAATATCGATTGTCAATATTCTCATACTCTCATAACACTATATCATATTGATAATTTGACCAGCCCTGGTTGTGACTACAAACATTCCTGCTCTATAAGCCAACCCTAATGGTTTAATATATTTATTTAAATTAACAATGTGTATTAATTATTTTTCACAAATGTCCACATACTTCCTTTGGAACACCTAATAGGCTAATACATGTTCATTATACCTTCCACCTCCAGGGAAGCGACAGATTCAACATGTCTGGTGACAAACTTGATCTCTCCAGAGTCCTCTGCTCTCACATTGCACATAAGAAGAAAATGTTTGGTCCCTGAAACAAGAATACAATTGTCAAGATAAATAAGAAGCCTGATAATAATTGGATCTAGTCAATTCCAGATATTATTTACAGATTTACAAATGTCTGCTTTTCAGGTGTTCTACTCAATTTTTTTGTAGATTATCAGACCACTGTAAATCTCATTTACAGTATCATTGAGCGTAACATCATCAGAAGAGTTGTGCAGGTACTATGAATTGCGTGCTCGTGATTTTAAAGCTGACCTTCCTGCCGTATCTTGATGGTGCTGGTCGGTTGTATTCTCTCCCCATTTTTGTACCATTCTCCTGGCACATCCTCCACTGAGACCTCACAAACAAACACCGCGTTCTGATCTTCCTGGATGTCCACGTCCACCAGGCGCTGCAGGATGAGCAGCTCACGCTCTGCCGACAGAATACACAGTAAAGGATGCTTAGGAAATGGGCATCTTGTAATATATCAAAGTATAAACAAGTAAAGAGGGGAAAAAAACATTCTTCTTTTTCATTGAGCATGAAGGTGCAGGACGTTATACAGTAGATGATTCCCCTTTCCCTTTTCTAAAATACTGTACATGTAATAAATCCCACTTTTCTTTTCTTGTTGTAATACAGCCTGCAACTGTACACAGAGAGCTCACTGTACTGCTCAGACATGTATGTGTTATTATACAGTAAATATCAGGATGTGATGCTGCATTGTCATTAACTCAAAGGGAGGCCCTGGTTTACCAGGCAGCATCCCCTCCTATGGTATAACTAAAGGAATACTTATACATTATTATTTTACTTACTTTTTTCCATACTGTAACAGAATTGTCATCACAGTAATATGGCCAACTTAGCCACTAGTGGTACTATAGTAACAGCAGTAGGCTAGACCTCCCTACTTTTAGTAGGTCTTAATACTAATAATAGGCCTAATACTAATATTTAATGATACAAATATGACAAAATTGGACTTGTAAAGTACTTCTACTTAGTATAGTATATGTGCTTGGTGAGAAAATTGGAATAATATGTCCTTCCAGTGAATTCCTTCTCAACTTATGTTTTGTCTTAGTAACATTGGATCTATGAATATTATTCTACCAGCTTAACTGTTCACCTGATTCTAACCGTTCACCTGACTGCATTTCCTCTATAGAAGCTATTTATTTGGTCAAAGAAAAAAAGTATTCACAATTACACACTTTTTTCAAATGTTAATCCACAAGTATTTTGAAAAGAAATACATTAAATATGTAGCACGAGTTTGAAACGCTGAAATTTACATGAAGTATCAATAAAAGTCTAATCCGGCATAACTGACTTGACCTGTACAAGTTCTCTTAATACATCCATGGAGTGAACCTTTTTGGTGAGTGCTTCTCAAGCTAACAGCCTCACTAAACATTGTGTTGGTACATTATTTGTTTGAACTTTTGTTAATGAATGGGTGAAAGACGTTAATTGCTAGCTAAATATGAATAGAATTTGCCCAGAGAAAATAATAAAGACTCCAGCATCAAAGAGAAGCAGCAAATTATAGCAGCTAACAAAGAAGTGGCTAGGAGCAACAAAGATGGCAGCCCTTATCTGGCATTGTGAGGGTATAGTGTAAAGTGCTTTTACTCTTCTTCGTTGTTGTTGCTCAAAAATAATCCTACATGGCACGACCAAGCTAACTGCTCTGGATGGGTTGACATGCTGTGAATATACATAGCTACTTGCACTAGCTGTGACAAAGCTAAACGTTAGCCTACTTCACTTGCTAGCAGTGAAAGTGCTAACAGCTAGGTCTGTGTTTGTCTCATACAGAACGCTAAAAGTGGTCCAACACAGTCTAAAAGCATTTAACACTTTGTTCTTTGACATTATTTACACTCTTTCATAGAGCTTTTTCACAGCAGACATTTTGAGTTGTCAAAGAAGTTTAACGCAGGTGGAACTAATAACATTAAAGCCACAGTTCTATCGAGGCTTCACAGTGAGCTAGCGTGCAGAATACAAACGATGGTAAAGGGAATACATTCTTTATTTCAGTACCTATGTGTTCCTGACACAATTACATAATATCTCACTGTTCCTGTTGTTAATTTCCGTGTTTTTAAGTGTTAGGTACCATTAAAGAAATGTGTATCTGTGTGATGTTAGCTTAGCGCTGAGTCAAATTTTGGGGGCTATGTGTGCTATTAGTTATAAGGGTCATTCCTAGCATTTAGTGCCATGATATTGAATGTTGTGAAAAACTGGGCTAATACTTGTTTGTAAAAGCTTACATGGTTAACCCACCTCTACTATAAAACACAATGATATTATGTATCCAGGATTCATTAAAAAATAAATAATTACTCTAATTTTAGCACAAGTAGGCTCCACTGCCATGTTCCCAGTCATCAATCTTATTTATAATATTTCTCAGCAAATGTTATTTTTTTGTTAATACATATTTAGCTTAAGTTTGTGTCCCTGAGTTGACTGTCCCCCCTGTTACTCTGATCTAAAACCCCTGAACAAGGCTCATGACTAGTCCTTTAGTCACATGACTCAGGAAGTACACTATATTTTTGACAGGAATTAATCATCTACAAGAAGCAAAAGTATCACTCTTTATTCAACCTTTTTTCAATGTTTTAAAATGCTTGACTAATGCATGACATGATTACCCTGGAAATATGGTTAATACATGTTTAAAATCTTCCTCAGTTTTTCATCACATGAGTAGTAATAGCCAACATTAGCATAACATGTCCCACCCTGTTACTGTTTTGCCCTTTCTCTTCTTTCCATCCTGTTACCTGTGTTTTTTTTGTTGATAATAATTAAATAAAAATTAACACATTTCAAATTAATAATGATACTTGCTGGGAATTAACTGGCAAATGAAATCAATTAAAAATAGGGCCAAACTTCTTTTTCATTCTAAAAGAAATGTATTGAAATTACATTGTGCCTTTAAAATAGAACAGAAGTCTTTTTTCAAGATAATGCTTGTTTATGAATACTTTATATTCAAAGGGGAAGGTTGGGGACATATTAGCTCATCGAAAATATGAATGTTACAGTAACTCTGCATTCAAAAAGTAATAATAGAGAGGAGACTGTCCGGTAACAGGGTGGACATTTGGCCTATGGCACATGCTTACAATTTGGTGAAAATTATTATACCATATCCTGACTTGGACCAATATAGTTTTCTTATAGCTTAACAAGCCCTAATACTTTCTTATTAATAGATTGTAAACAAAGCTGAATTGGCACTACATAGTAGGAATGAGCCATAAAGTTGGTGAGGGCATGAAGAAACTCATTGTTTCTAGTAAATGGCTGACCCATAGCTAACAAGGGTTGGGCATTGTTTGGATTTTAACGATTCTGATTCCAATTCCGATTCTTCATTTTGATTCCGGTTGTTATCAATTCCGATTCTTTGAGGGTTGGAGTTGACATGGGTCACATGCTTATTTCACAAATAAGAGGAACATTTTATTTCTGATTCAATGGTGGGTTGCAGTTGTCCAGGACTTTTTCAATGTAAAATAAAGCCACACCAGAGCCGCTTACTGCCCTCCATGGCTGCAACACAACAAGTGCCTGGCTGCTTACGTAAACCAAAACTTGCGCATATTAAATTGGGAAGCAACAATTGGATTTGAAACCCAATCCTCCAAACGATTCCAATTAAGAAACAATTCTACTGAAAACGCAATTTTTGAAGCGATTCCAAGAAGGAATCGCTTCTCGATGCCCAACTCTATAGCTAACCCATGTATACATTTCTTAAAGTGCCTCGTAACTGAGGTAGACACATTTTTTGACAAATAACTGATATAAAGTGTTAAAAGAAATTTAACCAACAGCTTGTGGAGCTTACTCAGCCAATACCTCTCTATGGCCTCTAGTTTCACAGCAGTAATTTTGGTAGTCTGGGCTTCTGGTGTTTTAGTCCTCTTTCTTTAATGTATTGTTAAAATGTTTGTGCAGTTCTCTTGTATTACACATCTTCAGGCAACCCTTACCACTATAGTATACCACTGTAAAACTAGAGGCCCATTTCTGTAGTAGACTTTACCGTAGACCTCCACAGTGCAGGATGTAGTAGTATCTCCAGCATCGCAGGTGTACATGCCAGAATCACTGACATGACATTTCATGATCTGAAGAAACCGTTTCCTTCCCATTGCATAAATTCGCAAGTCCTTGCTTGGCTTCAGCTCAACCCCGTTCTGAAAATGATAAAAAGAAAAAAACTGATTTCATTTCAAGTACATTAGGCGTTATTATCTCCAAACAACTAATACTGCAGCCTATGTGATGCATTGTCCAATTGAGTGAAACATTTTTTTTTCACTTATTATTTTTCCAAATTGATAAACATAAAGTTGGCAAAATACAACTGAGCAGAAATGTATTTTGGGCTTTGGACTTTAAGACTTGAGCTCAAACATTGTTCAAGCAAATTTAAATACTTTGTTCACAGATTTTTGGGCTTTTCAGATACTGTCTTACTATCATCTTACTATCATGCAATCTGTTGTTTTAATGTTTGTTCAATGTTGCTGATGCTTTGCTAATTGTGTCCTTTAGCTACTTCATAAAGGCCGGTGCTTTTATTTTGAAGAAGTAATGTTAAGAGAACAAGATGGTGTCTGTTTAGCGCCTAGCTCATAAGGGCACAAGGTTGGTCAATATTTGTTTCCTATTGTAATTTATACCGAGTGACTTTATTATTTATTTTTTGTAGTTTAGAATTACCAATAAAGCTATTGTGAACCACCAGTTGAAGAGTTCCAGGCCTTTCAGGGCTTTGCTTGATGCATCAAAAAGTGCCGAGCAAACCATTGGAAATAATGGGTTTCAAAGGGCGGGCGGTGTCGTTGCCGCATTTGGTCTAAGAGGCCTATTACACCCTCATTCTGCTGGGGATGCTTCACATTAGATATATTTTTTTCTCTTTTTATCATGAAGTTTTTTTGTCTCTGAAGTTTTGCAAAATGTTATGTTGAAAAACAAGAAATCAACAACTTGCCTTTATCCATTTCACATCAACATTGTGTCTTGATAGCTCACACTCGATAGAGATTACTGCACCGTCAGGGAATTTCTGGTCTTCCAGTTTTCTGAAAATGGTCACTGGAGGCTCTGGAGAAACAGCATGCTTAGTTAGGCAAGCAAAAAGATGTTCTTCAATTTCTATAAGCAATACACCAAGTATATGTTTTGCTGCTCAAAATTAAAGTAACAATATGGTTCAGTAATGTGGACTAATTTACCACGATTGTTGTAGCTCAAAGGGATATTGCATACATAGTGATTTTACAGCATGCTATTAAACTAGCACCTGACAGATGAGTGGGAACAGAGCTACCACTTCTCACTGGGTCCTGCTAGGCTTCTTTGTGTTTGTAACGTGAGCCTGGACAAAGCCAACAGAAGTAGAGCCATCACTCTATTTTATTATCATGCCTCAACT
Source organism: Etheostoma spectabile (assembly GCF_008692095.1). Lineage (NCBI taxonomy): Eukaryota > Metazoa > Chordata > Actinopteri > Perciformes > Percidae > Etheostoma > Etheostoma spectabile. The sequence goes on along the minus strand of NC_045736.1, from coordinate 1,625,402 downwards.
GGTTGGCATCTGGTCTAATCTGCATGGACCACTTTAGCTACCAGTCTCTCCGCAAAATGTTCAGTCACTTTTTGATTGGGAAGTAGATATTGTAGATTAGATAATTATGACAACACAATGTCCTTGTAATAAATACATCTCCTCAAAATGACTTTTACTAGTTTTTAAATTTGACCACATTGAATTATGCTGTTATATTTCTACTATAGTGAAATGAAACATTGATATCTGCTTGTTGAAACATTGGCAAAAGCTCTTCCTAAATGACCTACCCTTCACAACAAGCCTCGCAGTCGTCTTCAGATTGTCTACACAGAACATAAAGGTGCCAGTGTCTTCCACTGATAGGTTAGAGATAGTGAGACTGTGGACTTGTCCTTTGGAACTCATACGGAAGTGATTTGTTGGCTTGAGCTGGATTGCGTTTCTCATCCAGGTTCCTTGGACATCGGGATGGGAGAGCTCCACCTCAAAAGATGCTGTTTCTCTCTCTGTGGTTTTAATGTCAGTCAGCCCTTTCTTGATTGTGATTTTTCTAGCTGTAAAGAAAATTGCAGTGTTTAAGGCATTACAGTACTCTAACAAGTGCAAGTACGTTTAGCTTCACAACTGTTGTTTGTCTTGGTACTTTTTTAGTATAATGTAACCTGAATAATAGTTAAACAAAAGGTAATGTTTGAAAGATAGGCCTCCGTAACAAGTATTTTCATTCCAGTCTAACATTGAGCAGATATGGTGTCCATTTTGTGTTACAGAATAGGCTTGAAGTCTGTTCTGTACAGTCTGCAGTTAAACAATACAAGCTGGCACATATTGACACGCCGATAGTTTAGTCATTTGACTATGGGGCTTTACACAAAAGCCAGCTTTGAAACTGCCAACATTTTTCACTTATTCTATCAGAGGAGCATTCCCTGTGGAAAAAAAGAAGTGTTTATTTTGGAGACCTGATGACAGCAACATTAGTTTTGAAGGCTAGATGTAAATTTAGATGCAATGAGAGGAGATCCAAATTCATAGGAGGTGCCAACAGCAGCCTGAAGTCCTGACTTTACCCTTCCCACCCACAATAGTGTTGAAAGAACAGCTTTTAATTCATAAGAAGCATGCTTAAAGAAAAACAAGCATAACTACATCTTAATCACTTCAAGATGATTTATGGTGTGTTGAGCTTGCTACTTTCAGGAAATGTAAGTGTGACTTGTTCATAGGTAGAATTTAACTTTGCAAAAAGGAATTCTAGTCATTGAACAGCGTAGTCTTAATTTGTTATCTATCAAGCACTTCCCTTAAAAATAGAGTCTGATTTGCCTTTTGACATAGATAATGAAATTATGATGTGTTAATACTAAAGACGGCTTGGGCTGTAAGGCTGTCACCTGTTGGTCGCCATCACGCTGCAGTACAAGAGCCACCCCGGTCCCCAGTCACTCAAATTACTCTTACTCAGTTAATTAAGCTTTGCCTTTAAACGAAGCAGTGATGGGGGGTGTGCAGGAGGTAGGGTCGTCAGCAACGGTGGTAAACAAACAACAACAACAGGGCATAGTGAGAACACGTGCACACTCACGTTCCACTGTGAGCTGGGCTTGCGTGCGGTCATGGAGGGTTTCACAGCTGTAGGTGCCCCGGTCAGACATGGCCAGATTGTAGATGGTGAGACTGTGTTTTCGGCCCTTGTGTTTCAGGGTATTCTTGGCTCCAGGGTGGATCAGCACCCCTTGCCTCATCCACTGCACTTCTCCTGAATCCAGACTCACCTCCACCTCTAGAGTTGCCTCACTGTACTCTTCAGCTACAACTGGTGTCATCTTCTTGGTAAACAACACCTGTTGCTCTAAAATGAATTGAAGGAATTACTAGATAGCAGCATTTGTCATGTCACTGATTTACATTTAATTTGTTTGTTAATTCTACAATACTCAAAGCAAATTACAATGTAGACCAAAAAAAATCTGCAAGGTTACTATTATTAAAAGTTCAAGCACACAACAAATATAAAGCTTAAAGGAGCCCCCTGCAGCGTCACATACCCCAAAACCACTGAGCCACTTGTGTCTCTCAGTTACCAGAGGAATTCTAACAGTAGAAGCTGCCAAGCACTAGCCGTCAAAGGCGCCTGTGCAACAATTTCAACTTGTCTGAAAAGGTCATTATTTTTTATATAAACATACGCTTATGTATTATTAATGGTACACAGGCATTTACACTCTCTTACAGAACTTTTATGTTTATTCCTCCAGCGTTGCTGACAATAACTCAAAAATAGGGTTACCGCAAACAGACAGATCTGACATTATTGAACAATAAAATGGTTGTTAAATGTAACTTTTGTGATACATTAACACAAATGTATAGTTAGTGTTAATGAATGGGAGAACAACTCTCACCTTGAACGTGGAGTTCTGCCTCTGATACCAACCCCTCTGCATCAGCTGTTACTCTGCCGCTATCTGAAACCATGCAGTTGTGGATGCAGAGCATGTGGCATAGTCCGTTACTTGAAGTGACAGTGCGCTCATTTAGAGTTACTTGCTTGCCATTTAAGCTCCACACCAACCGACTGTCCTCTGGTGAGACCACACACTTAAATATTGCATCTTCTCCTTCACAGACCGTGATGTTACGGAGCTCTGCTATGAACTCAACAACACGGGGAGCTGAAGGCAAAGCAGTCAGCTGAGTTAGATTCATTGTGCTCAAAATATTAAGATAGCACATACATGTAAAGTATTTTTAAACTATTTTCAATACGTTATTTATCTCTGACCTTCCTACACGTTGAATTATTTAAACTTACTTTCTACAGTGACAGTAGCTGAGGTCCTGTCATCTGTGGATTCACAGGCATATTCTCCAGCATCTTCTTTCACTAGTTGGTGGATGGTAAAGCTTCGTTCGCGGCCTTGTGCCCTTATCGTGTGCCGACGGCTTGGAGAGATCTCGTGGCCAGCTTTTAGCCACTGAACATCTCCTTTGGGCTTGTTTATCTCACATCGTAATATAAGGGTACTGCCCTCCAGAGACAAAGCATTCTCCAGTGGTCGGATAAATTTCACTTTCATTTCTGAGGAGTAGAATAAAGAAATACAATCAAGTATGTTTACTTGGAAATATTGGGCACAATTAGTTTAGGAGTGCCAAATGCTTACCTTTGACTAAAAGACTGAAATACATCTCATCTGTGTTTACGTCACAGACATATTCCCCAGAATCTGACAGCTGCAGGGGATTAATAGTGAGCTTGTGGGTATTACCCTCACTGGAGATGTGAATGTTGTCCCCGTTCAATAGTTGGCCATCTTTCACCCACCGAACATTAGCTCTTTCTCGGCTCACAATGGCACGCAGCGTAACGCTCTCATTTTCATAGGCTGAGACGTTATTGTTTGCTTTTTTATTCTCAAACTTGACTGGCAGCTCTGAGAAAAATTATATTTACAGAAAGGTTGCTTGTAAATTCAATGTTTAAACATGAAACAACAGGATTCCAAAATCCAGCAGAACCTACAACAATTCAATCTATATATGTTTCAGAGTAATTTAAGTCTTACCTTGGACTTCAACAATCGTTGTCAGTTTGTCATCAATGGCATCGCAAATGTATTTACCAGAGTCGGAGGGCTGGAGTCCAGTGATGACAAGCTTCCTCACAACTTCATAGCTGTCAATTTTTATACGAGTGTCTGGTTTCAGTATCACGCCATTGCATAACCACTGAACGGGGGCATTTGACCGAGACACCTCACACTCCAAAATAAGGTCATCTCCTTCTACCAGGATATGATGCTCTGGGTGGCCTGAGTTCCCAATGATCTGCACTTCAGGCTCTGAACATAAAAGATGTATCATTATTGTCCTAAGTAAAGGAAATACAGATAACATTATTATTGCTTCATAAAAGGATTACCTTTGACAGTGATATAGAAGACCATCTTATCGTCCACTGCATCACAGGTGTACTCTGCTGAATCTTCAAGCCCAGCATTTAAGACAACCAGTGATCGGAAAACGCCTTGCTCCTCGCTACAGTATCGCTCAGTGTTATCAATTAGCTGATTATCTTTGTACCAGCTGACTGAGGCATTGGGTCTTGATAGTTCACACACAAGAATGATGTCATCTGATACTAAGAACTGCTTTTCTGTCTTTGCATCGGTTTTTCCAAGAATTTTTACAGGCAACTCTGAAAATGAATAAAATCTCTATTAGAACAGAAAATCCTCTTAGCACTGAATAAAATGCACCAAAATCCCCCAAAAAGTGTTTTAACTTCTCATGAGTTATTATCATAGTATCTGGATGAAGTCAATGATCTGGTCTAAATAAGCATGGATTTTCTAGTATTTCATAGTCTGGATCTCGATTTATACACTATAAAGAACTCATAAAGATTGTCATCTTTTAGGACTTTGGGGGCTCCATATCATTTTGAAGTCATAGTTTTAACTACAATATCCTACCTTGCACGTTTACAGTGAAATCCATCACATCATCCTTTGCATCGCAGACATATTTCCCAGCATCTTCCATTGTTAGTGAGTGAACAGTTAGTTGACGCATGACACCATCCTCAAGGATGGTGATATTTTTGGAGTCTTCTACTTCTTCCCCATTCTTCTTCCAGTTGACCTCGGCATTTGATCTTGAAACCTCACAGTCTAGAACCAGAGTCTCCCCAACCACTTTGTCCACTCTTCCTGCCATCTTCCTTGGACGTACGAAGCGAACAGGAGGCTCTGTGCATTTAGAAAATGTTAGAAACGTATAAAAAATAACAGAGCAATGTATTTAGAGGACCTGCTTGTTTCCTTTTTTTGTGTCCTTTACCTGCTATGTTTACAAAGAATGTCACAGACTCATCTGCAGTATCACAGACATATTCAGCTGAATCTTTGACGGTAGTTTCTGGTATAATAAGTCTTCTGTAGACACCATCCACCTCTAAGATAAGGTTGTCATTCTCCTCCACTTCCAGTCCGTCTCGATACCAGCGTACCACTGCATTGGGCCGTGAAATCTCGCAGCTCAATACCATCCTCTCAGAGGTCTGCTGGCACAGTTCCATTTGGGACTGACTTGGGGACACAATCCGCACCGGAGGTTCTGGAAATGGGGGTTATCATTCAGTTCAGCCATCAGTCATTAGTTTAATAAATGGTACAAGACAATCTACATTGTTTTTGAGGTATCAAGTTGATGCATATATTGCCTGCTTGACTGTGTATGATACATCTTGATCCTGGATGAATCAGTTAACCCCCAACGTTGGCAATGGTAATGGTGTTAGTATGCTTCAAACAAAATGCTTCTTAGGTCATCAAACAGCGTCTGAACACTCCTCCCCCCCTGTCGAATGTTAAAATGGTTGTTTTCTTTCTAAAAATGACAACTCAACAAGTATGCCCCCATCACATAGTGATTGGACTGATTTGTGGGGGTAATAAACTAGCAGTATTTAAACTTATTTTATACGTGTCACTCTTAAACCCTTTTTCTGATGTCTTTCCAACCAACCCTCAACTACAGCCATTTCAAAATGCGTATTAACGTGTTTCTCTCTAGACAAACTTGTTTGTTTGAAGCACACTGATACCACAATCTACTCATTTTCATTTGTGCTAATACAATACTGAGATACTTACATGCATTCAAACATACTGTATGTAGACTTAGGGATTTTACCTGTAATAGTAAGGTGAAAGAATATTGAAGCGTCAGCTGTATCACAAACATATTCTCCAGAATCTTCGACTCCACTAGAAATAATCTTCAGCCGTCGATAAGGGCCTTCTATCTTGAGCTTGATGTTCTCGCTCTCTTGCAGCTTTTGGCCATCTTTGTACCAGCTGACAACACCATTTGGACGAGACAATTCGCAGCTAAGAATAATTTCCTCAGGGACATGACGGTCAAGGTGGACGTCCTCCTTGGGGTAGATTATCACCACCGGGGGTTCTGTGAAAGAAGATTACATGCACTTGAAACATTGTCCATGTAAGTCAATATAAGAGATTTTTTTGTGTGCATTTTATTACCTCGTATGTTAACCTTGTACATTAGAACGTTGTCCCCTGCACGGCATGTGTATGTGCCTGTGTCGGACAATTGGGCTGAATGTACTGTCAGATTCCTTGTGTTGCCCTCTGCTTGCATTGTGATATTGTTGCATGGTTGCATTTCAGTTCCATCTTTGTACCAATGGACAACACCATCAGCCCTTGATACTTCACATGACAGAACAAGCTGTTCGTTTTCCACAACACTCTTGAAAAGGTCCTCCTCTGGGATATCAACAAATGTTACCGGTGGCGCTGCAGAAAACGGTACACAAAAGAAGTGAGCTGTTGCTTGAACATGGAATAAATTGTTTATTTCTATGCATAAGCATGCTGATTTAAAGCCTTGCCAACTAGATAACAATTCTCTGTATACATAATGATCAGTGGGCGTTAATCTACTTTTAAAGCAAATTGAAAAAACATTTTTTGAAGCAGTGCACTAATGTAATGCAATTACCTTAGTTGTTAAAATACATGCTGTTAAATGTGAAGCACGTATGAAAAGCAACTAATGTTGAATGAAATTAGGACATTTAGAAGGGAATCAGCTATGATGAATGTGATGATGATCAGGTTTTGCTTCCTTCTTAGTTATTAGAGGTAATGAAGTTGCATCAAACTCTACAATGACAACTTTCTGAGAAAAAGCTTAGCACATCACCTTTCACCTCCACATAGAAATCGTTGAAATCTGAATCATCATCATCATCATCATCATCATCATCATCATCATCATCATCATCATCATCAGTTTTACAACTGTACACCACAGAACATGAAGACGTGGCCGACTTCATAACAAGTGCCCTCTCTTTGCCCTCTGAATCGATGTTTATTCCTGATTTCGGCAAGAGTTTTATTCCATCCTCACACCAGCAGGTCTGGCTTGTAGGGTCTGAGATCTCACACTGCAGATTGATCGGGCTGCCTGCTTCAACAGATTTGCTCCTCTCAGCCTCTGGAATAGCTGAGAATCAAACTGGTGCTATAGGAATTTCAATCCATTGAACAGTAGATAGAAATCAGATTTGCTACGCTATCCTATGCATGTAACACTTGGATTTACAGGCTGAAGGCTGTAAATGTTTATTTGAACAGATGGTATATCTGTCATGGACTCTCATGAAATCAGCGATACAGCAAAATGGAACACAAAACTCATTTTTTTGTCCATTGCTTCATTAAATATTTGTTGTTACAGAACATGCACAACTTGATTGCCTTTTAGACCAGGAGGTCTGCAGTATCTGCAACTCATCCTTCATAAGTCTTGCCAGAGTCATACAGTGGCAAGCACAATGGTCAGTTCTGCATCCTGCGACAAGTGGCAAAGTTTGACCCAATCATGTTGGCCACTATCATTACCAATGAACAGAGCCGTTAAATAAGCATGAGCAGACAAAGAGCAAATGTATCATTCATTTGGAGTTTTGTTTGTGGCCCTTTGTCCTTTTAACTTAGTTTTGTTCTCCAGCAACTTCTAATGAAAATATCTGGCTCTTTAGCTAGTAAATGATCAACTATGTTCAGCAGCTAGTTGCCAACGTTGTCAGTCTCTGATGCTAGGCAGGAAGCAAACCGCCTGTATAAAACAGTAACCTGCTGCATCTGGAAACAGGGTTGATGAGGGGAGTTAGACTGACCCAAACTTTAAAGAAGCTGGCTGTAAAAACCAAAGCAATGTGCTGAATAACAATGAAACACTCTTTGGAGCTGAGGGAAACTGCAGTCTAGTGAACACTCGCAGTGTTTTGTTACTACAGGCAACCTCTTTCACATTACACAAAGAAGTTTGATCAACTGTTAAACTTATAATTTGGATTTAGCAGTTTTAAGATGCAGTTTTTCACCATGCTCTTAACAAAGTCCAGTCTGAATGGGCCTTTAAGTACCAGTATTTGCTTGTTAAGGCAAGAATGACATAGACCTACATAAGACCTACAAATCAAAATTGCTTCTTAAAAAAATAGCAATATTGAAAAATATCTATTTGTTTACATATTAATCCATGGTCAAATTTAAGTAAGCTGTGACAGCATTACACTTTCTATCAGGGTGTATATTTCCACCGAAATTATCAGTACACCATATCTCAGAACATTATAGAATAAAATAAACATTTGATCCAATAGCCAAACATTCACGGAAAGAAGTTAGTGATTCTGACAAAGCTGAAAATACTTAGATCACCTGCAACATCCACCTTGAATTCTATACGGTCATCTGCGGCCTCACAGCTGTACAACCCAGAGTGTCTGACTTCTGCTGATGGAATAACCAACGCTCTCAATTTTTCTTTTGTTTGGATTTCCCATTCACTCTTTGGAAATAGCTGCTCTCCATCCTTGTGCCAATAGACTTGGGCAGTTTGCTCTGATACTTCGCACTGCAGCTTAATTGGGCAGCCTGCTTCAACAAATTTGTTTCTTGCGACCACTGGAAGGGCTGAAAACCTCACAGGAGAAGCTGGAGGATAATATAAGATTTGTACAACACTGTTGTTAAGCTGTCATTACATCATTTAAAAAGCAATGATCATCCAACCTTTGGGTTTGGTTATTTTAGCACAGTATATACAACACATGAAGCTCTGTGTTTTCACACAGTGTTACAACAACTCTAAATACATTTAGACGTGATTTGGCAAAGAAGTGTACAGTTAGTGGATTTAAGGAAATATTAAGATGTTCATCTTGACAATAAAATCACCTTCAACGTCCACATGGAATGCCACAACATCATCAGCCAGGCTACAACTGTAGAGGCCAGAATCAGAGACCTTAGCAGAATGGATAATTAATTTTCTCAGGGTGCCATCTCTTTTCATATCAAGGCCAGTTTTGCAAAAAAGCTCCAACTCATCTTTAAACCAGGAAACCTGGGCGAGAGGGTCTGAGACCTTACACTGGAGGATAATTGGACAACCAAGTGCAATCATCTTGTATTTTTCTGACAGTGGGATTGGCATGATCTGTGGCGATCGGCCTAAGAGAAGGGAATAACAAGGGTTTTGGATAAGAGATGGATTCACCAACAGTGGACAAAACACACTGTCCAGCCACTCATACTGTACCATGTTCTCATGAACATTCAAAACAAAGCAAGTTGTTTAGCACGCACACGGTAGGTATCTTAAGAGATAGCAAGGATGAAAATAAATCACCTTCTACGTCCACTTTAAATGCAATGGTGTCGGCTGATGTTGAACATTCATAGGTGCCACCATGTATGTTTTCAGCTGAGTGAATGAGTAGTGTCCTCTTTAGACCATCTGACTGTATTTCCGTATTGTTTTGTGGTAGGAGTTTCAACCCATCCTTGTACCAGTCGACATGAGCAGAAGGATCATCAGAAAGTTCACAGCTGAGGACAATGGGAGAACCTTCTTGAACGGACTTGGTCCTGTCGCTCTCTTGAAGCTCTGAGAACTTCCCAGGTAGTGCTATAGGTTTCAGATATTGCAAAAAGAGTGTCTTAATAAACTTCATAAATATCATTTATTGAAGTAATTAAATATCCAACCTATTCAATGGCATGGAATTTCAGGACAGGAAAACATAACATACAACATAAACACAACCTGCTTAACAAGGACAATGAGAAAAACAAAATATATTCAAAGGGCTAAAAGAGCAAGAACCAAGGCCTGTAATTTCTACAGTTATTGTACACTGACATTTAAAGCACAGACAAAATCACAGGTAAGCAAGAAAGTAACAGTGTTTGTTTGTGGTAAAGTATTTAGTTAGTGTCTTAAGTGAAAAGAACAAGACACATGAAATGCATAATAAGAAGCTGCATTATGAAGCTGCATGTTTCAATTCAATATGGAGAGAGGATGTCCTAAATTATCTAATTTCAGTTAGATAAAAAATTGGGTATCATGATTAGATGTAAGAGGAAATGATTTTTAATTAGAAGACAAATCATGCAATAACAATTTAAAAAAACAAATTGAACTTAAATTATTTCAGAGGAAATACTTTTCTGTATATTTTTAGAAAAGTAGTTGACCTAATTGGGGAAGCAGAAAAATTCACCATTTTCTGTTAGGTGATTGGTCAAACGTGACATAATCACCTGCTGCAGTTAGTTGGCCGTGCAAGACAGTGAAAGCGCTACAGAGTTTCTGAGCATCACCTTTTACTTCCACAGCAAACTGGATGTCATCATCCTTTGACTCACAGCGGTAAACGCCAGTGTGAGATCGCTCGGCTGATGGGACAACTAGACTCCTCAAATTTCCCTCTGACTGGATGTCTACACCATTTTCAGGTAAGAGCTTTGTTCCATCCTTGTACCAACTGACTTGTCCAGTGGGGTCTGACAGCTCACATTGTAGAGCAATGGGAAAGCCCGTCATGACCGTCTTTTTCTGATCACCCTCAGACAAAGCTGAAAACTTCAGAAGTGGAGCTACAGGATTAAATGTAAAATAGAATTGGTCAGTGAAACAGATCCTGTTGTTAACCAAAGGAAGCAAAGCACAAACCGTGAAACTAAAGGCTTCAGTAGGGTATTCAACCATTATATTTTTTGAATCTATGCCCAACAACTTTGATTCAGTATTTCTAGAAAAATGTGTAGCTTTTAAATCATATTTTGTACATGTAACCTAAAGTAAAACTTAAATATTATAACTTTAAAAACAACTGAATGGAATGACGCAGTCAGCTTTTATGGGAAAATGGCAAATGAAGAATCAGGCTCAAATTAATGATATGTTAATTCATTCATTAATCTATCCCATGATTCAAATTTGAAGGTTGTATGTACAGTCCCAAGCCTTTTTTCTTCAGTAAATTTAAGAAAAATCAACACATTTGGCATTGCTTATGTGCTTGTAGAATTATTCAGCACAGAGAGTTTCTTGGCACTTCCAGCATTACATTGCAAAGTTGGAGTCACTCCAGTGGCTAGCCTGGTAGAGCAACACATGAAAGGGACCAATGAAACCCTGGCTGCTGGACTTCACCCGTCCTACTTTTCTTTTGATGTGACTGAGGACCTTAAACCTCAGAAGTTAAGGGTAATCTAAATGCCCCAATGTTTGTCTGTTCTGGTAGGAATTTTAGAAAAAACATAGTTATTAGGATATTGAGCCTTAAAGAGAAGGCTACTGTATCTTCAGGGCATGTTTGCTTGACTGACAAGTGCCAAACGAGGTCCCATCTCTTATATAAGCTACAATCTGTTCCGGTAGCCTCTGCCAATGAACATATTTTCTCATAGATTTCTTTTGTCAGTCTTTCTGAAAAACTAAAATATGTGATCAGGAGCTATATGGGTGTTCACTATACTGGTAAGGGAATAGCACTTAAACACCTCCCAAAAAAGACAACAGAGATGTGAATCATTATTGATAAATGTAAAATTGTACGTAACAACTTTACATGGTAGGTAGCTACCCACCTTAAGCTAGGAACGTACTGTATATAAGGGTATTTTGATTTAGAGATATAATCATAGACAGTTAAAGAAATGGACCAACAGATCCTGTTGCTCTGGATGGAGACCAGTGAAGGATATCAGGGCGTTTTCACACCTGTAGTTTGTTTGCTTTGGTCCGAATCAGTTGGTGAGTTTATAAACTTGGAGCTATTTGCCCTCGGTCGGTTTGGTTTGGTTTGGTTTTGCACCTGGAAAATTCCAAGCATACCAAAATGCACCATTACAAATCACGCAAGAACATCCACTCCTGTTATTGGTCGGATGTTTCTGGGGGAGGAAGTAAGAAAGTAAATACAGGAACAAGGTCCTGTGTTCTGGACTAGTGCATATTTCTTGCATCTCCATGGTCAAACCAGGTCATTTTATTAAATGATCAGACAATGTTTGAGACGTTACTATATCACCGAGACTTTGCTCTGCTCTGCCGGGGTCTGTCTCCAACTTTAGCTGGTTTCAACCCCGGAGATACGAATGACGGACGGTGAGCTTGACCGCAGTCTATTTCTGTGATAGAAACACTGCAAGCTGCTACAGTTTGCTGCTCTGCTGCATCACAGACTGCTCAGACTGCTAAGCTACCTGACTACAGGAGACATTAACTCAGACTTCTAAGCTACCTGACTACAGGAGACATTAGCTCAGACTGCTAAGCTACCTGACTACAGGAGACATTAGTCAGACTGCTCTAGCTACCTGACTACAAGAGACATTAGCTCAGACTGCTAAGCACCGACTACAGGAGACATTAACTAGACTGCTAAGCTACCGACTACAGGAGACATTAGCTCAGACTGCTAGCTACCTGACTACAGGAGACATTAGCTCAGACTGCTAAGCTACCTGACTACAAAGAGACATTAGCTCAGACTGCTAAGCTACCTGACTACAGGAGACATTAGCTCAGGATCACGTTTTCACCACAAACGAACCGCTCCAGAGTTCGATTGAAAGGGTACCGAGACCACCTCTTCAAGCAGGTCTCGGTACGCTTGTTTGGTCCGCTTTTGGTGCGCACCTGAGGGCGATTTCCGCATTTTCACCTACCCAAATAAACTGCACCAACGGGGCAAACAAATTCTAGTTCGATTCAACCGAACTAAAGGCTGTCGGTGTGAAAATGCCCTTAGAAGCACTTTTCCGGTGATAGCTGAGCATCGTAGCCCAATCGTACAGAGATGGAGAGCGTAGGTATATCTAAGGAGATAACATAGGCACAGGCTAATTATTGCTATCTAAAATGCTAGTTTAAATTAGTAATTAAACCTAAACAGCTAATGTAAGTCCTAACTTTCTGTGAGCGTATCCTGTACTATACGGTAATTCATCTATTGTGCAACAAAAAGTTGCATGGTTATCACAGAATTGTTAGTCTATTTTTACAAAAACGCCTTCTATACATTGTTGTGTTTCTTTATAAATAAACAACGGACAAATAGAGTCT
>NC_045736.1:1603850-1612438 GCF_008692095.1 Etheostoma spectabile | reverse complement strand
CAGATGTAAAGTTATTCGCTGTCAAAATGAATGGCAGTCAACGGAATGCTAACGGCGGGTGATGGCTTATTAGCATCAAAATGGCGCCATAGGAGATATGCTTGGAGAGGCTTACCCCCTTGGATAGAATGGAGCTAGAGAGCAAAGAGTCTTCCATCTTTTACATACTCTCAAGTGGCCACTTATAGCTAATTTTTATAATACTTATACAGTACATTGTGATGTTATTGTGCAAACTGCACAAATAAGCATGGTGTAGCTAAGTGCTGTTAATCTGTACAAATGTCATGGCAGTGTCTTCATTTTTGCTTGAAAAGAGGTTGATTGCATTCATCCAAAAGTACTTAAAAAGAGAACTTGCTTTTTTATAAGCAAAGCAAAAGCGTTTGGATGCACTTGACCCTGACTACAATCTATTTGCAGAATAGATGAAAACAACTTTTTTCACCTTCAACATCCACATGAAACTGCATTGCATCATCTGTTGTCTTGCAGCTGTAAATCCCTGAATGAGACAGCATCGCTGACTGGATAGCCAGTGTTCTTATGGAGCCCTCTGTCAAGATGTCTTGCCCAGCTGTTTCACGTAGATTCATTCCATCCTTGTACCAATTAACTTGAGCGTTAGGATCTGATATCTCACACCGCAGCACTATGGGTTCACCAACTTCAACAGACTTGTTCCTTTCAGCCTCACAATGTGTTGTAATTCTCACGGGTGGAGCTGGGGATGTTTGAGGTAACATCAAGAGAAAATTGCATCACTATCACTGACTACATCAAACATGATGCTTTAAAAAAACAGAAGAGCAACATTGCAAATCAAGATTAGTCATGCCAATACATCTTAACAGTTAAAATAAGTAATTATAAAATATATGTCTTTATGCTATTAGTAATCTAACAATGTATAATTGGTTAGACTTGAGATAACTAGGCATTCAAGTTAGGATTTAAAGCTTATATATTTACTCTTTTCCCTATCTTTAATATTCCTCACAGACCACTCAATCTCCAAGTTTTACATTGACTACTAAAGTAGTTTAAGTAAGACCAAAATCATGTAAGTAAATGTAGAAATTGTCAAAGTGTCAAGAATCGCAAAAAGCAATCTCTTCATTTTACACAATGGCAACATTGTGCCCGTCCATTTTTGTTTGATAATGCTAACCGTTTAAATCACCTTCAACAGCCACCTTATTTGCAGTGACACTGTCACTCCAGTGACTGTCATATGTCTTTGATAGATAGATCTCTTCTGATTGGACAGTAGGTGTCTGCTTAACATACTGAGGCACTGCAAACTGGGAAGATGGTCTCTGCCCAGAGTTAATTATGCAGTCTACTTGGTCTTCTGATGCCTTCATGGTGTAATGCCTCTCTGCTGGGACTGTTGTGCTCATGGACTGATACAGTACCTTCGAGCAGTTAGGTACTGCTTGGCCTTTGTGGTCATCCAATGTGACATGCGCAGACTTTTGCAAGATGTAATGCTTTCTTCGTTTGCCCGTTTCTGCCTCTTCAGAGTTATATAAGTCCAATGATTGAGGGGATGTAGTAGACAGTTGGACAGTTGATGTCTGTAGAAGTCTGTTTAACTCCTCTGATTTGTCAGTTGCAGTCCATAAGGAGTTATAGGGTCCCTCTGAATGGACAGTTTCAGTTTGTAAGCTATCAAAAAGCCTCTCTGACAGGGCAGCCGCCAGTTGTATGGAGCTACAGCACTCCTCTGACTTGACAATTGCCGTTTGTAAGGTTTTAAAAGGCTCCTCTAATTGGATAGTTCCAGTATGTGTGGATTGTAAGGGCTCCTCTGGTCGGACAGTTTCAGTGTGTGAGGATTTAAAGGACTCTTGTGATTGGACAGTTGCAGTGGATGAAGATTTAAAGGACTCTTCTGGTTGGACAGTTGCAGTGTGTGAGGATTTAAAGGACTCCTCTGGTTGGCCAGTGTGTGAGGATTTAAAGGACTCCTCTGGTTGGCCAGGATTTGAGGATTTAAAGGACTCCTCTGGTTGGACAGTGTTTGAGGATTTAAAGGACTCCTGTGGTTGGACAGTGTTTGAGGATTTAAAGGACTCCTCTGGTTGGACAGTGTTTGGGGATTTAAAGGACTCCTCTGGTTGGACAGTGTTTGAGGATTTAAAGGACTCCTCTGGTTGGACAGTGTTTGAGGATTTAAAGGACTCCTCTGGTTGGACAGTGTTTGAGGATTTAAAGGACTCCTCTGGTTGGACAGTGTTTGAGGATTTAAAGGACTCCTCTGGTTGGACAGTGTTTGAGGATTTAAAGGACTCCTCTGGTTGGACAGTGTTTGAGGATTTAAAGGACTCCTCTGGTTGGACATTGTTTGAGAATTTAAAGGACTCCTCTGGTTGGACAGTGTTTGAGGATTTAAAGGACTCCTCTGACTGCAGAGTTCCCGTTTTTAAAGAGTTACAGAACTTGTCTGATTTGTGGTTAGTATGGTGTTCTGATTGGGCAGTTGAAGTCTGTAAGGGGTTACCTAGCTCTGACTGGACAGTTAACATCTGTTTTGTGCTATTTAGCTCTTCTGATGGGACAGTTAGAGTCTTGAGAGTGGCTTCCTCTGATTCAACCGCTGCAGTTTGTTGAACATTACAGATCTCATCTGTCTTGACAGCTGTCTGGGGGGAATTATCAAGCTCTTCAGATTGGGCTTTTGCATGCTGTAGATAATAAATGAATTCCTCACCATGTGATTCTCTGAGCTTATTAGTGTGATGATGTGTGTCAGATTGCATCATTGATGGCTTTACAGAGTTACAGTAAACAGGAGATTGGGCATTTGTTGTTTGTTGATTGTCAGAGAGCTCCCTTGGCTGTTTAGGTGCAATCCATTCAGTCATATATCCACATGCTGACTGGGAAGTTGGCATAGGAATGGAATGTTCTTCGTATGTCTGTGCATCTCCTCTCTCGCCACAGAAGGTACCAGAATTGCATTTTGAGGACATGCAGTCAACTTCAACAGGAAATGCCTCTTCCTTGGACTTCTTTTCTTGTTCAGAAGAGAGCCTCGGCGATGTAGCTATAAGCATTGTGATGTACACAAAGAAAGGTTTTAGGTGGTTGTTGGTCTCAATACTTCTTCTTATAACAGAATTTTGCATCAGTGTGGGTTAGCATGGAGTTATGGGATAATTCATTGCAAAGACAAACAAGAAGATCAACCAGGTTTGGTCTGATATTGAGCTCCTATATTTTCCCTTGATTCCTAATACTGTTATACCACCAGTATTTACACTACACCTTAAAAACCTAAAAAGCATATACATTTTCTTCTTCTTAATAAGAGTTCCTTGTCATTGCAACGGTGAAAGGTTCAGGGCAGCAATGTGAATGAAAGGGTCTGCTGATGAATAAGACATAAGATGGACTTAAAGAGTGGTAAGCTGCTTGTTACAAGCAAAGATGGCTGTTAAAATGAAATATGAATTGACAAACAACATATATGTTAGTATGAGGAGCAGCTACTCAGGTACTGAACACCCAAATGTTTGATTAAGAGCCAATCACTGCAGGGAACTACATGAGACCAGGATTCAATATGGCAAAAAGCAATTGTCTAAAGGAAAAAAAGATGCAGATGCCTCAGATGATGGATTTAACAGAAAATACACCACTATTGTTAGTGGCATGTATGTGCTTGGTTAAGATGGATGACTGATGAAATATATCAAATCACCTTTGACATCCACAGTGTATTGGGCAGATGCATCAGCTATCTCACCAATCTCGTCACCACAGTGACGCTGCTCTGCTGTTTGGACAAAGCCAAAGAGAAAACAATCAGCTGGGTGATAGCTGCATGTATGTCACTAAATACTTGGTTCTTAATTGTGCAAGTACAATGTGAAGCACCACCTTTCATGTCCACATTTAACTGTGTATCACCAGATGTTTCACAGCCAAAACTCCCATTATCAGACAAGTCATGTAACTGAAGGGGCACGGTTTGGCTGCCGCTCTGTGATTCACAGTCAGCTTCCCTTTTTGGGTAGATCTGGGTTCCATCTTTGTACCAACAGGCTTTGGCAATGGGATCTGAAATCTCAAATTGCTGAACAATTTGGCAGTCCACTTCCGCAGACTCAGTCTTCGCAACACCAGGGCCAAGCAGATATGTTGGAGCTGGCACTACAGACAATCATTGGGGGGATAATTTTATTGAGTTTATTATCCTAGATGTGATGTATTGTCACAGATATTAGCTCTGCATTGTAACAACAAATCAGAAGACAGACCAAAAGCTACACAAAGAGTTAGTCATAACTAGACTGAAAACACATTTGTAAAAATCACCTTGATTGTTTACTATTAATTGGGCAACATCATCTACTGTTGCACAATAGTATGCTCCAGAGTTTGAAGGATGAGTTGGTTCAATTACAAGAGTCTTCTTGATGCCTCCCATTTCAGAATCAGGCTCTTTGTTAGAATCATGTTCTTTATCCACCTGGAAATCAGGGTCTGAGGTTTCACATGTTGGTTCAGTCGGGCAGGTTGCTTCAAGTGACGGCGTCTCCACAACCTCTGGTGAGGGTGATAACGGCAGCATTGGAGCTAAAGATGATGATTCATATTATAATTGCGGACTTATCTTATCTGTTCTATCTCAGACCAAATTCAATGAGAAACACATTTTCAAGGATTACATAGATTCATTATATGGATTCCTTAGAGAAAACAATTTTACCATGATTTAAGAAACTTCACACAAAACATCACTTGACACAGACAGACAGACAGACAGACAGATACACATATTGTGTTAGTGGCATTTAGTTACCAGAAAGTTCTTGTATTTGCTCTAAGATTCAACAAATTAAAAAAAGAAATCACCTTTAATATCCACAGGGAAGTGATTAGTGTCATCAGCGGTTTCACAGCTGTATAGCCCTGAGGGCAAGACCTCATCAGATGGGATAATGAGTCTCTTCAACGTGCCATTACTCTGTATATCCCAATCATTCTGCGGGCAGAGCTTTACAGCCTCTTCATACCAGCAGACAGGCACAGTGGAGTCTGCAACCTCACATTTCAGCTCCAAAAGTTTGCCTGCTTCAAGTGACTTGGTTCTCTCAACGTCAAAGATAGTAGAGTACGTCACTGGTATAGCTAGCATTGGAAATTTAGGACAGCTAAATAAAATCAAGACTGTGGAAATGGACACCTTGCAAAAATGTAAATGCTGAGCAGCACATGAACGGCCTTTGGGGACTTTTAATTTAGGTCACAGAAGTCGCAAAACAAATGATTAAAACTAATAATTACCTAGTGTATTAACAGTTATGTGCACGAACAATGAGTCAAACCATACAGTACAAGCAGAAATTATTAGTGGCATCTAAAAAGAGTTGGTGGTTACAAAATTAACGCACAAGATAAAAAGTGTAAAGTCACCTTTGATCTCCACTTGAAACTCCATGGTATCATCCTGTGTAGTGCATCTGTACACACCAGAGTGGCACATCTCTGCAGACTGAACAACTAACGTCCTTATGTTGCCCTCTGAGTTGATTTCTAATCCAGAGTTTGAAATGAGCTGCATTTCATCCTTGTACCAGCAAACATGGGCCTCAGGATCCGACACCACACACTGGAGTACAAAAGTGCTGCCTGCTTCGATCGACTTGGTCCTCATTTCTTCAGGCATTGCTGAGAACTTCACAGTTGGAGCTACAGATATGTTTAAATCTTATGTCAACCTTAAATCAACCTCATGTCAGCGCTTAAGATTATTCATGATAATCTATTTAACAAAATACAACTAAATTGCTAACATGCTGTATTGCAGTCAAAGAAAAGGTGACAGTTTAGCTGCACTTCTTAGAAGTGCCTAGAACAAAGGCAACAGACAACATACCAAAGTGTCATCAGAGTTAGTTGCTTTGCTGAGGAGGAGCTTGTTAATTGCGTAAGGTAAAACCAATCACCTTTGATGTCCACACTGAACGTGATGGTGTCACCCTTTGTCTTGCAGCAGTATGACCCAGCGTGGTAAAATTCTGCTGAATGGACAATCAATTTTCTCACCAAGCCATCAGTTAGAATTTCTACATCAGCTTGAGGATTGAGCTTTGACCCATCTTTGTACCAGTGCACCTGGGCAGAAGGATCTGAGAGCTCGCAGCATAAAACAATGGGGTTGCCGGTTTCAATGGTTTTGTTCTTCTCCGCATCTGGAATTGCTGAAAACCTCACAGGTGGGGCTATAGATATTTAGATATTTTAATGGATTGTTAAAATGTGAATTTTATGTTTCGATGAGTCAGACTTTAAGAGAAGATAAATGCATTTTGAAATAAGAAAAGAATAAGGGGGTAATAAGTGACAATAAAGATGGTTAGTAAAAGACACCAGCATTGTCAGAAACTCACTCCACTCACCCTCTACTTCCACATTGAACCTGATGACGTCATCAATGGCATCACAGCAATACACTCCCGAATGTGAGAACTCTGCTGATTGTATGACAATTCTTCTCATGGTGCCTTCTGATTGGATATGCAGACCCTCCATTGTCTGTAATTCCACCCCATTCTTGTACCAGTGCACTGGAGCTGCAGGGTCCGACAGCTCACAGTACAGCACTATGGGGTTTCCAATTTCTACAAATTTGTTTCGATCCATTTCTGACATTGGTGAAAACTTGACAAGAGGAGCTGCAACATTTAAAAAAACAATATTTTACATAATTAAGTCTTGTGCTTTATGACAATGAACTGAAGAAGACAGTAAACTAGTGTTGTCTTGCATTGTTGGTGCCAACAATGTTTGCACATTTTCAAATTCCAGTTGAAACAATTAAAGAAATTATACATTGTCGGCCTACCAAGATACATACTCAAGCAAATTATGACAGTAACCCATACATACCTTGAATGTACAGTGCTGCAGAATCCCGGATCCCATAGGCAATAAATGTGATTTCGGCTCCATTGTCTGTATCACGTACTCCTCGAATGCGAAGAGATTGGTGTGTTCTTGACCGACGCATGGAATAACGTTCATCTTCCTGAAGCTGAGTACCATTTAAGAACCATGTACCAATAACTGAAGCAGAAAGCTCAATAGAGAACTGGGCATCTTGCCCCTCGGGTACCAAGGCATCCTGTAAGGGAGCTTGAATTCTGGCAACTGGAACTGGAAAAGAAAATGTATACATGATTTAGCAAGTAATATCCTCAACCATGTTGTGATTTTATTAATCAAGAGCAAAACAAACATGGCATAATTGATTTAGCACAGTTGTTTTAGTATAACTGAACTTACCTAAGTGAACAGCTCTAGGGAACTCAACATTGTTGCTCTTTCCATATTTGTTTACACTGCAGATGCGAAATCGATAATCTGCTTCACATGGTACGCTGTCACCAAGGATCTCTACAGAGGTTGCGGAGTCAGTGGTCAGGCACTGTAGCCACTCCTGTGAGCCAGTGCCCACTTCTTGTCGCTCAAGCACATATCCAGATGGGGGGTTCTTTCGTGAGTCCTGAGCAGGAACCCATGAGAGAAGAGCTGCATTAGCACGCTCTGTGTTAATCTGCACACCCACTGGACAACTCGGAGGACAATGTCTGGCCGCTGAAACAGGAGAAACCTATTGTGCATCAATTTCTCTTTGGACTGGAATAACTGATCACTCGATCAACTCCAAAAGTAATTTACTTAATAGACCTTTTGTGCAAATATTGTATTTGGAATGCTACAGTCTACAAATGAAGGAACCTACCTTTCACTCTTAGCATAGAGGAAGTCTTGGATCTGCCTACAAGGAAAGTCACAAGGCCAGAGTCTTGGGGCATTGTATTGACGAAGACCAGGATGTGAGTCCTACCGAAAGACTTAAGGATGGTCTGATGGGTTTCACGCAGCTCTATTGCATCTTTATACCAATGTATGTCCATTTCTTCTTTTTCCACTTCAACACAAAAGGCAGCATTTTCACCTTCCAATACATCCACTTTTCTTGGAAGCTTCCGCAAAATTGTCCCTGCAAGAAAAGCACTCCTTAGCACATTAAAAGGACAAGGATTTTGATTATCTAATGGAAAACAAGGACCCTACAAATGAAAAAAAATTAATGTGATATGTCATTTGTAACTGCCTGCCAGAACAACAGATATATAACACAAGTAGTTTCTGATCTAACACTCATTAGGACAGCATCATTTTTCAGTGCCTTCCAAAATCTGTGCAAATCAGCGTTTTTGTACACCCACTTTTAAAGTATAGTCACTCTATTAACCAGTGGCACAGCCAGATCAGGGGTTTTTGTCACGTTCCAGGTCACCTGTTACCTGAAGTGAAGTAATTTAACAGATGTAGTGTTACTAACCCAAACTATGATCTTTTTCTAAATGTGATCAAGTAGTCTTGTTGCCTAAATCTATCTAAACTGACTGTTTTAAACCTTTAATGCCGTGTTTAAAACTGCCATGTCAGTTCTGTGGTTTAGAAGAAGACAGAAAACGCTCCTGTGGGTTGTAATTCCTGCCACCACTACGGGTGTGGAATTAACAAGCTGAAATGTTGAATCATTTAGAGCAGGGGTCTTCAAC
>NC_045736.1:1596054-1603840 GCF_008692095.1 Etheostoma spectabile | reverse complement strand
TTTTGTCCCTAAGCTCTTCAAATAATAAGAAATTACAAATTCAAATTTCATGTTTTAATATCAAACATACCCGTGGAAGCTGTTTCTGTGGATGGCGACCATAGTAGCTACCTTACCTATAGGCCAGTTATCTTATCATCAATGTGTTAAGGTTGTTGTTGTTTTTACTGTATGTTGGGCTCATGTTAATGTGTATTTTCGGACATATTTTAATCAACTTTCAAAAAAGCATTAAACAATAATTTGGATCAGAGGACCCCCTAGGGGTCGCAGCTCCCTGTTGAAGATCTCTGATTTAAAAGGAATGGTTGCACTTTGATTGTTTTATCCTGTTTTACCTTTCACAGCAACCTCTGCAATGCTTCTGCCCCCATCGGGCATCTCACAGAGGTAAATCCCATCATCGTCAACTCCGATGTCACGGATAGTTAGTCGCCGTTTTGTTCCCCACTCCTCCATTCCATATTTGGCCCCCGGCTGCAGTCGTCTATCCTCCAGATACCATGTGATGGCAACAGAGTCCTCTGGAACTTCACACTCGAGAACAGCCAAATCTCGTTCCCATACTTCTAGATCAATGAGTGGCTGCTTGAACTGCACAGGTGGCTCTGGCACCAAAGAAAAGGAAACACACCAGTTTGACAGTGTCTCCTATGATGTTCCTATTAATTTCTATTAAAAAAGATTAGTGTTAACTTGTTCAATATATACATTCATTCATCATCTAAGTCCTTGTAGTAAACAATGTAAATATAAATACATTTGGCAGTAAATTCCAGCGTAGCAAACAAGATGAGCAAAATCATGAGACAAGTGGCTCATTTACTTAAGTAATGGAAGGGTCATTAACACACAGTGGTGTTAGATAGGAAATAAACTGTTTGTAACTGACACCATCAGACAGTACCAGACAGTTATAAACAAAAGAACATGAACTATGTGTAGTAGTATGTGTGCAAAGTTCTTCATTTTCTTAATTTACTAATGTTTTAGGTCCAATTAAACACAGACACCTAATGAAATACATTTGCCATATATCATTTAAATTGTCTTTAAATATACCCACTGACCATTAAACCTACCGCAATGTTACTGTCTTAATCTTTGACTGACACAGGGCCATACTGTCTGTTGGTGCCATGAGTTTGGACTTCTTTGGGCCATGTGAGAAACCTGATCCCCAAAGACTTTGATCACATGGACGCCCCCCCCAAGACCTTTCACAAGCTGAGTGACTTTGCAGACATCGTACTGTTGTTGGACTCCACCTCAAGCTGATGAACTTTTCCTGTTTAGACATCTCTCGGGTTGAATTTCAGATCACTATTTAATTGCATCTATCCTCCAGTTGACCAGGATTGAATTGCTTTTAATGCAGCTGATGTCAAATCATTAGATTATATTTGCAGCTCACTGGCCTGCTGACCGGCCCTTTTAAGAATTCAACTGAATGATGACACAAAACCTTATACTTGATGTTTACGTCAATGAGTTCCTGTTAGGGCAACTGTTTTATAGCATTTTTAGGATTTTACTTGCATTTTGTGTACTAGAACATGTTTACATGCTTTGATGTAAAAAATACAAAACAAAACAAAACTTAATTTTTGTCATACTTCCCATGGCTGCTTCACTTGTATTCACCCTCTTTATGTCTCTTTAATCCCTCCTCCCGAAAAACCCCAGTCTGCCCTGATCGGCCAGCGCACTTCCTGGAATGTTCGGAGCCGTGTTTCACTAGCTCGTTGAAGCTGGAGCTACTGCAAAGGAGTGTATAGCAGGACTTTGTAGAGTGAAACATCTCCAATAAAGGCATCTAAACCAAATATTATTAACAAAAAACACTCCAGTCCAGATGACCAATCATAGCAGGCCGGCTTAGAGTTGCATAACACTTAGCCGAGAGTAGAAACAACTGTTGAAACCTGGGTGTTCACAATAGTTGTAAATCTGAACGTTTTAGCTCATAGGGATATGTCTAAAGTAAGTTTACCTCAACCACATTTAACATGAAAATCCAGCATTGTAACATTGTAGATATGACAGAAAACACGGAAAAGCATAATATGTACCTTTAGATAGGC
The DNA here is from genome assembly GCF_008692095.1 of Etheostoma spectabile. Classification (NCBI taxonomy): domain Eukaryota; kingdom Metazoa; phylum Chordata; class Actinopteri; order Perciformes; family Percidae; genus Etheostoma; species Etheostoma spectabile. The sequence continues at coordinate 1,601,756 of NC_045736.1, read as the reverse complement.
AGTTGGGGGCATCCACCTCCATCATACCATAAGCATCAGTGTGCTATTGTACAGTTTGTGCTGTTATTTGCTTTGCAAAATCATTGGTCATTTATTTCACTGTCTTCTATATTGAATAACATTCTGTATAGTACAACTCAGGTATAAACTTTGATTGTCAAATTACGTTTTTGGAAGAGAAGGAAGATTGTTAACAATACGTACATTTTTTTTAAACAGTCAAAATATCTCCTTAATGATAACATGTTTGTACAATTAATGTATATTGAATAATAATAATTTACCATCTCCGACACAATATCACTGTTCATTATACTGCCATAAATCAGTTTAAAGTTTAAATCGTTTTTTTTTTTAATTTTGCCTTCCATATCTGGCCTTATTCCAATAAATTATCTCAGAGTACCTCTTTGGAGATATCTCATTGACATCATGATGTCAAATTGACAGAAATGTGTTTCAAGAGCCCACCACACCCTCACTCCCTCTTTTACTGGCTGCAAAAAACATTACAGGCTGCGACTGTCAGCCTAAGTCTTTAGAGTGTACCTATAATTTTTCACATAACAATCAAATTTCACAAAATTATCTCAACTTACCCTTTACGGAGAGGTGTACAGCACTGAGGGTTTGCCCAGCAGTATTTGACGCAGCACAAACATAAACTCCATTATCCTTCTGCTTACAGTACAGAACTTTAAGAGTGAAGTATCCTTCTCTGTCCTCGTATAACAAATAACGCCTTCCGGACAGTATCAGCCTGCCATCTTTCCTCCAAATGATTTCTGGTTTGGGTTTCCCAGTCACAAAGCAGCGGAATTTGGCATGTTTACCCTCTGTCACTGCAAACATTTTCACTTTAGTTGACTTGGTCATGGTGTCGTCTTTGAGCCGGTTTGACACTTGCCTACCGCTCCTCTGTTTTCCCTGATGGGCTTTCCAGTGGCCATTCGTGTAGCCATTACGATTCCCCTCTTCCTCATGTCCTGGGCCTGCATCAACCAGCAACACAGCTCCAGCCAATGCTTCCCCAAACTCATTCCTAGCTTTGCATGTATATACACCACCATCTGGAGCACGAGTCTTAAAGATCTTGAGCTGGAACCAACCACCGTCCTGGAAGCCGACAGTGAAATGTGTGCTTTCAAATATTTCATTGAGTTTCCTGCCATCCTTTTCCCAGACAACCTCTGGTCGTGGGTTTCCCCAGAGCTTACAAGAGAAGACAGCATCATCCCCACGACCGGCGCGAGTGGAGAGGGGCTTGATGAGGAATCGTGGCTTATTTTCCTCTCGGAACTCCATCTCTTGTGCTTCGCCTTCCACCTTTAGTGTGGCCGCTGCATATGTTTCCCCAATGCTATTCTTTGCTTTGCATATGTACTGGCCACTATCCTCTGTGGTCACAGCTGAAATGATAAGATTGTAAACATTTCCATCCTCGAAGACCCTGTATCGTCCCTGTGGGTCAATCTTTTCATTGTTTCGCTCCCAGATAACTGCAGGCCTTGGATCCCCACCAATCTGACACTTCAGGACTGCATCAGTTCCACTTTGTACCACCACAGGTCTCGGATAGGCCAAGAAACGTGGTGCACCACCAAACACATCCATCTCTGCTTTGTTGTGAGCCTCACTTCACCTTAAGCAGTCCGGGATAGTTATAAGTGGCAGTTATTACCTGGGGGAAGACAGTCCAACTTCTGCACTGCAAATTTCTAAAAGAGAAAAAAACAGATGGATTATTTTACCAAACCTCTTGTAAGATTGAAATAATTTTTTGTACATAAAAATAGCTAATTTGTCATTTGCCAGATCATTCAGCTTTGTATGTAATAACCGTACATGTCATAACATTATACTTTTAGCCTTCATGTTATAAGGAAATTAACCCTCAAACTTTTAAATTAAAAATATAACTTCTGTAATTCAAGCGCGCTGCATCCACCTCCTTTACGTGCATGCGTTTCAGCGCAAACGGATGGTATGATTATTAGGGCTAATTGAATTAGATCTGTCTGCATGAGAAAAACACAGGCTAGCAGTTAGAAGGGGGACAGCCTAGTCCTATTGCAACAGCAGCCACAACACATAGCCAGTACAGCTGGTGCTGTATTTCAATGGGAAAGTGCTTAATATAGTACGGCCTAAATAAAGACCTGCGAGGGAGTGTGTCAGGTATCACAAAGAAGGTTCTGAAACCGGTGTCCTCACACAAACAGACCAAAATCACAGTCTGCAGTCAAAATATGCTGAGCATATGTCACTGTTGTCAAAAATAATTTTAACAGTGGCATTCAAAGAAAGACAGAGCTGCCATCACATGCTTCGTTGGCAGCTCTGCTTGTACTCATATTCATTAATAAATCTCAGTTAGGCAATCCTAGAAATGTTGTTTATACTACATTTCTTAATTCTTTCTCTCCCACTGAGATAGTCGCAGTTGTCTCATTCTTTGCCTAAAATTTGCAAACTGAGAACTGAGAGCCTCTGAACTTGAAAGAATGTATGTATTGGTAAACTGAGTTTATGTGTTTTGGGACAGCTCCCAAATAGTGTTGTAACTTAGTCCTATTTGTTGCGGGTCTCACGTCTCAGGATAGTGTTTTTAAAGCCATCTTTTTGTCCATCATAATATTACATAGGGAAGAGAAATAAAGCATCTATTTAATTATAGTTTTTCCAGCTACTATAAACATTGTAGGCTAAATTGAATTGCATTTAAATATTAATGTAAAAGACAAACAGTTTTCATTACTCAACAATTATTATTATTTGACTTAAAATTGAACTGCATGTTGATGGAAATCCATTTTGTACATTTTGTATAACCCTTGAATATAGTATCTGATATAATTTGGTGTTTACATGAATTGTATACAATGCAAAACATTACATTACAAGATGTTGATTAACGCAGTTTGGACATTGCGTTGAAAGTCTTCAGTATTCCCTACGGAGGTTTAAAGAGAGGACATTAACCCCTGTGTTTACTGTGTCTGATTTAATTGGAATGACCTCTGCCCCTTGTGAAGCTGTGCTGTGTACCCCCTCACATGACCTACCTCGCTTCAGTCGCCAGGAACGACCGTCAACATACATTCCGCACTTGCAGTCTCTCTTTGAGGTAAGAAGCAATGCCAACCGTCCCAAGTTGAGTTCAGATTCAGACACATGCTCTTCATCAAAGGTCCCAAGTTCTACTCCAGTACTTTTCTAAAGACCTTCTTTCCCATAGGAGGAATAGAAAACAGATCTTCAGTGTCCACACCAGCTTCCCATTTGACAACTTCAGAGTGGTCCCCCAATCTGCGTGTCATTCAGGCCTTAGATAACCCAAGTGTCATTGTTCGTGGAATACCGTTAAATGCTTTTGCAGCTGCTGCTGTCCCCTAAAAATACTGTCTGCCTCGATGACAGCAGTGAAGATAAGTCAGGCACTTCCATTCACTTGCCAGCAGGGGCTAAAGATAGTTCAAGTGGCCAATGCAGGCAGACTGCTGAGCTTCCTTGAGGCCTTGCAATAAAAATCTAAAGAGAAGAGAATGCTTTTGGATTTCAAATATTTTAAAGCTCGCCTGCTCTATATCTCCAGCATTTGTTTAATTCACAAGTTGTTCACACGTTATAACTATTAGAAAGTGTGCTGACAGTAGCAAGCAAGTGTTACTTGTAACAGGAATCATAAATGAGTTAAACACGGCTCTGAAAGTTCTGTCTTGTAGTGCATTTTCATTGGGCTGGTATGAACATACAATTCTGAAAACAGTCCAGCCTCACAACATTTATTAATCACAAGGGATAGAAGAGGGGAAAGCCTTTGCTATTGCCACTCACTGTACCATTATAACTTCTCTTTATTACTAGGGTGGGTAAAGTTAGACGTGAGGTTACAGACCTTTGTAGCCTTTGCAGTCAGGTCTTGTTCTTACATTATCTCAATTGCTAGTGTTCAGCCCATCAGATTCATTCAGTGACCAGGTGATGATCCACCTTTTCAGCATTGTCAACCAGAACAACTGTGCATTGACACCCACATTTAATTTACCAGTAGCAGAATGTGGAAAGCAGCTCCATCCCATGCAAATTCTTGATGTTTGGCTGGATGTGTTCAGTACAACGGAGCTCATGCTTGTCCTTACTTGCTGTTTAACTGGCTTTCAAATACATGTATAAGTATGCTGACTCAATTTTATATATATGCAAGTTAGCACTTGCAGGCAGTGGTGGAAGAAGGAATAAAATCATTTAATAGCAAAACTAGCAATACCACACTATAAAAACCCTCAATTATGAGTAAAAGGTCCTTCTGCAGCCTGACACATAAAGTATTTTTTTTAAATGTAGGTGTTCATTGAACTGTTTTGACAAAGCATAAAAAAACAATGCAATTTAAAATTTGCATTTTACATATAAAATAAATGCCTTATCTCAATTTGTTTTTTTTTTAGGCAAAATATGTTTTTAATTGCATTTTCTTTTTCTTTTTTAATTACATTTATACTTTACATATATCCAGTAATACACATACATGAACAATAAAATATAGATCTACAATGGAGTATTAAATATTTCCCTTTAAAATGTACTGCAGTAGAAGTATACCGTTAAGAATAAGTACCTCAAATTTACAGTACAGTACTTAAGTACATGTACTGACTTGCCAGTTAGTAACTATGCTATGCAGCCTGTTTTATTTAAAATGTACATCTCTGTGTCAAAAATGCGCCATGATAGGATTGATGTTATCATCCATGCAGCGGCAAAAACTGGAAGTTTAACTATTACTATTGTTAGTGTTTTTTTGTCACTGTTCCATTATCTTTTTTTGCGACTGTTATTTCCACTCTTCAATCTAACCCCAACCGGCCCGTCAGACACCGCCTACCAAGAGCCTGGGTCTGTCCCAGGTTTCTGCCTAAAAGGAAGTTTTTCCTCGCCACTGTTGCTTGCTCTGGAGGGAACTACTAGAACTGTTGGGTCCTTGTAAATTCTGGAGTGTGGTCTAGACTTACTCTGTCTGTAAAGTGTCTTGAGATAACTCTTTTCATAAATTGATACTGTAAATAAAATTGAATTGAATTGAATGAACTAAAACCATAGATGAAAATGAAATATCTGGTTTACTATTTAATTTCTGCTGGGTGATTTCGGAAGGTTAAAATGGTAAGATTGAATCTTTTCCTCGTTGGTGTCAGATATTTTAAGCCTTGTAATATAATATTTTGTCCTCTCAGTAAGCTGCAGTCAAGTTAGTGAACCACTGAGTTTTTAATTCAACCACTGAGTTTATTTACAATATGTACTGTATAAGCTCATAGTGCCAAAAAACCTTTTATGCTACTCCATCCAGTACACACAGTTTATGCAGTTTGACCTTACTTTTCCTTCTTTTACAGTATTTGAAACTATGCTTGTAGTAGTGAGGGGATTGGACAGCATGTGGGCCTGGGTTTTTCAGTGTGTGATAGTGAGACCGTCTTAGCGTAGGCTGCAGTGTCCCTTCAGCTGTTAAGTGGCTCCACAGCCCCACACTCCCCACACTGTCCCTCCTCCATGATTTCAGCTGTTGGAAGTAATGTGATATAAGTCCAACCCTGTAACTGGTTATGAAATTCTTTGGGCCTACAACTGAGTAACAACTTATGAAGTTAATTTGTTAGGTTTGGGAGCAGGGCCACGCCTAAACCACACCTCTAATC
>NC_045736.1:1594884-1596044 GCF_008692095.1 Etheostoma spectabile | reverse complement strand
CCAGACAAACCTACATATACCGTGCTGCGTAGCCAGCCTCGTGTATCTCTGAGTGCTTGACCCCTTGTTTCTCTATGTTGTATCAGATAAAGGATAACGTGTTTGTGTATGTACTGTAGATTGACCGTCGTACTAAGAACACAAAAGGGTTAGGGTTTACCACATCAAGAAAAACTGTCAAGTAATGCTTTCACATATTACTGATAATGATATTCATCCAAAGAGCAAATTTCAATCTTTCCTTCTCTTTCCAAGCAGGCTAAAAGTAATCTGGAAATACTATTAAATCTCTCTTCTATCTCAGTTACAGGTCTCAAAATTCCCCATCACTTCTACACAAATAAACACTGACATTATTTATATTATTGATTTCTGCCTCAGCATGTACATTTTCTTTACTAAACTGATTAGAATTTTTTTTTAAAGTTAAGTAGTAGTGTGTTCAAAGTAGGTTGGAATTTCCAGTGGCACCGGAGCAATCCTGGAAGTGCAACGTTGTGAATATAGAACCGGAACCGAATCATAACAAATGGGGGGGGTCCTTTGTCTGGGCTAATGAATGTGAGATTGGGGCTCCTTGAAGAAGAAAAAGTTTGGAAACAACACATCTTGTTTCCCTATTTCCCCTGAAACAGAAATTTCAAGTTGTTGGCTTGTTTTCATTGAGCTGTTAGTACATTGAAGACCTCAGAATGGAGTGGACACTGAACCTGGAGTCAGTATTATATAATAAAACATTTTGACCCTATTCAAATAATTGTGGGTTTACTTTGAATGCACTGTGATCATACACTGTAGCAAGTCTTCCATTGTTGTTGTTCCAGGTATTAAAAAGGCCAAAACAATTAGCATGACTCCAGCTGTGACACGTTGCTTGTCAGATTATAAACGAAGTTTCATTATGTAAATGTGCTGTATTTATATAGCGCTTTTCCAGTCTTAACAACTGCTCAAAGCGCTTTTACATCTACAGGAAACATTCACCATTCACACACATTCATACACTGTGGCCGGGGCTGCCGTACAAGGTGCCACCTGCTCATCAGATACTGTAAACACTCACACACATTCACACTCCGATGCGCAACACCGGGAGCAACGAGTTCCCGGAGTTCAGTGTCTTGCCCAAGGACACTTCGACAATGACTGCAGGGGCAGGG
>NC_045736.1:1594353-1594874 GCF_008692095.1 Etheostoma spectabile | reverse complement strand
CAACCTTCTGATTGGCAGGCAACCGCTCTACCACTGAGCCACAGCCACCCCATTATAGAGCTACATATTACTCACTGTGAAAAAGAGTCCCTTTCTGCTCTTTGTAAGGTTACACTGCAACATAGCATTTAACAAACAGACAATTTTGGCTTTCTTTTCCCTGACATTGGAATGTGAGCAAAGCAGACATTCACAGAGCTGTGGACGTGTTCAGACAGTAGCCTGAAGGCCTACAGATAGAGACACTAATATATTCTAATACATAGTGCCAGAGGACTGAACCCAATGCCTTTCCCCTGTGATAACAAATGCACCTTGTATGCTGAAAGATGTCTGAAAGAAGGTACTACAGGTACCTGGGACATGTAAAGGAGGTACCATTATAATCATGTTTTATTAATGTTATAAAACCGTCCAAGTTGGAGGTGGTAGTGGCTCAGTCCATAGGGAGTTGGATTGGGAACCGGAGGGTTGCTGGTTCAAGTCCCCGTACGGACCAAAGCATGGTGGTGGACTGGTAG
>NC_045736.1:1592750-1594342 GCF_008692095.1 Etheostoma spectabile | reverse complement strand
GAGGTGCCAGTTCACCTCCTGGGCACTGCCAAGGTGCTCTTGAGCAAGGCACCGAACCAACCGCTCTGAGCGCCTTTCCATGGGCAGCCCCCTCACTCTGATTAGTGCATGTGTAGGTCCTGAGCATGTGTGTGTAATTCAGGCCTGTGTGTAATAACGACAGAGTGGGAAAGTGTAGTTTCCCCTTGTGCGATTAATAAAGTATAATAAAATAACAAAAAGACATGCATCAGTTCATAGGCCTGTCTGGACTTCCAGCTGGAACTGCTGCATTGATGGGTAAAGTCTTGTGTGGCAATGGTGACAATAGCCAATCTGACATTAATATAATGCAGTGCTTATATTTAGCTGCATCTTCTTTTTATTTTTTGTTTGTTTGCTGTATTTGAAAAAATATATAAACAGTTATAGCAATTAAAATCAAGTTACATTTAAGACCTTTTCTGAGTTATTGCTGTTGTTTCTTCACCTCAACAGGACACCAGACTGGGTTCTCTAACACACACAAAAAGAAAAGAAAAACCAACCAAACACAATCCACTGTGTATACTTTTAGGCGACAGCAGTGCAAAGATTCATTGTCCAGGACCAGTACCGCCTTTCCTCTGCAGAAAAGAACACCAACTTCGTCCTCTGGTGGCCATCTTGTGTAAGTGCAACATGCTACAACTCATGTTCAAGCTTTTCAGGGCTAAGAAAAAGACTAGTTTTACTCGAGTATGATTTTATTATGTCATTGATCCAAAAGAAGAAATGTAAGTGGGACTAAAACATGGTGTGCTTTCACGTACAATACACCAGCTCTAGCCCTTCTCACTTATGCAACTGTGTAGTCCAGGCTGCAGCAGGCCCATGAGATGACTCTGTTATTCTTTTTCTTTTCAATTTTTTATACAATTCCATTTCTTTTTACATAGCTAAAAATATATCTCTTCCTCTTCTTACATTTCTTTAAGCTCCAAGAAGAATAAAGCCTTCCCTGAAACTGCACGTGGTCATTATCTTGTCAAGTCCGGTCTTGTGAGCCCACTCCTCAAGAAGGTGGGGACAGTGTAAACTTTGCATGAGTGACGTTGAATAAACTTTGGTTTACACAGCTCCGGCTGTAGGTTGTCTCCTATTCACACATCCACTCCAGCTAAGGTCAGTAGAAGGAGCATAACCTCAAGCTTGACGTGTTTGTCACGAGAGACACAAGCTGTCTGTTCTCTCATCACTGTTAAAATGTCAGAAGCAGGGGGCAAAAGGGGTAAACCGTTTGGCACCCCATAATAAATAAAATAAATAAAAATTAGAAAATGTTTATGGCCAAGTAAGTACTTACAAAGAATTTGCCTTGGAGGTTGGTGCATACATGAACAAACACACATTTTGAAAATTAATGAGGTTAAGTTGAATTTTATGTCGATTTCACGTCAATTTTAGAATGGTTTCTCTGTCTTTGTATTGTGAAGCAACAGATTGTAATGTAATAATCATAATGATAATGCATACTTTATTAATTCCACAAGGGGAAGTTACAATTTACACTCTCCCCGATCAGTTGGGGGGTCGGGGCCTTGCTCAAGAGCACCTTGGCAGTGCCCAGAAGG
>NC_045736.1:1585912-1592740 GCF_008692095.1 Etheostoma spectabile | reverse complement strand
GCACCTCTCCAGCTACCAGTCCACCACCATACTCTTGGTCCGTTTGTGGACTTGAACCAGCGACCCTAAGCACTATGGCCAGGACGAATTACAGTGACTATAGAGTGTATTCTATTCTATTCTATGAAATTAACAATAAATAGGCCTTTAGAAACAAATATATACAAAATAGCTGTTTAACATAAGAAAAAAGAAAAAGCAGGCTGAATGGTTTGAGGCTAGTATGTGCAAAAGCCTTTGGTTGATTTATTTAATTCCATTAAGAATTATTTACACAGGAAAAAACATCCAATATTATCGAGGATAAAAACCACAATAAAGTCCAGGACTTATTTCCACGGCCCATAGATAGGATGTGCAATGAGCCAAGCGTCAATTAGTAAAAAAAAACATGTCTTCTTGTTCTTCTTCTGCCTTAATATTATTATTTGTTTTGTTATTTTTATTAGAGAATGTTTTTGAATGATACCGGTCCCTGATTATACAAGAGACTGCAACTTGTCAACCGGTGGAATGTGTTCCCTTTTAGGACCTGGCGGAAGTCCCTGATGTGGACGCGTGCAGGCCTGTCCACACGTCTCCTCTGTCTCCAGCAGAGTCCCCATCAGCTGTTGAAGCCGCGTGCAGCAGCAGCAGCAGCAGCAACGGTGCTGGACCCGGGAAGCAGGGAACCCTTTACATCCCGTTACCCCTGAACACCCCATGTAGCTTTCCCACTCGATACCAGTCAAAGAAGAACATGAACATGAGGTACTTTTTTTGGCGTTTGTATTTCAACTTTTTGAGTAGCTGAATTGCAGGAAAGCGCTACAGCTGTGACCGTGATTGCTTGCTTCCTCTGCAGGTGCTCCCCTTGGCTGGAGCGCCTCCTCGGCTGCGTCCTGGTTCTCGTCAGCTCCGCTGCGTCGCCGTGGCCAGGTAGGAGCTAACACTGAACACACGAGGGGAATGGATCAGATGGCATGCTGAAACCTCTGTTAGTTTTACTTTGTTGAGAAACCTTTGCCACATTTACAATGTTGTCCAGCGACACTGTTATCAGCCTATGGTAAATCCATCTCCTAATACACTTAAAGGTTCCTTCACAATAAAAGTTGAATGACTTGCTTGCACCGAGACATATACTTTATGGGAAGCTGCCGGAGGTTATCTGTAACCTTTTATCAAAAAGTGAGTTCAGATAGTTACAACTGCATGCTACTGTGCTGTATGTGTGCCTCAGTTCTCACAAGAATGATACACTATACACTACCGGTCAAAAGTTTGGGGTCACTTAGAAATTTCCATTTCCCTCCATTACAGACAGAATACCAGCTGAGATCAGTTGCATTGTTTTTTTAACCAGGGCAGCAGTTTTCAGATTACATTATGTGTTTACATAATTGCGTGTAAGGGTTCTCCAGTGTTTTCTCAGTTAGTTTTTTAAAGTGATATCAGATTAGTGAACAGAACGAGCCTTTGGAACACTGGATTAAAAAGTTGCTGATAATGGGCAATGAAGATAATACATTAGCAGATTAGCTGGTATTCTGTATAATGTCTGAATGAAGTGGGATGAAAATTTGTTATTGACCCCTAACTTTTGATTGCTATTGTGTATGTGTGTGTGTATGTATAATTTATTTATATATATATATAATATTGTGTATGTGTGTGTGTATGTTATAATTTATTTATATATAATATAATAAAAATAAATTATACATACACACACACATACACAATAGCAATCAAAAGTTAGGGGTCAATAACAATTTCCCTGAGTGTGAATGTGTGTGTGTATCTGATGAGCAGGTGGCACCTTATATGGCAGCCTCGGCCACAGTGTATGAATGTCTGTGAATGTATCATGTATGATGTAAAAGCGCTTTGAGTAGTAGTTAAGACTAGAAAAGCGCTATATAAATACAGCACATTTATACATATATGTAAATATACACCAATTTTTCGGTGGGAATGCATTTTGTGAAGAAGAAAAACACAGATGACAATTCATTTTATATATCAAAATATAATGGAAACTATGTTGTTACATGCCATTTTTAAGTGGGTATATGGAAATCCTGGATCTTTCTTAGTTGGTATACTGCGTATACCTGCGTACTACGTAGACTACACCACTGCACTAATAAACTGACTAGCATGGTCGCTGCAATGACACATTGTTAGGATTTAGTGATAAAACCCAGTGGTTTGTCCATGTGGAGAAGTTAAAAACTGCTTTAGGAGCGTTTACTGGTTCCAAAGTCTGCAGTGCTCAGAAAGAAACATACCTTCTTTGTTTGCCCTGAGTCTAACCCGAAACTGTTGTTCATAGTGGCTGCATCTAAATATCAATAGATGTTTATTTCCCCCTTTTCCTTCCTGACGAGCTAGCACAAACACAATTCTTACTTGTATCATCCCAGCAGTTATGTCTGTAAATTTGAACTGTCAGGAAACGACAAAGGATCATTTCTTTAACACACAGTGGTAATGGTGTTTAAGAGATAAATGAGCTGCTGCTTCTGAATAATTTATCCTTTGAATCTCACTAATGTCCTTCATTTAATTTAGTGAACGTGGAGTTGGAGAACTGAGTCACGGTCAGATGCTAGGGAGAGGAAACTGAGAGGACATTGATTAATATTTGATCGACTTTGATCACTACTAGCTAGATGTGGTATTTTAGGAGCGTTGGGAGCAGACACATTGCGACTGTACTCATTGTATTGTCTTTTGTAACTAATCCAACCCATAAAGTACGATGAGCTGGGTTTTGCCATTCATCTACCTTCTGTTGGTCCTTCTTTTTTGTTCTCTTTTTATATTAACTTTCTCCATCTGTATCGTCATTGGAGATTGGAATAGGTAATAAAAAAAAAAAAGCCTAAAACATATTTCAAGGTACACTCAAGCAAGGTGACATTTTCACCGTAATGCCGTCCCGTCTGTGTGTGTCCAGGTTGAAAGGGTCTGCCACTCTGTCTCAGGCCCAATGCCTTTGGCTGCCTGCGACATGGTTGAATTAGATCTGATTCATTCCCAGTCCCTGGCTGGGTCAGGAATCCCTATTGTCATGTGATCTTTGACATGCACCCAGCGTGGGTTTTGCCTGAGAGAGGCTGGGGGAGGAAGGGGGGAGGGGGAACGGCTGTAGGGGGACCCCCTGCAGCGGGTTTAGGGTTTTCTCTTTACAGGGCAGTGCATGGTGGCCGAAGGTCCCGGGGTGACGCGTCATGTAATGCATGTACGGTTGCAGCATTTGCAGGGAAACATCTGCTTCCATATCTCCAGATGTGTTTCCTGAGTGACAATGTGAAGTTTTGTATTATATTCTACTTTCCTCTCTTTGGCTGAATTTGAAAAAAAATCAGTTTTGATGATAGTTTTCTTGGATAATTGAAATTTTTGATTTTGTTCTCCTGGTTGTCATTTTACCACACTATTCATGATTCAATCCATTTTCACTTTCCGTTTGCTGTGTGAATGGATTCTTTTTAAGCTTTAAGAGTGATGACCAGTGAAGTCAGTTAAGGCAAGACACTTGCATGATTATCAGTGTACAGTACCACAGCACTACTTGAAGAAACACATCTTTCTTCCTTTTTTATTTGCAAGTCTAATGGTATTTTTGTCTTTATGAGATGGCAGAGAGACTGGGAGGACATCCTGGGACAAATATAGAGGGAAGGGACAGTGCTTGACTGAGTTCAAACCTGACACGTTGTGGTGACATCATGTGATTTTGTCCACTGTGCCAACAGAATGACCCATCAGCCGTATTATTTTTAGTGATAGTGCAGGTGATTGCCAATGAATAGCAGCAATTTAATGAAGCATGACATACTCAATTTAATACCAACAAAGATAATTCAGGTGTACGTGTTGTGTACATGCTCTGTCAATGCAGAAGGAGAGAGCTCATAGTGAGGTGAAGATCAGGTGATTATGTTTTCAAGATGAAAGTGTAAAAACAGTTTCTTTTGGGCAAAAAACCCGATCTTTACTGAGATCAAGAATAAGAAAATGTACCAAAGTACTTAATCGTTTTTAGTTACAACTAATACAATGTTCAACTTTAGCTACATATGCAACAATTTGATGGATTTAGACAACAAAGGTAGGATTGCATATGTACAGGACAAAGTACACAATAAACTGCACACAATTCTATTGTTGACATCCCTTTTATAAGGTATAGGCCTACAAGTATTGATATATGCAAATGAAAGTACATTTATGGACAAATTGCTGAAATAAAAACATGTAATAAATCATAAAATGTATTTTGATTGACCATAAGTGCAGCGATTTGTAGAATATGTAATGTAGTTTGCACTTTGTCTTTTTTTTAAATCACAGAAACACAGATTTTCAATGCAGGATACGGACCAACACTTTCTTTCAATTCCTAAAAAAGACACAATTGATATTGTAAACTCAGAATATATACAGTACTCTGAGTGGAAGTCAGAAGCTAAAGTCAGGTTTTCTGTGGCGAACGACTTTTAGATTGGTGCCTCTGTTAGGATCATTGTAACTCCCACATTAAATAAATGGACCGACTGTGCACAGATTCGGCTGACTCAGTGAACCTTGTGATGTCTAATCTCTGGATTTTCTAGTCTGTAAACCTACTTATTCATGATCAACTTCTTTGGTGGTGCCTCATATCAATGCTCGGAAGTCCCATCTAGTATTGTATGGTTGTATTGTGCCACCAGCAGTTAAAAGGCCAATAAAGCTTTGCTAAGACAAGTGTGTGTGTGTGTGTGTGTGTGTGTGTGTGTGTGTGTGTGTGTGTGTTGTGTGTTGTTGTGTCGTGTTGTTGTGTGTGTGTTGTGTGGGTGGGTGTGTGTGTGTGGTGTGTGTGTGTGTGTGTTGTGTGTGTGTGTGTGTGTGTGTGTGTGTGTGTGTGTGTGTGTGTGTGTGTGTTCAAAATGTCAGGTGAGTGTCTGTACCTCCCTTTCTGGTTCCTTTTTGCAGCATTTTCTTTAAAAGTTTGATTCAAGGCAATTGACACTTCCTTTATGCATTTCTGCTCTTATTCATGCCTGTATGGCAACCGATGTTTGTCTGTCATTCACCAAGATACAGCTACCTGTACAAGCTCTCAAGTCAGGTTTCAGATGCTTCAGTAGTGGACTGAACAAACCTTTCAAAATCCCATTCAATGCTGTAAAAACACTCAAGACCCCATATGAAGCTGCTTTTTTGTTTCATAATGACTGTCACAACAATGTTTATAGGGTCATTTCTGTCCGTCCCTTAAAACTAGTACAGCGCAACAGGACCACACTCTAATGCAGCACAGCTGTCCAAAACAAGGACAAAAAAGTGTCTAAGCACTTACTAAGGAGACCGAAAACGAAAGATAGGACGTAGTTTACTTCAATGAGGATGTGTTTTTATAAGAAAACCACGGTGGTCACATCTTGCTTTGATTACTTAATTCAGCCCATCTGGATCCTGTAGTGAATCTGAAGACTTGTATATCTGTGTTGGACATTGAAAAACACATGGCCCAGTTTGAGAATCAACCCAGCATCACCAGTCACGCTGTTTGAATTAAGGTGGTTGCACACATTGGAAGCATAAAGTCAACATCATTGTCGTTTTGTTTTTCATTCTTGATTTACATGATTTCCATCTACCCCTTATATATTGTGTATTTCCTAAAATTCTTAAATTTAAAATAACGTGGTAACCTTATGCACAACCTATGAGTTCATAATCAAAGCAGGGAGGGGGGGTGTGGCCAGAGTCCTAAAACGATTATCTGCCAGATAACTGCTCAAATGGATGGAAAGCATTCAGCGTTCATTTATTTATTATTGAGTAAAGCAAGCTTTTTCTTTCTGCATTCATTTAAAATGCTTGTTGGATTCAATTATGCATATTTTTTTTATCTTGCAACGTACTGAATGTTTGCTGTTGTTTTGGATCGGACTTTACAGGAAAAGAGCATTGTGTAAATCATTTTAAAAAAAAAACTTGCCAGTGTGGGATTAATAAAGTCTATCTTATCTTAGTAAAGAGTTACTTGATCATGTAGACAACATAGTTTGTAAAGAAAGGCACTGGCAGGGCTTTGCTTAGTATTTGTTATCCCCTATCATCTTGCTCTTTAGGTCAGAGCATCCTTTTGAATGTTGCAGACAGCTGTTATTTGTATTTTTATGTGCTACCACCACTCGGTTTTTCAGGTGCGCTCTGCTGTCCCTGATGTCAAAATGCCTGGTTGACCACGGCAAAATACAGAGGGACACCATAATTACTGCTTATGTTCCAAGAGAAGAGGATTTGTAGGGCCACTTGCTCTGTACACCCGACTATCTCCAGCACTAATGGCACACTGAGTGCTCTCTTACCTCTCAGCACTTCTTTCCTGTTTATGGTGAAACCCTCACTTATTTGCTGGTCTTTCCCAGCCGTAATTGGTGGTAACAGTCAGTGGAAGGTGACAAGCTCTGAAAATAACAGGACTCTACTGTATATGCAGGTTTAGTTGTAAACATGTTCATTTGTCTGAACATAGAGCAAGATGGAAGTATTACCAGCAAAAGTAGAAAAAAAGAGTCTTGTCCATCTCTGTAACTATAATTATACATATTGCATGCATCTTGAAATGTATATGATTTACAAAAATAAGTGTGGCTCATTATTAAATGGGTGGCAGTGGCTCAGTCCGTAGGGAGTTGGGTTGGGAACCGGAGGGTTGCTGGTTCAAGTTCCCATACAGACCAAAGTGTGGTGTTGGACTGGTAGAGGTGCCTGTTTACCTTTGCCCTTGAGCAGGGCACCAAACCCCCAACTGCTCAGGCTGCCATTCCATGGGCAGCCCCC
>NC_045736.1:1585265-1585902 GCF_008692095.1 Etheostoma spectabile | reverse complement strand
CCATTCTGACATCTCTCTCCACTTAGTGCATGTATAGGTACTAAGCATGTGTGTGTAATAACAACGGAGTGTAAATTGTATTATCCTAACAAAGGATACTATGTTTATTATTATATATAATTGCTTTGCTTTAATTACTCAAAGCAAAAATGGAGATAAGAGCTGTAAAAAGATAAGAGATTATGAACTTTGTTGCAGGAGTACCAGTAGTGTACAGCATGTTGAAGCAAGCCACCAAGCTACTTCATTCAGCGAAATTCCCCACAACTGAAACTGTCATGGCTGAAGCCAGCAGCAGTTGCAGTAGCATACTGGAGCATAAAACAACGTATTGTTGTCATAGACCTGGCGAAGGGCTTTTGGCGTCATTTGAGGCCATTACATTTCAGACTTACTTCTACTCCTTGTGGTCAGTTTGTCAGCACTATAGGCTGTAGCCTCGGTGAACACTGGTTTCCATGGCCACCAGGTGCAGATTTTTCCACCTCATAGCCGTATTTTGCTGTAGCAAAGGAAACCAGATCTGTCTACCTGGCACTTTGTCCCTGTCTCTAGCTTTAGGGAGTGTTCACTTGTCCTCACTGACTGCCTGCTGAATACAGGGAGGCATGAAACAAGAGACCCCCCCCCCCCCCCC
>NC_045736.1:1584018-1585255 GCF_008692095.1 Etheostoma spectabile | reverse complement strand
CCCGCCCATTTACCGTCTCCTGTCCTGAGAAATCTATACCATAAGCTTTTTACTCTCTGTGAACGAGGGCTGATCCCGGGTGACCAAGGCCACCTACAGTTATAATGGAATCCTCTGACATTATTTTGAAGGCACGTTTCAGATTCAGACCTGAAATAAGCATATTTTTACTGTCAGATGTAAACACTGTTAATACAAGCACTGGCTACCACCCAATGCGTTTTTTTTAATGAATGAATAGACCATTCAGCATTTCATGAGGCCCCTCTCGGGAATGCCATTGTGCGTTTCGACCCTCACTTTGTGGTTATATCCCTTTTTTTGCTCTCCACGTCGTCTTATCTTCTGATTGACTCTCATGATGTGCAGGCCGCTTTTCAAGGCATCCTTGAATTCCACTCATTCACCCGTCCTTCAAGAGCTGCCATGTCTGAAGGCACTTCTCTTTTTTACCCCCTCACAAATCTCACACCATGGGGGTGTGAACTGAGGAGAATCCCATGGGACAGAGAGATTACCATCAAGCCCAGAGCTCCTGTGACAAAAGAGGGATTTGCTGAGTCCTCTACCTCTGGTCTTGCCAGAAGTAGGACTTTGGGTGAGGTTTGGAATTCGATGACATGGCCTGCCTTTACTGTACCTGTCCAACACTGAGAGGTGGACTTTCCAGGAGCACTCCTTATTAGGTTTACTCTCAGGTAGTGGAGTTATATTTGAAGATAAAGATGTTTTGTTTTTTGACGGAACCAGTCAGCTGTTACACAAACTCCTGGGCAGTTCAGTGCTTGTGTTTCATTTTTTCCCCTAATAGTGTTTTAAGACTTTCTTGTGGCAGCAGTAGAGGCAGTGATGTTTCCTGTACGGGACTGTCACACTGCCTCAAAACACATCGACAATTCTGATCGACGGTTACGTGATTGGACACCGCAGCATGACGTTTGATTGTGTTTCTTCTAAAGTTTAATCCGTTTCAACTTTATCATACTATTGAAGGAAAAAAACAAACAAATATTCAAATCCCGAAAGTGAAAATCGAATACCTACCCAAAAAACAAATGTCTGAATATTTGAATATTTAGATCCAGCCATAATTAATAGACATCTGAAATGTGACATGGAGCCTCAACTGACATTTTGAGTCAAAATGGTTAGAAACCATTGGTTTATGGTTTATCTTTAACAATGTATTTTATACAGCTGAGCTACAAGCTAGCAATCAAACACAACAAAGGCTGTC
>NC_045736.1:1583158-1584008 GCF_008692095.1 Etheostoma spectabile | reverse complement strand
CGTTTTGAGCTAACGTTAGCAATCAAACAATCATAGATGGATAAAATGTTTTTGGAAATGATTCTCATCTTCTGTTATTGTTTGTGATGAGAAAAGTTTAGTAGTTCATGGATTTCACAAATTTCAGCATGACACGTAATTCCGTAAACCGTTTAAATCTGAGCATGCTTAACTCACATCTGCACTCAACTTATTATACATCGAGGAATGACGGTTATGGTTAAAGGTGGTGGTCGCAGCACTGTCCTGAAGGCTGATTTGGGGGGCTTGAAACACCATCAAGCCAGCAGAGTAGCTGAGCCGACCAAGCAAAGAGGGTGGTGCGGACGGCAGTCTGCTAAGTTGTTGCTCTCTCGAATCTATCCAATATAAGCTGATCTGTTTAGGCTACAAAATGTGTATGCAGGCTGAAATTCAACCGTGCGGTTTTGTTGGGATAAAGCTATAAGCAGAAGGTATAACCGCTAGCTGCTAGGCTATTGTGCAATGGTAAAAGCACAGAATATAGTACAACAATTCCAGTAATTTCCCTAAAAGCAAGCATTAGAGCAACGGTGGCGAGGAAAAACTCCCTTTTAGGTAGAAAAACTCCCTTTTAGGAAGAAAAACGTTACAACAAAGATAATGGAACAATGACTATAAAAAAAACTAAAAGGACTCCGGGGATCAAACTTCCCAGAGCTAGGTTAGTAACAAGTATTTCTTGCACAATTCCTCACTCCCTAACTATGAGCTTTATCAAAGAGGAGAGTTTTACGTTTACTCTTAAATGTGGTGACTGTCTGTCCCCCAAACCCAGACGGGGAGCTGGTTCTACAGGAGAGGAGCCTGATAGCTGAAGGCTCTGACT
>NC_045736.1:1533405-1583148 GCF_008692095.1 Etheostoma spectabile | reverse complement strand
CCATTCTACTTTTAGAGACTCTAGGAACCACAAGTAACTCTGAAATCTGGGAGCACGCTGCTCTAGTGGGACTTGACCATTTTAGAGCTTTGTAGGTCAGGAGGAGGATTTTAAATTCAATCCTGGATTTTACAGGTGAAATATGATCTCTTTTCTTAGTTCTTGTCAGAACATGTGCTGCATCATTCTGGATCAGCTGGAGAGCTGCCATGCTATCTTTTGACTAGCTCCTAGTTTTTCTGCTTGACAAGCCGACTGGACGTAACATAGGGACGTGGCAGTATCGACAATTCAATTTTTTAATTCGATATTCAAGATTGTAACTTCATTTTTGATTGATTTTTTTTTTTTTTAATCGAAATCGTGACACCTTTAGTAATAACTATAGCCGTCAAACAGTACAGTACTTAAGTAGCTGTACTTAGTCACATTCCACTACTGCAGAAGACTAAGGCTCCTGTCGGATCATGTGCTGAGCAGAGATTTTTACAAAGTGAATGCTTCAGTTGCTTGTAACTTGGAAGCTGCTAATTGTTGTGTGAATCATGAGCTCGCAGACAATAAAGGGTGCCCTCTATTCACTCTGTGGTTGTTACGGGCCAGGTGGCACAGTGCCATCCATTGAGAGGTTTAGAGAGCAGGAACATAGGCCAACCATGGGGACGTTAAATATTTGGAGGTCCAGTGAAAGATTTGCAGGGCCATTCCTCTGCTGAGACAGTAGCACTGCATCAGTCTGGGAGATGGGCTGAAAAGGTGTGCAGTCAAATTGCTCCCACGGTGGTCACTTGACTCACTGAATTATGCCGTGAAACTCCGTTAGTGCCAGAACCCTGTGGTTTCACAAGTCCAGTTTATAACCTTATTATTTGACCGTGGTAATAGACTTGGCTGTGTAAAGTTTTTGTAACCTTGAGTTTCCTGTCTTGAATGTGTCCGCCCAAGTTTAAAACACAATAGAAGGTAAGAATGCAAGTGGATAATGGCACATAGCTGAAAATAGTTAAGGTGTCCGTATCCATCCAGGCAGCACTGTGCTGTTGTGGACTCATCCCTGGGTACATTTGACGGGGTCTGTTCTCTGTAAACTAACGGCGTGTCTACATAGCAGGTGTTTCAGCTGCTGCTTTGCTTACATGCACTACACAGGTTGTAGAGACATTTTGTGATACGAGTTACAAATGTGTATCCCTTGTTGGGAGCCCAACTCAGTCTGAGAATAAGCTCAGCGAACTATCACCAAGCAGTCACAATTACCTATCAGAGAAAACTTTATGCTTAGTGCAGAAAGTTTTATAAACAGAGCTTTAGAAACATAGCTTCTCAGTCCATTTTAAGCCAATGAACCCTTATGAAAGCCATTTTTTGATAGATATTAAACCATATACGTATACAGTATATCATCTAAAGTCTTAAATAATTGCACTTAAATGCATTGTAAAGAGGGGCGGGGGCGGCTGTGGCTCAGTGGTAGAGCGGTTGCCTGCCAATCGGAAGGTTGGTGGTTCGATCCCCACCCCTGCAGTCATTGTCGAATGTGTATGAATGTTTATCTGATGAGCAGGTGGCACCTTGTATGGCAGCCCTGGCCATATAAATACAGCACATTTACATTTAAAGACAGCATATACTAGCTGTCAAAATTCACATACAGTACACTATGCACCTGAGTGAGAGGAAATAACTAATAATTTGGATAGCAATACAGTACATAACCCAACTGAACCTGGCAGCCCACTGTCATCTTAAAGTGCCTGGACCCCTAAAAAGGCACCCCTATAGCCCTGGGCCTTGGCAAGTTTTGTGCTTGTTTTCTCTGTCTCTTGTTTCCTCCCTTCTTCTTCCTCTCTTTCAGTGAAACTCTAAAAGCATGATAAGGTCACTGTTTGTGGAAAGCCAACGGGTGAGAGTAATTATATTTCTGTTTTTGCACACTGTCCATAGATAACATCAGACGGAAAGGTTGTATTTGAGAATAAATTTTCTAACCTTAGTTTATATTTTGATCTCTAATCTGAGCCATGAATGTGCTGTATTCTGCCCTGAAACTAGATGTTTCCTTTTGCTTGTCTGAAGGGTTGGCATAGCAATATCTATGTTTACTTTGGACAAGAGACGTCATATTTATACAGGCATAATAAAGACTAGTCTGTCCTCGCTCTTATGTCGGTTGTCATTTTTAAAATATAGTCATACATCTTGGCTGCTGGGTCAGCATGTTTTTTAGCTGGTTCACTAAGTTCACTTGCTTTAGATCAAGTTGGTGTACCAGCTCACCAAAGCCCCATCACGTGGATTATAACATGCCATTGCTTAGCTTAAGCTGAAACAGAGGAAGAGCATGACCTGTGGGCTTTTTGTGCTAAAGTGCCCTGTGGAGGGAACAATAAACGCTGGCACCCGGGACCCTAGTCTGGCCTGTACTAATTGAGGGCGTTGATATTGTCTTGCGATGAAAGCCCTCTTTGTCCCACTTACTTTTCTTCATTTACTGTATCCCCCGGGCCTCTGATATAGCCAGGCATAACGTCATTCCCCTTCAGGCATTGTCACCATTCATTACAGAGGATTAAAGTGTCAGTCGAAGGTGAAGTATAAACTGGCCAGCATTTTTCAGTGACTGGTGTTTGAAGGAGTTTTGCCTCGTAAGCTAAAGGTTTGTGCCCTGGCAACACCACTCCTGCTGTAGAGGATGAGACTTTGCCTTTTGGGACTGGAGGGGATCATCTGAGGGAAAGGTCAAAGTCTATGGTCTCATTCCTCTATAGCCCCTTTCACACATGCACTGCATATCTACTCATTACCTGGCGGAGCTGTATTTGTGAACACAATGGTTCGATTCAATTTGATCGGACATCAAACAGTCTTTACCCTGACATCTTCCTAGTACAAAGTTTGTGTTTTCTCAAAAGTTTGGGACTTTACAGCAAGCGAGTGGGTGTGTTGATGAGGTTTCTGTCGACTTGTGCAAAACCGTAAGAAAGGGTGCAAAAAAGAAAAAGAAAACATGCAAGGTTGAAAAAGATGAATGATGATGAATTACACAAAGACGGCAACGAAAATGTCCAACTGGAGAAACAACAAGATTTGGAATCTTCTGTGGTAAGGCCTGAACTTATCAGACAAATTCAAGAAAAGGCAAAAGACTTGGTTGTGAATGACCAAATTACGAACTGGCTCTGTGATGCGTGTAATCCGCATCATGTCTGTTGCATGCTCTACCCAGACGCCACACATCGTCTTAAGCAAACAGCGTTTATTTTTTATTTTTTCTACAGTAGGTGAGAATGCATTTGACATGGACAGTCTTCTTGTGCTACATGTTTGAAAGACAAACTCTGAAATCTGCGGGGACCGGATTCTACGGACATTGTCTGGGGTTCATAAGTGAAACTACCCTGGAAATCCAGACCCAAAAAGGATTAAAGAACTGGCATCGAGTAATGAAAGTCGCCCAATCTCGAGGGGCGGCACCAAGTGCGCATTTGAAAATCTCACTGCACGCAATTGGATAACGCTACGACCAATCACAACAACACATTGGGTGTGACGTATCCAGAGCCCCATATGCTTAGCTACCAGCAGAGCTAACTGGTAGATTAAACTGTCGTCATCTGTTTAGCCTCAGGCCTGCCTCTATCAGATACACCGATGTTATTGGTGCAGCCTGGCTACAAGGGTATAGAGAATGATCAGCATTGCTTGAAGCCAGAGTAACTCGCAAATTCAAATTGTGCTCTCGCGAGATCTCTGGACATCCAGGGTAATGTAAAACTGGCTTGTATTATGTGATTGGTACTTGGTAGCCAGGTAAAAAGGATTAGGACTGAAGAAATGGGTAGTGGCTCTCAGCGGTGAGCTTCTTTCAAATATGGTGACAACTTCACAATTCCACAGACTCAATGACTTTCTACTTAAAATGCATTTACATATGTAATTGTCCAGTGCATGGTAGATAAGTGGGCGAGCACACAACCCCTGCTTTCATTTGCTTTCATTTATTGTAGTGGTGTCTATACTGTGGAATTTGTATCCTTCTGCTGCAAATGTCAAGGGTTTAGGCCTGTGATTCCCTCCCAGACAAAGAGGAAGCTTTGTGACAAAAAAGAAGTGTTGTACCCCTTTTCAAGCTCGGATTTACTGTCAAAGTGTTGATCTGCATTGACACGTTCTTGAAGTGCTTCGTAAAGCTTAAACTCAACACTTGAGTGAGGCCTAGTGGGTTCAAAGAACCAGCAAAAGGACAAAGACACGGGACTAGCCAACAGACTGATCTAACAATCTGCTCCTCGCACAACCTGGCGAATGCACAAATGAGATCTGCATGCACATTCTTTCCACATGAAGCCCACGTCTTGAGCAGAGGATGGTATTTACTTATGCATTCAGGAGTAACAACGGGAATGGAAGGAAATTCACTTTTGGCTTATGCTGATAGGATGTGCATATGTACTTGTACCTTTGCCAGCATTTGTAGCTTCTTGGTAAGTCATAGACTAGTGCAGGCAGGTAGAATGGTAAATATGAAGCTCTGATGGGCCATTAAAAGGAATAGGGAGCGCAGAAGTTGGAAGGGCATAATCTTTATAAATATTACATTTACTTTCTACCTCCAGATAGGATAAAATCTATGAAGGCCACAAAAAAGGTTTTCTTATAAGTCAAAGGTTCAGAGTTCTTCAAAGCTTTTGAACTTTTTATATTATCTACCCTGGATTGTGTCAAATAACTGGTCTTAACATACTGTAAATTGAGGAGTAAATTGTAGTTTGTAGAACAGAAAATGTTCTGAGAATCTGAGAATAATGAAAAAGTGGGGACTCCATTACACACAGATTTCCATTACACACAGCAGCCCAGTAATAACTGACTTTATTTTTAATCTTCACTGCATTAAGATGTCATACGGCTAGCCTTACTGTACATACTGTAGTTTAATTCTCTATACATTAACTGACATCCCATCAAGCATTGCAAAATGTGTCTTTGATCTGACAACTATACAACTGCTTTCCTTAATTACTTAACCATCAGCGTTATTGATGATTATTTATGGTCTTTGTCAGACGCTGACAGAACACTGTACAAGATAAAAATACAGCATGCAAACAAGGTCTGCTTCTCTTGTTTTGGAGCACAGCGTTTGGGCATTGCTTGAGCAATCAATGTCTGGGCACATGCCTAGACATGGGCTTTATAATGTGAAGCTAAAGCTTCTTCTTTAGACGTTTGATCTTTGAGTCCTTTCAGGGTGATGGAAATTAAGTAATTCCAGACAATTCGCCAGAAGTATCAGTGTTATGGATTTGATGAAATATTGTTACTGTGTAACACGCTTTTGTTGTGAATGTCATTTTGCACTCTTAGGAACTATAAACCTTGAATTCTCCATGTTGAAACATTGCATCAAGGTTGTTAGATGGTCAGTCAATAAATTGTCCTGTGTGACTGGCAGGAGAATCTTAAGAATGCTGATAGCCTTGGAAGTTTGTCAGTGGACAGTCTGGACGCCAAAGAGGTGGGCCTCTATTTTATTAGATATGAGCATGTCTTGGAATGTGACCATAATGTACCTTTTGACTGCTAGAGCCAACAGGCAACTGCAAGTTGAAGAGTTTTGACAAGTCCTTTAAGGTCCAGTCAGAAATACTTATTTGTGGTTTCTTTGTCTTATTTTGAAATGCTTGGTTATTGCTTGTAAGACAATTTAAGCAAATTCTCGATATGCGGTCTAATTCACAAAGTAAGATGCACTGTAGAGGATAAGCATCTCTAACCACCATTTTGTTTTGTTCCCATCACTATTGGTACACTTTCCAACCAATGTTTTTTGGCTGGAAGGAAACATTATCTAACCAGGCAACTGTTGACAGAAAGCAGCTGCATTTACTGATTGTATGGCATCTCAAAACGTTCTGCACCTGCTTCACAATAAAAACAAATAGGGAAATAGGGTACCAATAGAGTACCAGTATGGATGATTCTATTTAAAGTCCAGTATTAATTCAGAGTTGATCCTTGAAAATTCAGTTACTTCAGATAGATTCCATTGATCGGGTTTTACATTTTTCTACATAAATAAGCTTTGACTATAAAATTATGTAAAGTGCACATTAGAGGCTAAATCATACACAAATATCCCTGTTGCAAAACTGTGAAAACAAGGATGTGTCCCGTAAAGTGCAGTAAGTGCGCATAGACTGAAAAAAACTTTTGTGCATGTTGAATACAGTAACTCGATTTTCACAAAGTAGACATTTTACAGAACACGGATGTACTGTACATGTTGACTTAAAAAAGCCATAAATGCAAAGATATATTTCTGGATTTTAAGAATGGATATTGGATCATTTAATGAATCAGATTTTTTTTTTTTTTTATTGAGCCCTACAATTATTTTGACTTCTACTGTGACACAAAAGCATCTTGTAATGTTCCAACACGATGGACTGTAAACTCATTTTGTTCATTACGCCCACAGTCAAGCTGTAAGTAGCGCTCCAGGGGCAGTTATTCCAACAAAACTTCAGTGAGTCAGAGCAAGGCTTTACTGTCACCTGGGGAAACTTTGCTTTGGTTAATATGATCTTAATTTGTGGTTTTAAAGTTGATCTGAATCCTCATTTTTCAATGCCTCTCTGTTGCTGGATAACACACGTTACCATGTGGGAGAAATCCTCCCACAATCATTAAACCAACTGGAGAAATGTCTAACCTGTGTCAGACATTGGCTGGATTCCCAAATCTGCCTAGGGTATCAACTTTCACATTTTTCTTTTTTAACTTCTTAGCCGTCCCTGGAGAACTTTAGGTTGTGACAGTTAAATGTGGAAAGTCAAACTTATAAGCCTGTGTTCTTTAAAAAAAATAAAAAAATTATTACGATTTCTATTGCTTAAAAAGTGACTCTGGGGTATTTTTTACAGTTATGTTTTACTGAAACATCAGTCTGTATGAACAGAATCAAGTTGGCATTTTTTCTTCCACCAGTCCCTTGTTGGTACGTTCTTGGTCGTTTTTTTTTTTTTTTTAGGCAAAATGGGTTACGAAGCTGTAGTTAAATGGCTCAAGGAAGTTGGAAGATTAGAGCGCTCGAGCACACAATGTCACCCAACAGTCTGTGGTTCAGATCCACATCGCTGATTTGTTTATTTTGTAGCTGGACATTTTAGTTGCACTGTAGGAATTTCTTTAGGAAAATCATCTTTGTCCCATCACTTCCTACAACAGAGAGCTCTTTATTTCATCTTCAAGCAGTTTGTTGTTTCAGCTGATAATATCTGGCATGCTCTTACGAGTTTACACTGATGTCAGATGATCAAGACTTTCAGGTCTTACATTTCTGCAGTCAGATGTCAGTATGTTTTATTTCACTGTAGTCTGCCAGTTAAAAAAGAATTGGAAGCAGTGTATTACTTACTTACATATTTTGAAATACAATCCTGTAGCTTGTAGAAAGTAGCTTGTAGTATTTGTCGCTAATTGCTGTTTTGAAAAGTCACTAAGGGGGGTATGAAAAGTTGCTTAATCTATAGAGGCTTGTACAACAGCGTGCTGCATATAACGTCTTTTGACCATGCGGTATCTCTCTCTCTCACACACACACGGCTTATTTGTACTTAGTTCACAATAGTCTCTGTTTGTGGTTTTGAAAAAACATACCAAGAACTGTATTTATAACATGTTGAATAATTTGAATGAGAACAGAGCCGTCCACGTTACAGCCATGTAACATGCTTATTGGCTGCTTTCAGATCTGCCATCAATGTAGTTCAAACCTTGTCATGGAAGTAAGAAAGGCAAAGGCCCCCTCATTTCTTGTAATTGTTGTTTATTAAACCGCACAATGTAATTGCCTAATCTGATTCTGACTCCTGATATTGGATTGACCCAGATCAGATTCTAATGCGTTAGGCCTAGCACAGAGAACAACAGGAACTGATGCAGTGTCAGTTTAGAGGCACACATCCCACCTCAGTCATTTTACAGGCTTCAACTCGCTCACAGCTTTTAAAAAAGCCACTGGAAGACTTCTGCATGGACAAGGGCTTTGCTGTTTGTGGTCTGCAACTGTATGTTTTTAATGTCTCCCTCTAGCCACAAGATGATTTTGATGTAATGTGTGTTTTTCACAGTAGTTAATGTGTGTAATTCGGCTGGATCCTGAGAAGGATCCACCGAGAATTGACCTAGCATTTCAGAGTAAAGACCAGTTGAAGTTGATTTATTGTGCCTTTACCCACAATGGGGGGCATCAATTAAGCATTCAGACATGTTTTCTCAGTATATCTTGTAAAGCTGCAGAATGTGATGTGGAGTGTCCTGCTGTAACACTGCGTTGATGGATGGGTCAACCCCCCCCAACACCACTGCATTATGCTAACCCTGAGGGCAAGTCAAACCCCTCACTTCCCCACCCTTTAAGACCCAAGTCCTGCCTCAGGCTCCTCGCTGTGTCTCAGGCCAGGACAGAAAAAGTGATGAGGTTTGTTTGTGTGAGTGGAGGGTGGGGGTGGGGCAGGGTTCCACAGTGCCTTGGCTTAAGAGGCTGGCCACTTTCCAAGAGTTCACATCACTGGAAATTCACAATGGGGTGAAAAGTACACGGGCAATAAATGACTACTTGATAAACTCAGTGGCGAGCTGAGATGATGGCAGACGATTAGTCAAAGGGTATAGGACAAGGTGTGTGTGTGTGTGTGTGTGTGTGTGTGTGTGTGTGTGTGTGTGTGTGTGTGTGTGTTGTGTGTGTGTGTGGTGTGTGTGTGTGTGTGTGTGTGTGTGTGTGTGTGTGTGTGTGTGTGTGTGTGTGTTGTGGTGTGTGTGTGTGTGTTGAACAAGTTCAGTGCATTGTTTGTAGTGTTTGAACTGTGTCAGGAGAAAAAGCCATTAGGACGTGTTGGCTCACATGATGTGTGATTTGCTTCCACTTCCTGCTCCTTACCTTCCATATGCCTTTTTTTCTTTCTGCCACCACTCGGGTATTTGGACACATTCCGGCCGTGCATACCGCCACTCAGCCCATACAGCGAGGCAGCGCTATTGGGTTACTGCAGCGTTACCCAATAGGTCTGATCTGGGCTCCAAAGCGGCATAGTTATAAGATTGACTTTCTCATTAAGCCGAGGAGGCAGAGAACTCTGCACCTCTTACCTTTTCTCACCTGCTGTACCTGCAAATTAAATGCTTAGCTTTTTTCCCCCAGTGAAACCAGAGTTGTATGATTTTATTTTCAAATAAAATGCCCCACCGATTAAAGATGGTCCGATGATGGAGCAAGACATCATTCAACTGAGTAGAAGCCCAGAGCTTTCCCAGGGGTTATTAAATGCTTATCAACGCTCATCACACACTAACAAGCCATGACTGATGGCTTCCTGGACTTCAATTATGAAGGTGGGATATTACTTTCTGTTACTCTTGTAGAAGAGGGAGGGTTGACATGTGTTTGGCGCTCATCTTGAACAATTGATATAGTTAGTTCTGTAAAAATATTTTCCTCTAGCACTTGGTTGTAAATGTTAACCTTGAAACAAAGGGAAAAAGGAAACATTAAGAAGAGAAGTACAACTTATCCTGCTGCTTCATAGAGCATTTGAGAAAATAATTGATCTCTTGTGTTTGGCTTCAGGAAATTCAGCCTTCAGAATGTCATTTGTGTAACAATTTGTAGCTGCTGCGGCTTACCCTTTGTAGTTTTTGTATTTATTCTTCATTTGAATGGTGCATTGTTTGTCAAAAAAGAAGAACACAGGCACACACACAGTGCGTGTGTGTGTGTGTGTGTGTGTGTGTGTGTGTGTGTGTGTGTGTGTGTGTGTGTGTGTGTGTGTGTGTGTGTTTGTGTGTGTGGGGGGTTGTGTGGTGTGTGTGTGTGTGTGTGTGTGTGTGTGTGTGTGTGTGTGTGTGTGTGTGTGTGTGTTGTCAGGTTAAGGATTTCTGTCACTCACAGTGAAAAAGTCCCTTGCCCCCTCCCTCACCCAATCTCTAAGTCCTGACTTTATTTCATCCCTATTCCCCCTCAGTGAGTCCAAATGGCCATAAGCTCAGTGGCTGAAGTCAAAGTGAGGGGTTGGCATGCTTTCTCTGAGACACACACACACACACACACACACACACATTAAAGTTGCCTTGGTGAATAGTCACAGCTTGTGGGGAATGCCTCAGGGGAGACAATAGCCATGTATTCTTACTAACTTCTCCCATTATCCAACTGAAACACTGCAGGACTCTGAGATCTGGTGTGTTAGCTCTAGTCCCGGTCTGGCTTATTTTTTTCTTGTGACACAGATCTGAGTGAGGAAGTAGGCCTACATTGGGCAGTTTTTAACCAGTGAGAACGGCTAAATGCTGCTGACACTGTTTCAGAAACACCTTTTTGAAATTTCAATCTGTCCGTCTATCTTTAATATTTTCTAGATTTGTAGCCCCAAAGTTAAATAAAATAGACACAAAATGAAAAGAATTGGACAAGCAAATGCCAGGCCTGTGACAGCTGGCATAGTCACAATTCACCTGAATTCATTTTTGACAGCAAGGGCAGTTGGGCCAAACCAAAACATGTTCTGAATAATTGGAGAAGAAACAAAAAATACAACTACCGGTAAATAAGGAAAATCAAATGGGAGAGGTTGAAGTGTTTGAAGCAACTTTTCTTATTATAATTACTACTGAAGTTTGTCATATTGCTATCAGAATATAGGACAAAAGGTTAAGAGTCTACAGCCACCGAACTAAACGCTAACATCAGGATGCTAACATGCTCAAAATGACTGCTGTTTAGCAGGTAATGTTTGCCAATTTCGGCATCTTAATTTAACATGTTAGTTTGTTAACAATAGCTAATTAGCATAAAACACCTAACAGCTGAGGACAATGGGAATCCTATTAGCTGTACAGACATTTTATCATGTAACACATTTCAGTTTCTGCCTGATTATGGCGCTACAGAAAAGGGATGCCCAAAAGCCCAAAGCCACTAGGATTCATCCCTTGTGTACCATCTGTACCAACTGTCATGACAACTACAAAAAAAGGCGCAGTGCATGATGTCAACCATAGTATGATAAGATGTATGATGTGAGATCTTTATTTTGAACAACAGCAGTGCAGCATGTGCTATGTGAAGGGACAGTACTGTGGTGGCCCACTGCTGCTGAATGGATACGTCGTGTGTGTGGTGTGTGTGTGTGTGTGGGTGTGTGTGTGTGTGTGGTGTGTGTGTGTGTGGGGTGTGTGGTGTGTGTGTGTGTGTGTGTGTGTGTGTGTGTGTGTGTGTGTGTGTGTGAGAGCAGTGGAATGTGGTAGTTGTTCAGCTCAGTCTGGGCCTGGGTTTGCCCACTCAAATCTTTGATGTCTCGGGATGAAAGGATGCAGCCTTTCCAACTTGTCTTTCGTCTACAAGGACAGCCTGTGTACATTTAAGTGTCCTCCACACCCAATGCATCTTGCCTAGGACCTGGCCATTAAAATTAACTTGCAAGGGACAGAAAGAGGGACAAGTAAAGAGAGTAGGTAGTTAGAAGGCAAGAGCTGTACACCACACCCAAACTTTAATAGATAACATTGTAGGAGCAATCCCGTAGGACTCTGTTTGTTTTTTCACTGCTGCCTTGTTCGTTTTTGGCAATGATTGATTTTTTTTTTCTTTTTTCAGTTTTACTGTATGTTTAGTTTTCCTTGAAGTAATGAGTATTCAATATTGAAAAAAAAGTCTCTGAGATATATATATATATATATATATATATATGTGTGTGTGTGTATATGTATGTATATATGTGTGTGTGTATATGTATGTATATATGTATGTGTATATATATATATGTATGTGTATATATGTATATATGTATATATGTGTGTGTGGGTGTTTGTGTGGTGTTGTGTGGTGTGTGTGGGTGTGTTGTGTGGTGTGTTGTGTTGTGTGTGTGTGTGTGTGTGTATATATGGTGTGTGGTGTGTGTGTGTTATATATGTGTGTGTTGTATTATATATTATTGTGTGTGTGTGTGTTATACATATATTATATATATTATATATTTGTTATATATATGTGGTGTGTATATAGTATATTTGTGTATATTATATATGTGTGTGTGTGTAATATATGTATATATATGTGTGTATATATATATGTGTGTGTATAATTGTGTGGTGTATTATGTATATTTATGTGTATTATTATATAATATGTGTTGTGTATATATATGGTTATATATATATATATAGTATGTGTGTGTATTTTTGTATTGTGTGTGGTTTGTGTATATTATAATATACATGTTTAGTATATATAATATTGTGTGTGGTGTGTGTGTTGTGTATATATATATGTGTATAATATGTATATAATATGTGTGTGTGTATATATATATGTACAGTGGTGTGAAAAAGTGTTTGCCCCCTTCCTCATTTCCTGTTCCTTTGCATGTTTGTCACACTTAAATGTTTCGGAACATCAAACCAATTTAAACAATAGTCAAGGACAACACAAGTAAACACAAAATGCAATTTGTAAATGAAGGTGTTTATTATTAAAGGTGAAAAAAATCCAAACCATCATGGCCCTGTGTGAAAAAGTGATTGCCCTCTAAACCTAATAACTGGTTGGGCCACCCTTAGCAGCAACAACTAATAATAACTAATAATGTGCAATGAGGCTTTTACAGCGTCCTGGAGGAATTTTGGCCCACTCATCTTTGCAGAATTGTCCTAATTCAGTTACATTAGAGGGTTTTCGAGCATGAACGGCCTTTTTAAGGTCATACCACAACATCTCAATAGGATTCAGGTCAGGTCTTTGGCTAGGCCACTCCAAAGTCTTCATTTTGTTTTTCCTTCAGCCATTCGGTGGTGGACTTGCTGGTGTGTTTAGGATCATTGTCCTGCTGCTGAACCCAAGTTCGTTTCAGCTTGAGTCACGGACAGATGGTCGGACACATTCTCCTTCAGGATCTCTTGGTAGACAGCAGAATTCATAGTTCCTTTTATCACGGCAAGTCTCCAGGTCCTGAAGCAGCAAAACAGCCCCAGACCATCACACTACCACCACCATATTTTACTGTTGGATATGTTCTTTTTATGAAATGCAGTGTCCTTCTACCCCAGTATACTTGGACACACACCTTCCAAAGAGTTCCACTTTTGTCTCATCGGTCCACAGAATGTTTCCCAAAAGTCTTGGGGATCATCAGATGTGTTGTGGAGAAATTGAGACGAGCTTTGATGTTCTTTTTGCTCAGCAGTGGTTTTCTCCTTGGAACTCTGCCATGCAGGCCTTTTTGCCCAGTCTTTTCCTATGGTGGAGGCATGAACGCTGACCTTAACTGAGTCAAGTGAGGCCTGCAGTTCTTCGGACATTGTTTTGGGGTCTTTTGTGACCTCTTGGATGAGTCGTCGCTGCGCTCTTGGGATAATTTTGTGCGGCCGGCCCACTCCTGGGAAGGTTCACCACTGTTCCTGTCTTCGCCCTTTTGGATAAGGGCTCTCACTGTGGTTCGCTGGATTCCCAAAGCTTTGGAAATGGCTTTATAACCCTTTCCAGACTGATTGATCCAATACTTCTTTCTCAATTGTTCTGATTTCTTTGGGTCTCGGCATGATGTAGCTTTTAAGGATCTTCTGGTGGACCTTTCTGTGTCAAGCAGCTCCATTTAAGTGATGCCTTGTTGTGAACAGGTGTGGCAATAATCAGGCCTGGTGAGGCTAGAAGAATTGAAATCAGGTGTGGACAACCACAGTTATAGTATGTTTTAACAAGGGGGGGCAATCATTTTTTCACACAGGGCCATGATGGTTTGGATTTTTTTTCACCTTTTTAATAAAAAAACACCTTCATTTACAAATTGCATTTTGTGTTTACTTGTGTTGTCCTTGACTATTGTTTAAATTGGTTTGATGTTCCGAAACACTTAAGTGTGACAAACATGCAAAGGAACAGGAAATGAGGAAGGGGGCAAACACTTTTTCCCACCACTGTATGTATGTATATGTGCGCTATAAGAACAAAATTAAGAGGCTACATATATGAAGACCTTTGCGCTTTGCTAAACAAGACTGGTAGATGAGACAGGGGTTGTGTTTTGAGATGGGGTAGGTGGGTTTCCGACATCGCTGCAGATCCCTGACGTACTGATGACAATTCATCCCGGTCCTGCAGGGAGAGAGGGCCAAAAAGCAGCGATGTCTGAGTGGGGGGGGACCTGAGCCTTTCAAAGCTGACCTAGAGCCGGTCATGGCCTATGGTCACCGTAAACTGCCGTGGAGGAAATGTGCCCAGCGAGGCAGAGCCGGGTAGATGAGGGGATCCTCCCACACCGAGCAGCTGTAAGCAGATTTGAATCCTCTGGCAGACCGCCACTCACGTCATGCATCAACAAGTTAATCTAATTTTTGAAAAATTGCACCAAGACTGGATGTAAAAAGACTTTGAAGCAAATCTACAATGACGTAAACTGTGTACAAATAGTGCCCTTTTGATACAGAGTCCCCCAATTCTAAAAGTAAACTGACATGATGTCAAAGTTTTTTTACATTGAGTCAAGAATCATGCAGTGTACGACCCAGGTTCTCCGGTGATGCTCTGCCACATCTAGACTGCAGCCAGCTTCACTCCTGGTGTAAATGCTTTCTATCCGGTCTTAAGTAAAGAAACACGTGCTCAGGTTGGGATTAGGTGATTGACCTTAGCCAGTTGAGGACATAAAAGACTTTCCTTGTCTTTATGTTTGTCATTCATTGTCCTGCACCCAACACCCTGATACACCCATGAAGGTCAATATCAGCACTTTAACCAAAACAATAAAATGAATATGTTAATTGTTTGCTTGATTCAAGAAATACATATGGTCATTTTGGGATGTTTATAAATTATATTTGAATTTGAAAAAAAAGTTGGAAAAAATATCCCTTCCTACAGTCAACGCAGTGAAACAACTTTGCTGCAGTCATCTGGAGCCATTCAGCAACATGACTAATGCAAAGCAATGATGAAGGAAATCCATGTACATCTGTTGAAGTGATTGAGGCCCATCATAGTACAATTGCTGTGTTATGTGTCTGGAAGATTACAAATTCTGTCACGATGACTCTTATTCGGTCTTTCTCTTTGCCTACACGGTGAGCAGAACTTTCCTAATGCTTAATAAAAGTGTTAAGTTTATGTGAAGTAAATCACATCTGGTTAGAAAACACCTTTTTTCCTTCTCCCAAATTCCCCGGAAATTATTCTGACATGTTTTATCAATTACCGGCACTTGATTCTGGGACTCTGTGATATTCTCATTTTACAACTCAGGGACATTGTTTAAAAAACAAAAACAAATACTTGTATTTAATGCTTGGCGACCTGGCCTGGACTTGACTTGGCGAGATGTGTGGGATGCGATGTGGTAAGAAAGGCTGCAGTATTGACTGTAACAGTGTTGATGGGCCGCTGTTTCCAGCCATGAATGTCAAAGAAATGAATGACACTTTGTTGTAAGGGCAAATAGAGTTCTGGTCGACAATCAACCGGAGTCAGAAGGTCTTATCTCCAGGAGGCTGTAGATGGTAGAAAACTCCACCCTCTCTGACTGACCACACAAAACCGCAGCCCCAGGGCTTTTGGTGTGCCTGCCTGCCGTTCCTCTTTCACATGCAGTATTTGGGTATTGCAAAGCCTGAACCAACATGATTGGAATGCAGTTTTTCCCTCTTTGTCCCTTTTTTGTAGAGAGGTTCTTTTGTTCTTTTTGGATCATTTTAGTAGGAATGTTTTCACTTTGGGTTTTGGAGCTGGGGGTGGGCTGTAAGTGAAGACTGAAAAGATGGACATTGCAGAAAGACCTTTGTTGGTCAGAGATGGCCGGTCTCTCTGTTTGTTGTTTGATTCAGACCAGTTTATAATTGCTTTATTGCTTTTTATTATGCGTTTCTTTAATTAATTATTAAATCATGAAATTGGGCCATTTGTCTTGACTATTTACATAGCTTGACACAGCATCCAAACAATGCTGTTCTTTTTTGGGATCACATCTTTCCAATGTGACTTTGATTTATACTCAATGGCCACACTCACACGACTTCACCAGTTTTACACATGCATGTCATTTTGTTCTCCGTAAAAAAGCATCACGTTCGAGAAAATCTAGATGATGCCACATTAATAAATCGTATAAATATGGTTTTGTTTTCCAGGTAGACAGAAGCCCAAAAGTGGCTATAGTGTCTTGTGGTGGCTTTGTTTTGTCTGCTGGCTTGACTGGGGTGTGATTGAGGAAAGGTGATTCATACTAAAGGGAATGTAAGCTGCCGCATTAGTTGAAAGAACAAAACACAAATCATAGTCAAAGTGTTTTGTCTTGGTTCTCCATGTGTGTTCCCAAATGATGAATAAAATATGAAACTGATTTGAATTTGAATCAAACTGTTAAGGAGAGATTTTGCTGATTCCGCTCTGTGTCATGACGGTGTGGGCAGCTTGGGCAGTGTGTTTATATAAACGGTGTGTGGCACCATTTATCTAAATGCAATGCCCACACAAATATGACATGTAGCTGGATTTTAATCGGCAAAGTATCCCTTTTAAGTATATACAGTTGCCTGTTATTATCTTTTACACACAGTGTACAAGGCATGAGAGGGGGTTCTCATTCAGTGAATAAATACCTTTTACTCTACCACTGAATTACATTCTTTCCAGGATGTTTGGAATTAACTGGGAGTAAATAAGCCCAAGAAGCATGGCAAACATAATATGAAAATATCTTTAATTGTACCGGACTCTTGCAACAGCCGTCATTATCATTATAGCAAGTACAACTACACAAATCACTAAATGGTTTTTGTTTAGCATTGCTTTGGTGGTTGTGGTCATTTTTAGATTGGCCAACATTAAAGTGTATTGAAAATGCCAGCTCAAGGCTCTGGAGATGCTAAGAGCACATTTAGCTATAATCCACACCCCTGATTTTTTTCAGGCTTGGGATAGTCTGTTGTATGCAGGTAATGAGTCAGCAGTATTCTGGGGTTTTATTACCACTGCCTTTGCATGCTTGTATTGTCTTGTCTTGCACACAGGCTTTCGTCTGTAAACAGTTTCTGTGCTTACAGTAGATTATGAAGATGAAGTTCCACTGAGCATGCAAAGCCATAGAATTTCCTCTTTTTTATCCCACTTCTTCCTTCCCAACTCTCTCTTTGGAACAGATCTTTTGAACTAAGGGAAGAATTCCCTTTGATAACCCTTTTTAAAGAAAATGTCTTCATTTGGCCATCACTACTGTCCAGGTACAATATATAAAGCAGGCTAAATGTTTTTTGTTAATTTATTGTTTTACCTGGTCAT
The DNA here is from genome assembly GCF_008692095.1 of Etheostoma spectabile. Classification (NCBI taxonomy): domain Eukaryota; kingdom Metazoa; phylum Chordata; class Actinopteri; order Perciformes; family Percidae; genus Etheostoma; species Etheostoma spectabile. The sequence goes on along the minus strand of NC_045736.1, from coordinate 1,565,825 downwards.
TTTGTGGACTGACAATGTAAAACTATACCTAATTTACAGTAGTATTAAAATATTGTGTTTTTGTTGTAATATAACAGTAATTTGGGTTACACATGTTTCCCCCTGTTCTTGTTTGGGAGTATTACATCAGCCGGTATGTGTAGCTTTAATATAAGTTAGGGATTTCAGCATGATATGGTGATGACGCTGCCTTGCACTTGTTCACTAAATAATAATATAAGTCTAATAGACCAATTGAGGGCCCTAAATGCTTGGTCGGCTGAGTAAAGTCTCAATGGCATGGCCAGAAAAATGCTCCCGGCCACAGTCCCAGGACCTTTTGATGTTTAAACACATGCTTTACTCATTTTGGGATTAAGAGGCTGAGGAAATGGCCTGGTTGACAATGCTGGAATTACCCAATGATTTGTAAAGTCCAAGGCCTCATTCCAGCACCTCTAGCATCAACTGGAGGTGCACAGACACCCGGGCACACACGCATACTGTACCTGGGTGTTAAAACCAGACATATTATTTTTTTTATTTTTTTTTTATTGTTCAACTCCGTTTGCTAGAATTACCTTTTTGGGTAGTTCCCAATCAGCACAACTACTGTGCAACTATCTACAGATTTCATTAGATTTGGGGATTGGAATCTTCTTCCAGGATAAAAAATCATTGTTTATCATGTCTCCAAATCTTCTATATCCTTAAAGCCAGACCGATTGAACAGATAATGTGTTGTCTAAGGAAGGCATCTTTGTGAACATGGCACAAATGTTTGGAAATCACTTCTTGCACGAAAGGCCAGTCCCTGGTGTTATTGACTGTCTGGTAATAGGCGTGTGGATTTCCTCTACATCTGTTTGCAAGGAGACATTTCCAATTTACTTCTCCTTATCCTGACTCATGCTCTCTAACAGCAGAACAAAGTTTTACTCATATTGTCGTGAGTCAGTGAGTGGAAATAAACACGGTCTGATACTGAGAAATCATCTGTAATGAACCCAGAATGCTTTGTTTTGATTGTTCGGTACTATCCGTGACACATTGAATATTAACTTTAATATGCCCTTTTATAGATAAACTATGGACAGTGGCAGTAGTAAGACCTTAACAAGAATGAAGGAATGAAAACGGAAACACTCGCTCTGTGAAGTCATGTCTCAGCGCATCACAGTCTCAATCCACTTCTGGCAAAGTGACGATGGTTGGTTTGTACCGAAGCCAAGTCGGCCAGCCTGTCTGCCATGCCTTTAATTGCATAAGTGAGCAACATTAAAGAGTTAACCAAAGAAAAACAGCCAAAGACTTTCAATGTGTAAGACAGGAAACAATTACCCATTTCTAGCAGAGTCATTACAACATGAAGTCAAATCCCACATAAAAGAGAGCCTGGCAACCATAATGAGATTTCTTTTGGTTATGATGTTAAGCGAGCCTAAACAAATACCCAATCTTTATCGTCTTTACACGAGGGTTCATTCTTTGAACAGGAAGGGTGCTTTTAGTCAAATGTCTTGCTTTATTGACCTTTTTTAAAGAATTTGGCAATCTGTAATCTAATTTCAAGCCACATTGTTGATTAAAGGCACCAACTAAGGCAACGATGGAAGGTATTTTAATTATTAACTATTCTTTTAATTAATGTTGCTACAGTTAAACACATGTTTAGAGAATCTAAGCTTTTTCTACTTGTTATGTAAATAAGCATTACTCTTCATCGAAGGCTGCATCTGCTGATCGTTGAGTTTAGTTAACATTTTTTTTTCGGTTGTTGCTTCAGGATCAAGAGCTTCTCCCCACGCTCCATTTCCCTGAGATTACACTAAACTCAGATATTCTCATAACCCATATTCATTGTGACTGTTTCATCTGGGAAACCTTAATTAATACAAACAACAACCCACACAAAAATAAATATGTGCACTAACAAATGCTCAGGGGACAAATACAGTGTACTGTATATATTAGAGCAGACATGTCTTAGCAACAGACACAGCCTTTTTGGGAGAAACAATAAGGTCAAAGGATTATTTAAAGGATGTTTGCTCTGTTTACCTTTTCCCTGCAGTCACTTACACAGGCCTCAAAGAAGTATCTGGATAATTTGTTCTTCTTCTGCCCATCCGGTTATGGATGCTAATCCCCAAAATCAACACTCCTAATGCCGGACTTCCGATCTTCACGTTGTCTCATCTTTGTGGGGAGTGAGAATGACAACGTTGTCATCACCAGCTGGCCGCAGACACAACAGTGTAGCTGATCAGGTAGCAGCCATAGATGGATGAAGCGATAGCATTGCAAAACCAAATATCATTTACTTTCTGATCCTCAGCCAGGGGATTAAAAGTAGTGTCAGCAATGCATCTGCTGGTCAATTTTTGCAGTTTTGTTAAGTTGACTTTCTTAAACATGTCTTTGGTTGGAATCTGACATTTTTTTATGAGGTGACAAAATACGGCTCGGCTTTTGTCCCCAAATTGGACCCCTTGGCGTCTTTCATGAATGTCGGATGTCTGAAGAAGGAAACGTTGAGACTTGCCGTGCACTGTACTGTCAGGGAAACAGCTGCTACGGGCAATTCCTCCGCTAACCTCTCCACCTCCAGACCCCGTTAACTGGTGGTTACCAAGGAAAAAATGAGATATGAACTATGTCCCGCTTTCTGTCTTCACCAGACTGTCAGTTAGGTGAGGCTCTGGAATAAAAATGTTAAGAGGCTGCATTTGATCAGCCTGAACATAGTGGCATTTCCCAGTAGTGCTAGCATCATTACACTGGTAGTAAGGTGGATGATTGATTTTTTAATTATTTGGCTTGTTTTTAAGGCCCTAAATGGTTTAGCACCTTCATACCTCTCTGATTGCTTATCTCAGTATGTTCCAAAGCGTTCCCTTAGGTCGCTTAGTGCTGGCTTGCCCAAGGGCACTACCAAAAATGACTAACAATAAGTATGTGTCATAAATTATGACTTATTTGACATATTAGGATTTCTTTCATAATACTCTCCTATGACTTTATCATTTTTTTTCAACATACTATACTATGACTTTATTTGTCATACTATACTATGTCTTTTTTCAACATACTATAGTGTGACAATTTCAACATGCCTTTATGGTGGCTTAGTGACTTTTTAAGACTTATTTTGACATACTATATTATGACTTATCACTTTTCCACACAAACTATACTGTGATTTATTTATTTTTTTCTCTCAAAGTACTATACTATGACTTCTTCAAGATACTATACTATGACTTTGTAATCACTTTTTTCATCATGCTATGCTGACTTTTTGTCATGCTATGCATTTTTTTATGACTTTGTTGATTTACTATACTGAATTTTTTTTCATGTTACTATACTATGACTTTTGATGATATACTCTACTGTGACATTTTATTACTTTTTCTGACATACTATTACATTTTTAGACGTACTCATACTTTCAGCTAGTAAACAGCAACTTGGCATCAGTTTCTCAAAAACCCTTTACATATTCCACATCTTTTTCCCATTAGTGATGCTATTCAACTTTTTAATGAAATGCATACTAATTAAAACCATTTTTCCAATTATTCTCACTACCTCACCTTCTCCTTGTGCAGTTAAGCTTGCAATCCAGTTTTGTCTTGAGCAAATTAGCTTTTAAGCATTAATACGCATGAAATGCAATTTATAGTTTTGGTTTTCTTTTATATATCTATATATTTCTGTTTTTTTTTAAATCATTATCCACTTGTTTTTATTACTAGTGTTATCCTAGTTTAAAAAAAATCTCTTTAGGACTTTAACTTTGGAATATTTATGTAATCTTATTGCGACATTGTCAGGATGTGGGAGCAACCCCCTTGTACATCCTGACTGGGTGGATATTTTTGGATCTTTTCTTTTTTTCCCAAACTAAAGTAAAGGGTTTTTGACTTACATTGGCATGCTTTGAGTTCAAGTAGTGACGTAGATAAGAGGGCTTTATGCAGCTGTTAGCCAGAACCTCACTGCACACCACACACTGTGGCTTAGGGCAATCTGCATCGCTAGTCCAAGTGAAGCCCAGACCCAAATAGGTTTAATAAATAGGTTTCATCATATTTCCTTGGTTTTCTTCCAGTCTGATGCCCACTCTCATTTCCTATTTTTCTTATTGCCTGAAACTTATTTGCATAGGTAGGCTTGCTAGTTGGCCCATATAGGTAACGTTGAAGCAAGTAATGTTACGCTAGACGTACATTACGTAAATACAGGCTGACAAGCAGGAACTGAAGTGCATTTTGGGGACATTTATTAATTTATTAAAATGTACGTTTTTGAAACCCCACTCAAAAATGTTGGTGTAGTAATTACACAATTTCATGTTTCCTCTTGCGAACCCTAAGCAACCCAAGGGGTGTGCGTACCACACTTTGGGAATTGTTGTTCTAGAGAGACCTGGTCCAGTCACAACAACCCAGCAGCAATATGTGAATACATAAAAGTTAAAACCATAAAAACTAAACTCGAGTAGAGTCAAATGGTGGAACTTCACACAACCCCTTATGGTGATTTATCATTAGCTGGTGAGCATCTTCATTTGGAGGTTAAGTACTATGCTTAAGGAGCTCTTCAAGCCAGTTAATCATAAGAGATGTCAGTCACATATTCCACCAATCCAGATTTTCCCAGCTGTTCTTGAGAGTGAAACATGTAACCCTCCAGCAAGAAAGGCCGAATTCTCTGACCTGTAGCCACATGTGTCTGCAAATAACACTGCTCTCTACCTAAGAGAATAAAAAAAAATTGGTTGAAATATGCTGAAATGATGGCTATCACTAAAAATACCATATGATTGTATTTTCAATAGCCCCAAAAGTTCATGTTAGAATAAAATGGCGTTATTTTGATTTTTCATATGGCTCATCAGGTATTCTGTAGTAAATATGTAGCTAACCTGAACGTAACATTTTTAACCCAGTGACCCTCTAACCCTTCCTATAAAAACAAGCCCAGTGTCTGGATTCCAGTTGTGGGAGAGTCCCTCTCCATTCTTTTCAGGTCTACAGGGCAGGTGAATGATTTGTCAGAGTGGGATGAACCTTCACTTCAAGTTCACCCAAAGTCCCGCCAGCCCATTCTTTGAAAAAAGAACTCTCTAAGCAGCACATGATAAAATAAGGAACAAAAAACAAATATATAGATTCATGGATTGTTAAGTAGTATAAAATAAGTTGTACATGGTGTCCAGTTGGTGATCGAAAGTCTTGGTTAAACTGGGCTCTTTGTTTTTTATTGATAGATTCTTGTTTTCTCAGAATGATATTGTGCTCTTTACTGTGGAAGGGTCAAAATAGGCATTGGAAAATGACTTTCACTGTTTTAAACAATCAACCTTCTATTTGTCCTTAGGCCAGCAAGAAGCTGACTGATTTTTCTTCAGGTTTTTGAAACAAATTACAATAATAAAAAATAAAACGATTCCACATGTTCTACATACATCTTACAGCAGAGTGGTTGTGACTATTTGGGCAGTTAAAAATGACACTTTTAAAAGAACAGTTAATTAAACTATGGATGTCATATTTATTTATATTTGACATTGTTTTCCTATTTTAATTCAGTCAGCTTTTGGAGTAAGGTGTATTAATTTAGAAGAATTTGTTGATTTAGAAGGCAACTTTGTTTGCATTTGAATGTTGTAAATACATACTGTAAGAAATAACTTGGCCTTATTTGGAAATTTGGAGTCATCTACATACATAATTATTCTATTTATACTATTTATTATTTAAAGGTGCTCTAAGCGATGTCGCACATTTTTTTGGCTACATTTTTTGTCACATACAGCAACCATCTCCTCACTATCTGCTAGCTGCCTGTTCCCTGAACACACTGTAAAAAACATTCACAAAAACATTTTACAGTGTGTTCAGGGGACAGGCAGCTAGCAGATAGTGAGGAGATGTTTGTGACAAAAAATGCTGTAGCCTAAAAAACGTGTGACATTGCTTAGAGCACCTTTAATAAAAAAAATAATAAATAAAGGAAATGGGCATACTAGGTTAAATGTGCATTATTAAATAATAAAAACTATTATTTAAAGTAATAAAGGACTGTTACTTTGAAAGTTATAAAGTACCAATGATTATAGAGGTCGGTGTTGTTGAAAAGAAGTTGGAAGAACTTAGTCATCCAAATGTCTGTGTGCCACATAGCACTTCGCTGTAGGTCAGTGTAACTAAATATTTAGGCTGTGTTTCCTGATGGTCTGGATAGACTTTGTAATACAGTGTGTCTGCCCCACCTGTCTCACATTTGGTATTTGTGTGTGTGTGTGTGTGTGTGTGTTGTGTGTTGATGACAGTCCTGTGACCCAAGTGCTTTGGACTGTAATGAGGTCAGTATCCCATTGAACCCATTATACAGCAATGGGTGATTTAGTCTCCCTCTGCTGATGAAAAGTGAACAGCACAAGTGAACCATTAGAATTGGTGTAAATGTATCCCCCCCCCATGTGGATATTCTCTGTATTTTTGGCACAAAGATGAAAATCTGTTTTGGGTTAATTTGCTTTAGTGAAATAGAGGTTTACTTTGGCAGTGGTGATAATTCTATAATCTGTCCAAATGTCTTCTTGCAAGTCCTCTAAACGCTATTAAATGTCAAAGAGCCGGCACCTCTTTAAGGACGTAATCGTCAAGTCCCATCAGTCAGGAAACATGATAACTGTGAACACATGTCTGTGGTTTTTCTTTGTGCTGTGACATCAACATTTCAGGTGTTGAGAGTTTTGCCGGAGGCTCAGCTACCACATTGGTGTAGCTGATGAAAATAAACCCCTTGTAATTAGGTTATCTTATTAAACATTGTGTAATACAGCCATACCCTTTTACCTCCCAACTACAAACAACTATGCACAAGCACACAAATGCACGTTTTAGAGATGATGTTTTTTCCTCAGCATCTTAATGCACGTGCCTTATCTGCCATCATGTGCTGTTGCTGTGGATAGGCCCTTATGGATTTTGTGTTTGATTTTCCGCAGGTGTGTTTTTGTTAGAGGAGCACCACCTTGTCTCGTAAGGTTTGCTTTTTGTCATCCTTTTGTGCGGTGTGCAGCAGGGAGGATGTAGGACAGCCTGTCAGAGCAGTGGTTTTTACTGATCAGTGTGAAATTGTTGTATTATTAACATCTTAGTCTTCATGAGATAATACAGCCATCTATACTTGGAGTAAACCGTTTGCATTGGGCCGCTGCGTGGGATAAAAAAGAACAACCAAAGAACCGCTTTCACTCTATAATGTAGTTTAAGTTTAGTGCTGCCACTACCAATTCTCCATTAATCTGTCGGTTATTTTCCTGATTAATCAATTAGTTGTTTGGTCTACAAAATGTCACGTTTTCTAAAGCCCAAGATAACATCTTCAGATGTCTTGTTTTGTCCAAAACTCAACGACATTCAGTTCACTATCATAGAGAAATGAAGAAACCAGGGACTAGTCACATTTAAAAAAAGCTGAAATCAGGGAAATTTGTACTTTTTTATTTTATATATATAAAAGGTCTCAGACGGATTAGGCCATTATCAAAATAGTTGACAGCTAATAGATTAATTGATTAATCGTTGTGGCTCTATTTAAGATGAATCACTTTATAACAGTCAGCCGAGGCAATGCTGTGTGATTAACACCGTGGAGTACATTACCCTTATGCTCATTTGACTGCATCCTGCTGTGGCTAACATTATGGACAGTAGAGGGAGCTATTTCCCCACTTCACCTCACTACTCTGGGATGTAAAGTAAAGCTCCTAGATACATCCCATCAGATTTTCTTAGCCTCCAGTATGTGGTTTGACATGCAGCGGTAGACCTCTTTTTAGTATATGTTAATTTGTGCTAACGATTTTGTATCCCAAGGGCTCTGCAGAACAGTGGGCATATTCTTCCTTTCCAACATGACTAGAAAACACATAACACCATTAAAAGACTGCAGTGACACACTGATTGTGGGCAAACTCTCAAAAAAAACTCTAAATCTTCCACAAAACTTTTAAATGTCAAAGTGTAAATACTAAATGGTAGTCTTTCACATTTACATGTAAACCTCTATTAGAGTAATGTGCTCTGCCGCTTCAGCTCGTCTCCTCTGAAGAATCAATGCTGTCGTTAGTTGAGATAACACATCACCCCCGCCCCCAAGGCATCGTGGGCCAATTACAGTTTAGACATTTCCGGATGCTCTGACAATTAGTTCAGTTATTACAGGTACAAGAAAGTCATTTTTTTGTGTGAGTTTTTTTGTTTTTTTCTAAGGGTGTCAGAACCTAATAAGATAATTCCTTTAATCAGTGTAATATTATTTTGAAAGCCACATTGCATAGTGAAACTGTATTTTCTTGTTAAATGCCTTTTATACAATTTGAAAAACGTCTCCATCTTAGTAGCTATGCGACTGAGTTTTCATTTTATTTACATAAATTGATGTAAAGTATTTCTCTGGTTTGCTGCTGCATGGGTAGCAGTTCCCAAACATACATGTTTCATGTTTCATGTTTCATGTTACATGTTTGTTTAAGAGTTAACAAAGAAACAAATCACTCATTGGTCACCAGGGAATTTCACAGTGTTTCAAACTAAGTGGAAGTTATAGTTCAGGGTACAATGTATGTGCACAACAGCCATCTGGCTTTGCCCTGTTTACTGAGAAAGTTCCATTTCTAAATTGCAGTTAAGATGGTCTAACATGGGTGGCTTCCATCTATCCCATATACAGTACCTCTTTCCTATACTGTAACTGTTGTTTAGGCCCCACAGGCTACATATTCTCCTGTTGTTATGGAATGTGTCTTATTCAGACTGACAGCCAAGCTGTTTCTGCTTGCCTGAGCAGGACTGCAAGGAACCCTGCAGGGCTCTGTCTGCCTGGCTGTCTCTTTCTACAGGATACTGGATTGTTCAGTGGAGACACTTGAAAGATGCAACCTAGTCTGTATAAATAAAACTGACTTGACTTAACTCCCAGTCTCTAAAGCAATCAGTAATTTTAATTTTTTTTAAATTACTGATTGGCGTTTTATGCTTTTCAATAAAACATTGCGTGTATATACAGGATCTGCTGGGATTTGATTGGACTGTATCCAGAATGAACTCAGTGCTTAATTTGCCATGAGATGGGGTTTCTAGTTTTTAAACTCACTTACATTTTAGTTTAGGTTAGTTACTACTCAAGACTTTTATGAGACAAATTATATCACTTTGGCACTGACAGAATGACATAAACCATTGATTAATTTCCATTTGAAGGGTAAAACCACTTTGTTTCAGGCCTTGATCAGTACTTGTTACAATTGACATCAATCTCCAAACATAAAAAACGGAGGACTTACAGGCCTTTTGGTATGCCTTTGGCATTGTGGCACCCACACACTGTAAGTGTTCTCATTCATTCCAATGAGACCACGGCGTTAGGGTAGGAGGGCTTTTACTTTTATAAGGATTTCAAAGTGTCTGGTAGGTAATTCATATTAACTGGAACACAACCCACATAGTCTAAACTAGAGTAACATTCAAACATTGATTGGCATGCCTCTGCTGTGTCACTTGAGTAGCAGGTTAAAATGCAGCTATACAGCCATGCCTTTAGCCACAATTTTTCCATTAATTTTTCAATCCCATGAAAACAAATCCACTAGTGGTGATTTGAACAATAGGGAAGACCAACATTACAGTACATTTAGGAACACCCCTTTCTGTAGTACTTATTCTCTTAGGTAGAATTCAAAAAGATGATCACATATTAGTTATTGTGAAGGCTTTACACCGGACTACCTGACTCGTATTTATTTTTTAATTTCCACACCAATGCAGGCCTTTGTGTAGTTTGCCCTTGTGTTGTAGTTTGAATGCTCTCTTCTAACATTTTTAGCTAGCTGTAGACTAGTTATAGATATTATAGAATAGTTATCATGTTATGAAATGGAAGGCATGTGCATTGCAGGCAAGGCAGCTGACTCACAACCTGCTCCAGCGTGCCACTCCAGGACTGTGATAAGTCTCTATTTGTGGGACACGGGACCCCCCTTTCCTTTCTAATCTGATAGCTATGACCTTCTGACCCCCCACCTCTCATTATCTGGCTGTCTCACACAGTCAGTGATACACATTCACTGCTTGGAGATCTTAGTGATGTGAGAGAAGATGTCATTTTAATTATGGCGTTTCATTCAGGCATGGCATTTGTCCTGTGTAGAGTTGCAGTAAAGAAGCACCTTATACGGTTCACAGCTCAATATGCTACTGTTACGCTGAATTAAGTTTAACTTGATGACTTACATGTATATTGCTCATATGTAGAGCTCAAACGTTTTTGAGACGCACACAAAAGCAGTTTATCCTCCACTCTCAGCCCAGGATCAGTGGCTATCTGGTGCCACCATCATTGCCATCTACCAAGTCTAACCTTTACTCAATAGAAAGTAATACTTTCATTCTGGGACACACCATATATTACACTAATTCCCATTAGACTGGAAAAAGTAGGGTACATGACCACAAATTGCTAATTGTGCTTTTAAAAGGGGGCATAAAATGGGAGAGTGCACTTGGTTTTCAAGATTCACAGCAGGCTTTAAATTTAGCTCGAAGGTCGTTGAATAGTCCCTTCACTGTACAGTGATTCACTGCTCCGTTGCTCAGGGATACAGGGTCAGATGAGAGAGGTTCTATTTTTGCTAAGTGGAAAATTTGGTATGCACAGTGTTGAAGATAATCAGATGATGGTATGTCAGGCGTTCCCTCGTGTTTTTATTTCTGTGGCCAAATTGAGATAAGTTTACACTACTGTTGATCTGTGACATGCTGTATGGCTGTAGCTCGGTGTGGGTGTGTGTGTGTGTGTGTGTGTGTGTGTGTGTGTGTGTGTGTGTGTGTGTGTTGTGTGTGTAGTGTTGTGTGTTGGTGGATGTGTGTGGGTGTGTGTGGGTGTGTGTGTGTGTGAGCCATATGTTCACCATAGTTTGTTTCTGTTTACACTGCTCAGCTGAGACATGCTGTGCAAATGCCGCCCGTGTGTATGCTCGCGCACGTATTTCAACCATATGTGGGCTCGTTCATGAGTGTCTGTGGACATCCTAATTTGTTTGTCATTTAAAACTCCCAGCTCTTGAGTGCCTCGGATCTCAGTGCTTGTATAACCAGTGAGACGGTGACCACATTATGACTCACAGCAAGAAGTCAATGACCCCAAGTTGCTGAAATAACATCAGTGAAGGTGCGGGGGGGGGGGGCGCCAAATGGCCTTTTAGCTGCTTCAAGGGCTACAGAAAATAGAGCGTCATGTTTGGGTATTGTCAACCTGCGTTGTAACGTGCATCTGGTTTCATGCTTCTCTGTTTGTACAGCCGTTACTAGTCAGGTCAAAGTGTCTTGTTGCCTTGCAGGAGAACCCTTAATGCCTGTAAAGCCTTCAAAGGCTGAAGGTGCAAAACTTTAAGTGCTAAGGAGGGAACTGTACACTTAACTCGCGATTCAATACGATACACAATTTAAAGTTCACAATACAATGCTGATGCCTGATGACTTGATTTTATTTATATAAACTATGCAAAACAAATATTACATGTTACTTTTTTAGAGCTAATCCAACATCAAAATAACAAATCTCTTATATAAACTAAGAAAATGTAGTGACGTCTGAGGTCAAACAAGTGAACTCAAAACACACACATTGACAGTGCAGTTTCATCCCTATACCATTCATGTGTTTGTTGTTTTAAGAAATTAAGTGACAGTTCACGTTTTAACACATATACATATAAAACATATACTCTCGTTCTTTCCCGTGGCAGATTGTGTTGCACACATATGCCCTCATATTCTTAAATTATTCACAAAAGTTATATTTAGCCCTGATGAAATTGACACCCTGCATATGAAGGTCAATATCTGAATGACAGTTTGGCATAAAACACGGCTGTGCAGTGACAGGTAATTGGACGCCTTTGGCCTCTCGTGGATTATGTTCAGCAGGTTTTTGTTGGTGTTGTAATTAGCCGATCATTCATCCTGCCATTGATGGTCTCAGCCCACAGACCCATTCCTGGTCTTAGGTTTCACTCTTTTGTCTGTGCATTGTGAGGACTGACACTGAGGAGGCATGGAATTTCAGTTCATCCCTTGCTCAAACATCTCAGGGTTTCTCAGGTCGCGGTCATTACAGACCTTTCTAAGGGATGCCACTTTGCAATATCTACACAGTTGTTAAATAAAGGCGTTTCTTCACAGAAAAGAATGAGAGATATACGGTATTCATGGCAAAACCAAGCACTTATCACCAAAATCATTAAAACCATCTCTTGTTGTTGAGCCATAGGGATATTCTTGGTTTTATCAGCTGCTAAGATTTTTTGAGCCGCCATCCAAATACAATGGAGGGGAATGGAATTCCGTCAGTGGTGCCTAAAGCACTAAAAGATTAAATTATTTTCTTATCTTTGTAAATGACCCTTTAGATTACTAGATCCCTGCTGAGATTATGGTGAGATTACACTGTTCTTATTTTACCCATGTGCACATGAACATTGGTTACAAATATCAATGACACTTTATACCTTTTTAACATAGTCATCACATTCCATTTCATGGACAAATATTGCCCAGACGTTGCTTTCTGTCAACAAAATTCTAATTTTTAATCACACCAATAATTGTTTTCGTTCCTACCCTCACCTATGGTCATGAAGGCTGGGTCATGACCGAAAGAATGAGATCCAGGGTACAAACGGCCGAAATGGGTTTCCTCAGGAAGGTGGCTGGCGTCTCCCTTAGAGATAGGGTGAGAAGCTCAGTCATCCGAGAGGAGCTCGGAGTAGAGCCGCTGCTCCTTCGCGTCGAAAGGAGCCAGTTGAGGTGGTTCGGGCATCTGGTAAGGATGCCTCCTGGGCGCCTCCCTAGGGAGGTGTTCCAGGCACGTCCAGCTGGGAGGAGGCCTCGGGGAAGACCCAGGACTAGGTGGAGAGATTATATCTCCAACCTGGCCTGGGAACGCCTCGGGATCCCCCAGTCGGAGCTGGTTGATGTGGCTCAGGAAAGGGAAGTTTGGGGTTCCCTACTGGAGCTGCTGCCCCCCCGACCCGATACGGATAAGCGGTTGAAGATGGATGGATGGAATAATTGTTTTTCACAGGATTATGTGTGTGCTTATGTGTCATGTTTCGTTCCCCCAGAAAAGATGTATCATCAGCAAGTACAGTTCCTTTGTTTATTCTCTTTCTATCTTCGACATACAGCACAGTGCAAACTTTCTAACCCGTCTTACTGTAACTACCTGTTCTAATTACAAATATCGCTCTTAAAAACAGGAAATCTTCTGGCCGTGTTGTTTTTATGACTCTTTCAGCCTGTACTCAACACTGGCAGTGGTATCCATTAAAGGGAATTGAAAAGAGGGACTTTTGACAAAGTTCAAGGTATGTTATGTTATCTGCAGATTATCTGTGCTGATGACACTATGGTGGTGCTATCACACCAAAAGTGCAAAAGTACTACATTCATTAAGGGTAATTTTGTCTTTACCTTGTCAGGTTTTTTTCCTTCCTTAAGTAAGCAGACTGTTTGCCAGTTCTAAGGTGCCATGGTGTAAATGCTTGGCTACCCAAATCCCATTGTTGTTTCCCAATTTAAAAGTGGATAATCTTTTATCTTTCGTGGTCTTACAAAAACATCTTCAGACTAATTCATTGTCAACCACTGGAGTCTCATTCTCTCTCAGACGATTTTTTTCTTTGTCTGGATTCTGAGAGTCATTAGGATTTGGCATCTTGTGTAGTTAAAAGAACATAAACAAGACAAGAATGAAGAGGAAATCATTCTGGTGGGACTCTGCTCAGGAGATGTCAGTCACCTCTGCAGGGGCGGCTGTGGCTCAGTGGTAGAGCCTGTACTTTAAGTTATTAGACGCTATATAAGAACAGTTTATTTACCTTTTAAGTTACTGTGATCTCATCAATCATTATCTATCACAAGACATAGTTTATTACCCTAGGGTTTAGTACCTGAGCCCTTACTAAAAACATTGTTTATTTTGGTTACACACTGACTAAAAATTACCTTGATCACTGAGTTTGTCTAACAAGTTGGCTTTTAGCCAATAATACAGCAGCAGTCCACCTTTGAATGTTTCCTGAAATATTAATCTTGATGGACTCTTTCTTGCATAGCGTTGCTTGAAACTCAACTCGAAAATGAGAGAATGTTTCCCACAGAAAGTTGTCATTCTTCATTTTTTTTCTCAAGCAACTGCTATAATTAAATTGTCCATTTTTGACAGTTTTAGAGTGAACAATTGCTTGGTTAATAGTGTTAACTGCTTCTTGCCTAGAGGGTCAACTAATCTACATTCACAATAATCATGCTGCAACTAGCCTCTTAGAATTTGCCACTGAACTGAAGATAGAAAGCCATAGATCTTCTATTATTGGGGTTATTTATACATTATTTGGCAAATATACTTTTTTTTTCTTTTTTTGTCCTTGAAGGAACAAATGTTCTTGTAAATAAAGTCAGACACCAGACAATAATATGTCCCTTAGTCATATTTGGCCAAAAGGAAGCTGCTTTTCAAATGACTACACACACTCTTTTCTTTCATTGACATTTTAATCAGGCCAGACAGTGCAAAATAGCTTAACCTTGTGATAAATAAATGAGCTATTAGTGAGTTTTTTTAGGTTGCAGTTATCTAGTCTTTGCAGTTATTGTTCGCTGAATACATAACATGCTGCTTTCATCTTTATGTGGCCACTTTTTAGGCTTTTCATTTTGCAAGTTGTAAATATTTTTACTTTTTTATAATATTGGTGTTTACCTTCCCCCTTTGCTAGACTAAACAAACATCATCTTGCAGACAGGGGTCAGGTGGATCATCAGCGACCCCAGACCATGACGGAGAGCTAAAGGATAAAGTTGTCAAGCTTGTGTCAAGACATTTATGCATTTCAACATGAGCGTCTGTAACCTTTTTATAGGGATGGTTGCATGCTGTGCAAAGAGACCAGAGTTTCTTTCAACAGCAACTGAGGTTACATGCACAGAATGCCTGCCTTTATTTTAAACCCTGGTACTATTAGAAAGACACTTGCACAAACCCCATGTTCCTTTTATCACTAATCTCCCATTAGCAGATGTTGAGGGTCTCTGTCAGCTGATCACATAGGCAGTATGAGAAACCAGTCTAAACAAGAAAGTGAGGCCTGGATTACTAAGTAACCACAGAGCACTAAAAAAGGGGGGGGGGGGGGGGGATTGAACAATACATGGGGAGACAGGGACAATGTAGGCAGGGACCGAGCTGAAGAGAATAAGATGATGAATTTGCATTAAGTCATTTCTTTGGAATTCGACGCTGTCTTGATCAAAATGTAAGACAAATTTCTTTCAAACTTTCTCTGATTCCAGTGGATTGAATCTACATTTGCTGGTTTTTAATTGGGTTGATAAGATATTTTACAATTATCCCATAAAATAATACAATTACTGCAATGAGATACTGTTGTTAGATATTTAAACATGTTGACATACCACAACAGCAACTTTGCAAGGTAATTGGTTGTATAATTGCAATTGAGTCAGACTAATTTAAACCACTGGAGGGAATTTAGCACAGCTCCTTACATTTCAAACCTTCACCACAAAATAGCATTCAGTTCTTTTAGTTTGGCAATTCACAACATTTGCTCCCACTGTAGTTTCACACAGTTTAAAGTTTTTTCAAAGCCATCGTTAACAAAGGGAACAGGTCAGGGGAACAAATTGCCTTTCTCAGTAAAAAACTGAAAGGCAAAGCTGGCGTAATTCTAACGTATCACTCAGCAGGAGAGATTGCTTTTCACTGCTGTGACAAAAGGAGGAGGAGGATGAAGGAGGAGTTAGGAGAGGAAATTTTGCCAGGGCAGCCAATACGAGCACTACTCCTTCTGCCCCCCTCTTCTCTTTTTAAATGGGGCACTCCTCTTAACTTTTCCTCTCGGCCTAGTGGAGTGTGTGTGCAGGCAGAGCTGGAAAGTGTGTGTGAGGAGTGTAGTGGGACTGTGGACATGTCACAGTTCCCTCTGGGAGCCTGATAAAGTGGGTGGATGTGGTCAAAACCTGATTTTATGCTCAAGATGAGGACCCAGTTTGGAGTTCTGTTTTTGTTCAGCCTGTACGTGGTCTACTCTGATGCTTGGTTCTGGGCCTGGACTGGTAGTACAACTTTGCCCCCAACAGTGAACCACGAGGGGTCTGGCAGTCCAACAAGTAGTGGAGAACCACCATCAGAGAATAATGCAGGGGTTGGAGCGGAGATCATTGATGAGGAACATGGGATGCAAAAGGTTGTGCAGACTTGGGATGAGACCACTGAGGGACCTCGACTGACCAGCCTAAAACCCACAACACAGCCAGCGAACGAACATGCATCAGAAAAGGGAACAACAGGGATTTCATCACGCATACCTAACTCTGGTAATGGCACATCTTCTCTAATTGGAATGGGTTCTGGAGGATCTGATCATTTAAGTTTTACAGGAGATGTTTCAGGACTTGGATCTGGGCTTGGGTCTGAATTGGCTTTAGGCTCTGAGTCGAGTCTTTGGTCTGGCTCTGGAATCACATCTGAATCTACAACAGGATCTGAAACTAGCTGGGGATCTGGCATTGAAACACAGGGGTTTTCTGAGGAAAATCCTCAAGTAGTAATGACCACTGAACATAGGGGGTTAAATAGCGGAGGCAGTGTAGCTTCCCATCCAAGTGAGCTAACATTGAACTTTCAAAAGAGTAACAGAACAGATAAGGGCCATCATCTTGGTAGCACAAAATCAGGGCAGCATTTGGATTTATCTGGTGACACCCCCAATAACACAAGAGGAAATGGAAAACTTAACAGTAGTAGTTGGAATGCTAATGACTTAAATTTGACAAATTATTCTCATGAAAACGCTTTACTAACCCCAAGTGTAGGCAACAACTTGGTAGAGACTACCCAGGTACCTAAGGACAACCAACTAGTGAATGCTTCTCAGTTACCAGCTGGTGAATTAACAGCTAACCAAGAAGCTTTACTTAACCAAGTGTCACAGACTACACAAGCTTCATTTGTTAGTCAGGCACTTTCTACAACGCAAACACCCAGAACTAATAGCCAAAAAACGTTAATTACCCAAGCGCAAACAGCTAGCAAGAGACCAGACACTACCTTAAGACCCATTGCTGCCCAACCTCAAGAATTCAGCCACGCATCAGTGACTAGCCAGAAAGTGTTGACCAGCCAAATTGATCACATCTTTGATGCTACTCACACATCAGTAAATGAGCCTAGCCAAGCAACCTTAATTAGCCCAACAGCTGTAGGTAGGTTGGCACCAGCTGAGAGCCACACAGAACCCCCTCAATGCTTGTTGCTAGATACTGTTCTTTCTTTCTGCTCCTCCATGGTTGGGGAAAGGTTTGTTGTGCCCAATTATTTCAACCAAACCACTGTGGAGGAAGTCCAGGTACTACTTAATGAATGGGCATGGCTGTTGAAGTCATCTTGCCACCATAGTTTGGAGTGGTTTTTCTGCCTTCTCTTGGTACCAAAGTGTGGCTCTCTGGTGACGCTGCCGGTGTTGCCTTGCCGGAGTTTCTGCGAAGTCTTGCGGGACAGTTGCTGGACACTTCTGGATGAGGGACGCCTCCCTTTAGAGTGCCAGACTCTACCAGACGAGGAGGATGATGGGTATACGTGCTTGTCAGTTAGTAACCTGAAAGGTAATAACTGGTTCAAATGAATCCTAGTTTTGAACCAGTTTTCAGTATCCCTGCTCCCCCGTTTGTCTGGTGTTTCCTCCTACTACTCAATACTCGATACCCACCCTAAAAAATTGACATTTATCCCTGATGGTGCAGTCAAAGACATTAACAATATCTTGATTCCTATGCACAGCAACATAATTTAGAAGAAAAATAAGCATGCTTCATGTTTGTTAGTCCTGTTGTTAAAGGTAAGACGTTCTGGCTACAGTCTAACAAGCATGGTGCCAGCCCTCCATACAGTGCTGCATGGATGTGTTTCCCTTGTCTTATGGATCGCATGTGACTTACTACTTGAAGGTCATTATAACACACACACACACACACACACACACACACACACATTTATTCATCATTCAAAAGGTAATATTTTGCTGAGACAGACACTACAGGGTTTAGTAAGCCTCAAGCCGGCATGCCACAAAAAATAAAATGTGAATTGAAAGAACCTCCATTTTCAAATTTAACTACATCATTTTTAAATGCAGATTGTAGTAACATGAGAAAACTTAACTGTGTAAAAAACACGTTTTCTTTTTCCACAATATAATTATTTGAAGGAATAAAGTACTAATTAAATAGTATTTTTTTCTGCCTCTGGCATGCTTTTAGCCTTAATACGTCTGAAATTGCGTAGGACAGAGACAGGTCTTCTGTAAACGACTTTTGCATGAAACACTAGATAATTTGGCATGTAGAATTGCATGTCTCTTTTGACAGCAAGTGACTTGCAGACAGCTTGATGTGCATTTGTCTTTTCAGGAATGGACAGATTAGGTTGTCATGCATGGGAAGTTGTCATGCTTGGTTTTCAGTCTGATGTCCTAATGTTGACAACTGTGCTAGGCTAAAGTATTTATCACAGCTGGACATTTGCTTCAGGTACAACATTTTTAACAGGTGAATGCATTTAGATTCAGTATGGCATGTCAAATACCAAAACAGTTCATTTTGTTCTTTGAAATGTCTCTTTCAAAGCAGTCTTAGAGCTGAGGGGTTACATTTCATTGGTTCTTCAAATTCCAGCAAACTAGTAGTAATATTGTAGTTTATGGTTAAATTGGTTGATGATATACCCCTACACTTTCATGGGACCAGTGTGCATTTGAGTATTTTCTCCAAGGCTAACAAGTACATGCATAGCCCTGGAAAAAAAAAGAAAAATGCTGTGGGGAAAACAACTCTGATGTTCAGTGAGTGTGGATTCATCCTGTATTCTTAGTTCTGTATCAAACGGTCGAGAGAAATTAGAAAATCGGTTTCTGTGAGCATGCTGAACTTTGAATTAGGAATGTCTCCACTTTAACTTCGTATCACTGGAAGATGTTGTGTCTTTTTACAGCATCACTATCTTTCTGACAGCTGGCTTAATGGACAGACATGAGTGGACAAGATGTCTCTGGTTTCAGGCTTAAGTGATGCATCTGGGTCTAAATAGATGTGCATGTGTTTAAATTGTCTACCTTTCTATGTGTTGGTGAGGTGCAAGGCAGTGCTGTGGTTTTCTACATCGGGGGGGTTATGGTAAGGTTTTATATGTTGTCTTGGTGAAAATGTGGTAGCTTACTCCATAGCTTCACACTTCCATTGTTTGATGCAAGTGTAAAGTAAGGTGTTCCAAATTTGTGTCTGGAAAAGCAAAAAAAAAAAAAATGCTATAGATATACTGTATAAGTAGTGGCTTCTACACACAGCAGCCCTGACATTGCTATTTGCAACCTGAGGCAATTGAAAAAGTATGATGCTGTTGTCATTTTTACAACTAGAGGACTGCTTTTATAGGCTCTCCAGAAGCTGGTTCACCACTAACATGAGCATGTTGGTTATCACCTGTTAAAGTAGCCTCAAGGTCTTGCTGGAGTCACGCTCAATCATTCATGAACAGACAGAAAACCACCATAGTTACGGTCACCTGGTACCATTCATTCAAACACAGTGATCTTAAAAAAATCTACTAATGAACATTGTTGGAGTGAGGTTGTAAAGACTTGATCTGTCCTTGTGAGGTGTCTTCGGGTCCACATCCCGAAGATGTGAACAACATGCCTCATGATGTTCCTATGTCAATATCATACTGGTAAATGTTTAAATGAAGTGAAAGTGTTGGTGAGCCTTGATTTAAAACAAAATGAGGTCACACATGAATAGTCAAGAGAATATTTTACAAAGCTCTGTAAATGTGTGCCCTGCAGCCCAAAATACCATTGTCAGTTTATTAGCCCAACAACTTTATCTTAGCTTTTCTTCACTGCATCCACCCACTTATAAGTCCTTTGACCTCCTAAATCCACTGATCAGAAGTGTCTGGGAAGTTTCAGACACTTTTCAATATCTGCAGCTTTGTTTGCTTGATGTGTGGGAGGAGGGCACTCATATTCTCCTTAATACCACCCCACTCCTACATCCTTTAACTATGACCTGTCATACAAGAATGTATCATGATATACTTACTCTTTTTAAGTTGGTACCAACTCTTTTTGACTCTGCATTTCAAAAGGAATTAAAGTTGAGGGCTGTCGGCAGGGGGCAAGAAACCCAATGAAACAGTGTACACACTAAAATATGGCCTATAGATGTGTGTATGTGGGCGATTACTGTGGGGAGATTGCAGAGATATCATTGTATGCATGGAAACATTGTATGAAATCTGTCAGATGTGATCCTTTTACCGCCGGGTGTGGGGAGGGGGGTTGTTACCCGTGTGGTAAGTCAGGATTGTTGGGGCACAATAGCCCTTTTAATGATGTTTTTCCATGGTTACCAGTCTCCTGCTTGAAAGATGAGCTGTCATTCATATCAGGGTCTAGAGGTCAACCTCAATTTATTTTGATTCATTCTTGACGGTAAAACTATATCCTGTATGAGGGCTTCCACTACTCTCAATAAGTTCAGGCTGTTTAATTGAAACTAAAGTGATCCATGTCCCTGGGCAACTCTGTGGTGGTCTAAAAACATGAAAATGATGTGTTCCTGTTATAAGTTGCCTTTTGGTGGTATCTGTCATTTTTGTTTTGTAGCTTGTACACCCTTGTAGTGGTCATACATTAATTTGTAGCACCACAGTTCCATGGAGCCAAGATTGATATTGTATCTCATGACAGGAAGGCCCAAAGCTGGCTCCAGTTCTTCGGCGCGCTGCTTGCCAGGGAATCATTTGAAGTTGGCTCTCAGGAGGGTTCCAATTATGGGCACAGTGTAGTCTGAGTTCCTTGCTGCCAGAAACTCATTGCCCCCTTTGGTTTGTGTTGCATCGGTACAAAATGAGAAGTGACGAGGCAGCGTTGCAAAACACGGTACTGAACAGGGATGTCTTGAGCTGGATAATAGCCCAATTTCAACACTCGTAAAAAGTGTTTTAACAGATTCTAAAGGAGAGTGGTGCTGTCTCAGCATTATGAATGAGCTCTAAACCTATTTAGAAGCATTTCAGATCATCTTCTGTGAATATCATAAATACTTTTTTATTCCAGAGTTCCAAAAAAGACATATTCATGAAGCTAGCGGTATGTGCCACAGGGTTTGTATGAACCCTGCATGTTGCCTCAAAAGTTGGTTGCTTACAGGTAGAGAACTTAAACAGTATCATATTACTCCTTCCCCAAAGAGTAAAGTACCCAGCTTGTGGTAGACCCATCTTCCTTTTTGTGGTTTGAGAATTAGAGCTCAGTCTTCAGGGCGAGCAAACATGAAGTTTCCTTCCTGAGCTGTGATGTGGTTTTCAGTTTAATATCTTTTTCCAAGCATTCTGCATCATCAGGTTGAGGATACCACAACATTTGCCCAGAGGTTCATAGAATATCCTTTTGAAGAAAGAAAGGACAATGTATTCATGTTTTTTATATGTCCCTTTAACATTTAAAACATCCTGAATGTATTTTTCAATGTAGTGACATACTAGATCATGCACCATACAGTGGAACCTGATTTTGGTAATAGAACTATTAGATAGTAGTTATGTTTTATATATATATACGTGTGTGTGTGTGTGTGTGTGTGTGTGTGTGTGTGTGTGTGTGTGTGTGTGTGTGTGTGTGTGTGTATGTGTGTGTGTGTGTAAAACAACATGAGCATTTAAAGGTAAAATGAATTTGCCAAAGTAAAATTAGAGTATTTTTTGCCAGATGCAATGGATTCCACCAAAGACCTGACATTGACATAACATGATAAGCATTACAACAACTCCCTTTACCCCTCTAAGCAGCCAGACATGCATTAAAAATAACTAAGTGCAAACAGGGATCAAGTAAGCAGAAAGTAGACACAGCCACCACACCACCTGACCAAAGTTAATTTACTTCACTTTTAAATCAACTGGTGAAAAAGCACAACATGTTTAGTTTATGCTGCAAATGCATAACATTGACAGTGAAAGTAATTCATAAGTGTCCAGAGGTGAACTTGGACACCCCAAACACAGGTCAGGCCACTGACCAGCTTTTTTGCAGAGTGAGGGAAGAGATCATTGGCCTTGTCAACAGGCCTCAAGGGATGTTTTAAATGGGGATGGAGTGTAGTCAGTGAAGCTGCAACGTTTTCTGGGACTGTCCAGATGTTTCAATGTTTTCCACTGGATTATAAAGGATCCAGTACTACCCAAAGCTGTGTATACAGGCTTACACTGTACATACAGCTTTATCAACGGGGTATCACAAACTCTGGTACCCCGCTCTGGAATTTAAAAGTAAAAACAAAAAGCTGCGTTCCTGGTCAGTAAGCCGCCTTCTTGACAAGACAAACTAGCACCATAAACCCAGCACGGCTCCATTCATCAGCAGTCCTTTTCAATGCCCGATTGGCCTTGAAGCTGTCATTGGTTAACAAAAGTTGAAAAACCTGAATTGAGATTGCACTTAAAATGCCAATAGTGAACCTTTTGTACAGCCAACAGTTTTTGATCTCTGAGAAGGAATGACTGGCTGGCCTTTTGCTGACAGTGCAGGCACATTAAACAGGCCTCAGCAAAAGCATTCACCTAATTGTCTTTATTTACACTTCTAAGCTTTCTTTTTTTCATTACTGGCTTCTGGATCCTTTTTTAGATTTGTAGTTAACCCTCATGTTGTCCTTGGGTCATTGACCCGTTTTCAGTTCTTTCTTTTTTTGATCACAAAAAAATGGGCCGTCGAAATAAGTGTTTGTATATTTCAACATTAAAGATATCAAAAAACTTTGGAAAAAAACATTTAAAAAAAGCACCCACAACGTTGAAAAAGTGAGAAAAATGTTGAAAAAAAGTGACCAACATTTTTGTTTTTCATGGTTGACGGGAAGACAACATAAGGGTTAAGAGTGATCATTTTAGCATAGTGTGTGTACATCATCTGGTTCACATGGATGTTTCTTCATCTTTTTAGTAAATTCTGCGCACATCTGGTCTGTGCCAGTGAGGACTAATAGGTGGGATGGTTCCCTAATGAGGGGTTTGGGAAGCTTGGAACGTCTGTGCACTTTGAGGAGCTCTTGCTGTACATTTGGCAAGTGCATAAGATGATCAGACGTTAGATTTCTAGGAGAAAGAGATGGTCATGCATGCAGCATGGACTCTTATGTACTTGTACTAACGAGAGGGGCAACCAGAATCTGTTTGAGATTAAGATCTAAACTTTTTCATGACTATCTGCCACTTTAACAGTCATTACACACATTGCATGTTTCTTGCACATCATTGAAGAAAGTGAATGGCAGACATTTTTCAGTATAAATGTTGTCATTCAGAGAAAACAAAGGTACAATAAACGCTCAGTCATGGAGTGTTTCTATTTTACGAATAGCCCTTATACCAACGTCAGCACCCGTAGCAGTAGAAAGTTCTAAAATGAAAATGGCATGCTTTACAGAGTAATGAATTTTACCACTGGATCACTACAAAAGTGTTTCCTTTTTCAACCGTACTCTGGCAGAGACCGTGCACAAAGGAGGGCGCTAGGTTCAAACATGTGAGCACAGGCCCAAAGAGAAGAGACCCTCGAGCTTTCTCATTCTGACTATCAGACTGAACATCAGGTTGGCCTGGTGCAATTCTCCCAATGCTAACTGCCATTCATGCAGCATTCAAGGACTGATTATTGATTTCTGTAGTCAGTAGCTGTGTAGTAAGCAGGATAATGTTGAGTGAGCGGGTCATTATTTCAAATGATTACAAGGCCTATAGACATGTACATACTGTACATCCCTTACTCACATATGCATGCTTTATATTATCTAAACATGCTTTTTCAGGTGTGGTTTATATTTTTAGTTTAGTACTTAATACTATAACTGCTTCATACATATTCAAATGTGAAATCCATTATTATTAGTGGTGCGGGGGGGAAGTGCATAAATGAACATGGGAAAAGTAGTTTTATTGCTGTCCTGTTATAGTCTGACTGGGTTCTCTGTTAGCTCTGTTAGTTGTCAGACAGCGTGCAGAGAACGTCCGACCGGTGTTTGTGGTTGTGCAGCAGAAAGCAGGACCCCGGGTTCAGATAAACACCTCGGGTGTTTAAGCTCTCAACAAAGCCCCCGACAGACCCCACTGATCTCCAGCACTCGGGCCAGTGGGGAGGCTTTGAACCGGGCAATATTAGTCACCAGGTGGTAAACCAAAGCACTTCTTCAAAGCGCCAGAAACCGCCACGAGTGTTCTCCCAAAACAGTGATTTTCCTTTTAACGCGAGGAAACATTATTTTTGATCAAAGCAAAAAGGTTTGATGCTAGCAAAACATTTCCACCATGATGTGAGTCAACACACATCGCTCTTTGTGTTTCTTCTATTTTTCGCAATGCCTCCAATTCTTATGCAGTGACCTACCAGAGTCACCCAGGGTGATGGAAGAGTTAGCAAAGATATGCAGGAGGCCCAGCTGTTGGTGCCCCGGAGCTGGGACATTTAGCAGCTGTCACACAAGTCAGAAGAGCTTTTTGCTTTTTAGTGTCTTTAGGAATGCGATTCAAATCAATCTGTACCTTATTCTGCACAGGGCTGTTGATGCAGTTGTCTTAGAGTTCTGCAGACTACACACCTAGAAGCTAATCTGTTTAAGGGTAACCAAAACACAGCAGAAATAGAAAGATCGTTTCTTGACACGTTTAAAAAAATTTTTTTTTAAGTTATTTCAATCAGGAGAGACATGTTTGCAGATATGCAAATAAAGTTCATGGTACAGCTCAATAAAATGTACAAAGTCTTTGGCGATTAGACTCCATCACTATACGAATATTTCATATATATACATAGGGTAGAAAACCATCAGACCCCCCCAATGGAATCTAGACACTGGTGGTGGTGACGAAGGAGCCCGAAGACCAGACCGTAGGAGGCTCCGGACCGGTCAGCTGGAGTAGATGACTGGAGGTGGGAGGGGGGGGGGGTTGCACTCTTCACCTGCAATGACGGCTGATTAGTAAAGAGAGAAACAATTATTTAAAGCATGATTATGGCTCTGTGATTGGCCCCTGCAATTTGTCTATGATGCTGATTGGTTAAGCAGGTAGGGGAACGCAGCTCATTTGATTTAGGTAAAGCATGGATTAAGAGCAAGCTCTTGAAAGAATTTATGCTGTGCTACATTTCTTTTTTCTTTTGGGGGGGGGGGGTATTTTAGGCCTTAATTTTCCCAGGACAGCAGAAGACATGAAAGGGGAGAGAAAGGGTAATGACATGCAGCAAAGGGCCGCAGGTCAGAGTCAAACCTGAAGTTGAGAAGCAAACCTCTAGATATGTGCGCCAGCTCTACCAACTGAGCTAACCTGCCCACTCGTGACACACATTTAAGTGTAAAGTTATTTGGACTCAGATACTGAGATGGCTAAATTGACCAGCATCTTAAGTCACATGTTCACGCACTGTATGTCCCTTCTATGCCTCTAGATCTCCCTTCGGATAAGGAAGTGCAAGTTCATTCCCTGGTCTCGTCTTTGGAATGCAATGTCTGCTAAAGTCATCTGCTTTTCTTAGTCCCATATGGCCTTTCCCTATTTCTAGAAGTTACAACATGGTTTGTTTGCGGTCCCCTTAACAGAGTCGCTTTGCCAATGCTTCTCAAACATGCCAACAGCTTGTTTGGAGGCAGTTGTGCTAACTGACCCTTTACATTTTATGAAATGGGTCAATACTTCAGTTTTGAACAGGAATAATCTTTGACCAATTATGATGTTGTTTATTTTTTGCTAGCACAAAGACTCGTACAGTTGTTTCGGCACCTATCAGCCACATTCACCTTCACCCCCCCCAACCAGCCTGGTCTAACATTATACACTGCCATGCAGCCCTCCCTGTCTTCCTTCCCCTCTAGTGTCCAATATTTTTGAATGTGTATTTTAGCCTTACATTTGTTTTTTCTCCCCCATCTAGAAGACAATGGTGTCTCCCTGCTACAGCTGATTGGGGATCCTCCTCCTAATACGATCAGCCAGGTTTTTGGGCCCGACAACAGCCCTGCCTATGTCTTTGGCCCCGATGCCAACACAGGCCAGCTAGCCCGCGCCCACCTGCCCAGCCCCTTCTACCGAGATTTTGCCTTCATCTTCAATCTAAAACCCACCTCTGACAGGGGTGGCGTCATCTTCTCCGTCACCGACTCCGCACAGCAGATTATGTACGTGGGTGTTAAACTGTCTGCTGTGCAGGGCAGCAACCAGAACGTCATCCTGTACTACACTGAGCCCGACTCCCAGCAGTCGTACGAAGCAGCCAGCTTTCGTGTGCCCTCCATGAGGGATACTTGGACCCGTTTTGCCATTGCTGTGAGGGACGACAAGGTGATGTTCTACCTCAACTGTGACACAGACCCTCAGGTGACGCGCCTTGAGAGGTCCCCGGATGAGATGGAGCTGGAGGCCGGCGCTGGGGTCTTTGTCGGCCAAGCTGGAGGAGCTGATCCCATGAAGTTTCTGGTGTGTATACGGGCTTCAATTGTTTTCAACAAAACAATATTCAGAAATGAAATCCGGAAATGAAATTATTTAAAAGCTATATGACATTTAAATATATACTGTATTTATTAAAAAAAACAAAAAAAAAACTTTCATAGTAGTTATTTGCAGGACTTAATTCTTGTTTTGGAGTAGGAAGACTGCACATCGCAGGACTCCTGCTGCTGCCTGAAGTGCAGTTCAGTGTTTTGACTTTCCATAGTCAATCATGTGAAACATCTTGGCCGAATGACTCTCAAATGATTTTATTGCTCATAATTGGCCTACTCTGAACCCCAACACAAATGCCTAACCCATCCTTAAGCCACCAGCTTTATGAGAGTAGTCTACAAATAATTGGAAGACCTCACAGTTGGGATGTAATAACCATGAGTCATTTCACCGCTGTAAATCCCAGCAGTTGACCTTAGCTGTTAAAGGGTTAAAGTAATTTCCCCGCTGGCTACTTGCTTGAAGAGCACATGCAACTGCAGGCATGTTGTCACTTGTGTGTTGTATTGCTTTAGTGGTTTACATACTCTGGAGCATTTTACAAACAGTCACTATTGACTGTTGGTTTGATTTCCTAATTCACTTAGAATCAGATCAGAATCAGTAAGAAAAGATGGATCATTATATCATTTTCAATAAAGTAACACCTGAAAATACAACCCAAGTCCCATGTTGAGGACATATTGTTAATTCATGCATTTCTTTTTTATCTTAGAAAATGTGATATTTAAAAGACTTTTAAGGTGTTAGATGGAAGTTACTCAGTCTCTTTTAATAGACAGCTGGCTTTTATCGGCCCAGAAGCCATAAAGGCAGAGGCACGGAGCCGAGAAATGTTTTGGAAGGCAGCTGCTTATTTAGATGTAAACCACTTTGCAACTCTGCTACACAGTTTGAGTGTTTTTTGTAGTTGTTTGTTTTTTACACAAGCACATATAAGTAGTGTGTAATCAGATATTCTGTCAGAATTTTGAAAAAGGAAATTAACCCTGTTTTTTCTTTCAGGAAATGTTGGTCATTTGCTATTTGTTGACCCTAGCATGACCCTGAGCTAGAGAGGTCTAGGTAATTCCTCTAATCAAATAAAGACTTGGCTTCTTCGGCATTTAAATATTTACATTATGCATTTATAAAATGGACATTCCATTCTGAAGCAGGATTTGTTAAGTGGATGTCCTTTTTTCATCATCATCCATCACTAGCAAAAACATGCTGCGGTGACAGTTTAGTCCATCTCATGCATGGCATCTGCGATTTATTGTGAAGATCTAAAAAAATTTGTTCCAAAAAAGACCATGACACATCGACTAACACTGTAAAAAAGCCTGTCTAGAGACAAGGTTTCCACGTCAAAGAGCCTTTGCTGTTTATCTTCAAAGTTCTCTTAAAAAATACGTTTGTCTTTTTTCTCAGGACATAAATTGGTGCTGGAGAGTCAACTTCAAATAACTCTGAGAGCAGAGAAACCACCTCTTCATTCAGAGCTAATGGCCCTTTGATGGGCACAGTCAGATAGCATTCATGCTACAGTATCTGTGCAAGTATCCTGTGCTGGAACATGTATCAGATTGGTTGTGTGAGGCACAGATAACGGCACTTCACAGGCTAAAACTGGAGACTTCAATAGCTTATCTGATTTGGCGGAAAGGGGGAGATTCCCTCACAAATATGACCAAAGTTTGTGTGTGTGTGCACGCTATTTTGACATTATAATATGTATCATTAACATCAAAACACGTCTTTGTTTTGCAACAGGGGGTGATGGGTGAGCTGAGGGTGGTGGGAGACCCCCGTGCTGCTGAGAGGCACTGTGAAGAGGATGAAGATGACTCGGATGTGGTAAATGACATTAAAACCTTTTCTCTCATTATATGCTGTGTGGAAATACAAACAAGTATGTAAGCAAGACAGCCAAACAGGGTTCTGTTAGAATGAACATTACAGTCGTATCTTAGATTTTTCCTATCCTGATATTATACTAGGACTAACACTCTCTATGTCTCCCTTATGGATCATACACTGGTGATTTATTTTTATTTTTTTGCCTTTTGGGACATGCAGCCTTCACCTCAGGATTCAGCCATCATGTGCATAGTTAGATTATCATTTTAAAAGGAGTCAGCTGGAAACACTAAAAAAAAGTCATCCTGAAATAAGGTACTGTATTTCAACCAATACATGGAGCTAACATTAACCTAATTTGCTAACTAGCTGCTGCTCATCATAGCAACTGTTCAATTCAGTTGGTGACGGTGGGCAGCAAGAAATGAGAAGCCTGCTTTAGGGAACGGTCACACATGCGAGAAATTACCATTGGGTAATATTCACCTCCTGTTCAACTTAGAGTTGCAACTTACGGTTACTTCCAACAAACCAACCAAATCACAATTCAAATGGACCAAAAACCAGCTAACTGATTTCTGTGTGACACATCCTGCGCGGCCCATATTCAGCGCGGACATCGCCGGCGTCGGCAGTCACTCGCCTGCATTGGCGCATGACCATTCCCTTGGTCCACCTCTGTCCGTTAAATCAATTAGAACTAAGAATGTTGCCGGTGGATCTGCCACTGCATTTGGGGAAATGCCTTGAACAAGTACTGACATTTTACTGGACTTGATTTATTGATTGATTTTATCCAATAATTAAATTGTATTCATAGTGTCAAATCATTACAGAAGTTATCTCAGGACACTTCACAGAGAGTAGGTCTAGACCACTCTCTATACTTTACAAAGACCCAACAATTACCCCCCAAGAGCAACTATGGGTGCAACAGTGGCGAGGAAAAAACCTCGGACTGAACCAGGCTACTTACTGGGCGTCCATCTCCCTTGGCCGGCTGGGACACAGAAACTCTGGTACAGATATACAATACAGGAATACACAAAACAATAGGGAATCTGTAACAGATAAGCGTGTGAGAGCAGCCTTTTCACCACTGACCACCCACAATCACATACAAACAAGCAAACACAGGTGCAGCCCACCACCCAGCGGCCTCTGCTGTTGCCTTCACAGCTGCTCTGCTCGCTCAGACCACCAAAACCTTGTCCTGACCGAAGAAGGCCCGAGATTTTAATGCTTGTGCTCATCAGATCTATCACAGATAGATGTTGTTGTTGTGTGGATTAGATGAGAGAATCCCATTGCATGTGGAAATGACAGGTTTCTGATTTCAGGATGAGTCTTTTATCTCAAATGCTAACCTCACACACAGCTGTTTCCCTATAGAAGACTTGTTTAAGCTATGAAGTTACCTAGGGGAGAATTTTACACCTACTTATTGTATTCCACATTGTCTGATACAATGACAAATACAAAACATTTGACTTAATGACATAGACGACTGATCATTTCAGGAGAGTTTAGTACTATATAGCACCTTAATTTAACCAAGAAAAAGACTAAAATATCTGACCTGGCCAAGTGGGTGGCATAAAAACACATTTACAGCAATAAAGGAAAGACAATTTAATTCAAATAGCACATCTCAGCAACTGTGGAATTCAAAGTGCTTTACATAAAACATTAAAAAGCAATTGTATTGTAGGCAAATGTATACACAATTAAAAACGGATAAATTACAGGAGTATAATTCACAGTGCAGTACAATGAATTAAAAAAGGCAACGTCAAAAAGATGCAGTGGCTTGAGAAGGTTTACACACCCATGCTAAAGTTGATTAAAAAGAGGAATAAAGGCCAAGGGAACTTTCTCAGGATGCATAGTATCCTGATCCATGAAATAACTGGCCTTTCAAAAATAAGAATGTGCCTGCCTCTATTGGATTTTAACATAGGGGGGTGTATACTTATGCCCCCTGTATTTTAACATTTTTTATTTACAATACTTTATTCATTCACAAAGAAAATTGGTGTCCTTTTAAAGGTTGGATTTTCCCAAAGTTTTTGAATTAAGGCATTAAGATCAATATGCAAAAGATGTTTTTTACTCCTCTTTTTAATCAACTTTAGCATGGGGGTGTAAACTTATTCTAGCCACTTTAGGTCTTCAGCCTTGATTTAAAAGAGCCGAGAGTTGTTGTTTGTGAAGCATAAAAACTGCTGCTTCTAAGGACTAAACATACAACTAAAATAGGCCAATAATACTGTCACACCGAGCACACATAACATAGACAGTTAAATATATACCCATTAAAAACACTAAATTGCTAAATTCCTTTTATAGTTGACTTGGAATGTACAAATAATTTACCATAAGTCCATGAACATGACACACATGGTGCCAGGACTCTCACAGTTTAAGGAACATTTTCAGGTATTACAGGTTTGTAATCTGTGCACTCAATAAAAACCAAAATGACAATGTACAGTGTCTGCTTGGTCTCCTCAGGCTTCAGGTGAAGGAAGCGGCTATGAGGAAACCAGACCCCCAAAACCAGCCGTGGAGAAGCAAAGATGGACGGTATGGAACAACCATTTATTTATAATTGAGCTCTTTTACTTACTCAAGAACTGTGTTTTTTGCAGTTCTTTTGCTGCCCGTATTTTCCTTGCTACATATATTGAAACATTCTGAGTTGAACTACCATTTTCTCACTGGGAAGTTAGTTTGATGTCAAATTGTAAACCGAGATGGGAGAGAGTAAGAAGAAGAATGAACAAGCTTTGTTTGAGGACTCAAACAGCTGATCAAGCCAGACATGTATACCTGGCCGACGAAGATTATTACCAGCAGGCCGTGCTTCTGCAAACCGGGTCATCCCAGCCCTGATGTCTGAAGTTACTTGCCATAAGTGAGGGAACACTCATCCCTCAGCAGAGATTAAAAACTGCTGAGTTGATGTCTGGAAATTGAGCTGCTTCTGTCCTATAGATTAGGAGACAAAGACTTTTTACATAGAGTTTCCTCTCGTCAGACTAGAATGGTAATGACCTGGGCCTTTCTAAAGTTTAGGAGTTAATAAAATGCTTTTGAAATGTTATTGCTATTTTATTTGCTTATAGTTGTCCAAATAGAAAATAAGGGCCACAAGAAGAGTGTTAAACTTTTCAAGAGTAATTCTGGATTTTTCAACCCTATTTTCCCATGCGTTTGTGTCTAAGGGACTAGTATGAACAAAATGTGTCCAGTATTGAGCAAGAGCACTGTGATAGGTTCCCCAAATTAGACAAGAGTGTAGTCCGATAGGGCCAATGGGAACCATCAATTTCCTTCCACTGAAAGTGCTGTTTTTGTCACTGATAGACTCAGATTGTTATTCTAAGTGGAAAGGATACCTAAATAGATAAACATTTTGTTGATGACAGAGTGTTGATTGGTGGAACAGTGGAAAGACAAACCAAGACAGCTTTTTATTTTGTTTCTGTCAACTTTGATTAAAGTGTGTTTTAGGGTTATAAAATGACTGTTTAGTTAATGGAGTAGGGATTTCGGAGCTGTTTCATGTTAAACAAAAAGGATCTTACTCTGTAACAAAAAGTGTAGACCTCCTCAGGGATCTTTCCATAATGTTGTCAGACACTTCAAATAATAATCTGAGCATGTCAGTGGCAACACTTTTAGTGGACTCAATGTTAGCGGATCTTAGTGGATTTCAAAAATTGTTGTTCCCATTAGTCGCTTCGACACAAAATTATAGGAAAATAGGGTCCAGGTTGAAAAAAGAACAACCTAAAGTTGGTTTTATAATGGAAGGTCAAACTGCTTAGAGTGTCTAATATCCACCGTCCAATATAAAACCAACCTCACCATGGTCT